>NC_090128.1:30154023-30769381 GCF_040581485.1 Linepithema humile | reverse complement strand
GGAGGGGGAGATAGAGAAAGAAGTTAAAAGAGGAGGAAAGAATGAGGAAGATGCGAGAGGATCTAGGTGACGCGAATAAAGAAAACAGTATCTGATCCTGCATCGGAGTTTGGCATATAGTTGCACAGAAATATATAGTCTCTCACCAGACGCTATGAAATAATATATAAGTCCGGACCCCCGACATGCTGCATTTTTTAGTAAACGCTCGAGAGCACTCTCGGAAGTAAGATCGATGATGGTATCGCGATAAAATATAGCAGTTGTGTTTGTAATTTATAATTTTTGCTAATGTTGTTTTTTCCAATTTTCAGAATATGTTGGAATTTCGCGAATCTCAAGTGAATTATAAGAAAACAATCCGTTATCAATTTTTTCCTCAAAATTATATACAATAGACATTTCCAAGAAAGACATGAACGTGAGCAAATTAATTGCAATTATGAGAATCCCGCAAGCTTTTCACGCCGCGGGCTTAAAATTTCGCAAATTGTCATCGCTAGGCGAGCGCTGAAAAACTTTCATTCTCGTCGCCTAGAGCCGCTGCTGCTCATGCCGCGTATCAAGAACGAAAGCAGAGAGAAGGGAAGCGAGAAGTGGAGGGAGAAAGAGAGAAAGAGAGAGAAAGAGAGAGTCAACATAATGCATTCAAGTCAAGTGTGTACGAGTGGTAATTATTGAAGAGAAAGAGTGGTAAACATGGTCGAGTGGAGAGTGATTCAATGGTTGAATGGTATGGTATGCGCACCTCTTCCTCTCTCTTAAGCTTCCGCACCTGAGCAAGTGGCCAGTGTCACCCCTGCGTCCGGCGCCGCCGCCCATCCCGGCCCTGGCGCCAGCCTGCCATGGGCTGTCCTCGTAGCGATACGTCTTTGATGATCTGATTAGGGGCGCGCAACTGCAGGAGAGCTTGTTGCCCATTCTAACTGCTCTTATTCCGGCTTAGATCCCGCCACCTGCCTGTCCCGCCACCACCACCCACCACCGCCCTGCGTCACCACCACCACCACCCTGCTCTCTCGTGATGCCCGTTCGTGTTTCCGGCTCGACACGCCTTAACACACTTCTGACCGCACGTATGTCCGCCCGTCTTTCTCAGAATCTCCTCGCTACGTCTATATATTTTTCTCTTTCTCTCTGTCTCTCTCTCTCTCTCTCTCTCTCTTTTGCTATCTCTTTCGGTTTCACCCCCTTCGATTCCTCTTTGACACACTTTTGCAGGATGATCTCTTATAGCTTATCTGTGTCGACTTTTGGCACCGATTTCCACGACGCCGACGACGGCCGGCGGTTTGGCGTTTGCTTTTTTTTGCGCGTGATTCTCGGATCGTGTGTATTATTTGGGAAGCACTGTGTGTAATAGGGACGATCCCCGAGTTATCAGAGAGTAGAAGGAGGTATCTTTATTGTCACATCATTGCAGGCGTCGAAAGTCATCAGCTTATCCCTGGCATGATCGCTGCGAACAAACACAAGTCAATTAGTCGTGATAAATGTGCATTTCGGGATAATATGCGAATACATGATATGCGCAAGGCATTTGCCTACGAAAACAGATGGACATATTATATTTGATAAATGTAATTATTTCAACAGCTTAATTAAAAGGCATATTTTAATATAACGACACCATCAGAGGAAATGTGAATTATTATCAAAATTTATGTATATAATATAACAATAATGTATATTGCTTCACATTATAATTTTATCAAAAATAATAATTAACTAAGTAAAATAAAATTATGATATTTTTGTAAGTATATAACGCTACGTGATATAAAATTTTGTGTCGTTATTCGAATAATTAACTCTACATTAAACTTAAACACCTATTATTATACACGCATTATAATATAAAATAATACATTCAATTAGTTTTCAAATTGTTATTAATATAAAATAATGAAACCACATGTGTGTTGTATATTAAAATTCTTTCGTAAGCAGTAGTTAAACTCATGTTATGATCAGACTAGCAATTAATTTTCTTCCCCCGACATATAATTTTATTTCTATTAATTTTTTATATGTTTCTATAATATTTATTCATACTGTAACGAATGATTTAAAATTAATCATTTGTAAAACTGTGCTTATAAATACGCGCATTTAAACTATCGCAATAGTCCAGTTTCGATAGATTTACACATAAATAAAATGTGTTTTTTAAAATAAGGTTTTAAATAATATCATTCCTAAAACTATTCCTAAAACATTACATCAAATAATGATTTTTTAAACTACATAAAATTTTCAACTACTGTGCTCGGCGCAAGATTGAAAAAACAGACAAGGCTGACTATATAAAGATCGCAATCACTTAAAGATTAATCATTGCTGCTCAGATCTTTATAAAGGTCCTTTCTATTTTCAAGTTTATTAACACACTTATTGGCGATATTGAATTTTTCAACGAACTATTTTACAATATTATGAATATTAATCAGCTCCATGAAGATACGTGAAGAATCAATTAAACTTTGGTAAACTAAATCTATTTCGGGCGAACTTTCGAAGGGATGTAAGCTATCAGTTTGCCGTCACTCGGCCGAATTTTCCTAGCAAATCTCGCGGCATTAGTTCCGGCAATCTTTCCGTCTCCCCGCGCGTTACGGCTTTCATTCACGTTTCTTGCGATGCACTCTTTCGCAACGTACTATCGATTATCGCGATTTCACGCAGCGTTTGGACGGAGCCGTCAACGTCAAGGGAGGAGGTCAACAGCGCGAGGCATTGTGCAGATGCGTCGCGGATAATAAAAGGGGTAGCTCCACCGGAGGGTTACTGAACCACTCCTGCCTGTCACGTAATACATCATTTTTTCCGGGTTACGCTCAACGGCGATACTGAGGTATTCTGAATTCTCTCGCGACGTTCATCTCGCAACATTCATCACGGCAGATAAGGGAGCTTGGACACTCCTGAAACACCAACACAGTTGGCTTATTTTCAACCGCGCGCCCGTTTTCCGCACACATACAAGCGAAATTGGCACACAACAATCGTCCTGGTCGTTAAAGATGTGTCCAGCAGTCGCAGCATTGTTGTAGCATTAATCTTCCGGGTAATTTTGTGTCATCCGTGACTCGGTACGAACTCGGCGCCCGAATTGTTTAGATATTCTGTCAGCAATTACGCGCACCGCTATATATCTTTGCATTCCTTTTGATCAAAACGTTTTCGGCAAGTTAGACACATTGCTAATTATTTGCCATTTTTTTCAACAAAGAAAAATTATAAAAATACATTATTATTAACCTATTAAGTAAGAATTTTCTGAAATAGATCAGAGGCAGGATTACGTTCTACAAATTGGTCGTTTACCCTCGCGACCGACTAAATCCAGTAAACTCCGCAGCCCAACTTCCAAAGCCAAAAGCGGAAAATTATTTTCAGACCGGCGGCTGTTGTTACTTAAGCTTTTTACATCATCGGGTCTTCGTCTGGGCAGAAGGACGCGGATTCATGGGCGGCGCGTGTATGCCGCTCAATTAGCCAGGCAACCGCGATTAGACAGAGGATAAATGTCAAACGGTGCGTGCACCCGTGACCAGTGGGGGTCTCAAAGGATTAATTATGGGCGACGGAGACGGCGGGAGAATCGCGGTGCTGTGCGTCTGCCGTCTGCGAAAATCACAACAACGCACGCACGAGCGAGCCGAGGGCGGTATATCGGGACACCGCCGGCGGTTTGTGAATCGCCAAGGCGGGTTCGCCCGACAGCCCGCGACAATTACGATCGGCGTGGGCGTAGCGTTCGAATGAAGACACGTAGGAAGCCTTAGTCGCGCCCGGGGGGGTCCGCTCCCGCTCACGAAAGCCGAGACGCGAAAGGTAGGCGTGCGGCCCACGGCGTGGGTGCGACACGAGAGAAGGAGAAAGAAAGACGCGCTGCTTTCTAAACACTATATCGATTTCGGGCCGCGACGCGGCCACACCGCCGTCCGCGGCTAAACATGAATGGCCGGGGCGACGCGGCTTAGTGTGAAACCAGACCGCATAGTGCCGGAGACTGACGTGCGGAAGTCCAGGTGAGTCGGAGGATTACTCGGTTCTTACTCCGCTTAGCCCGTGTGTGACTGGCGGATGTATTATTCGATGGTGAACCACCTAAGCTCCTCCGAGTTAAACTTATTAAATGAAGAACGCGTTTAAATGCAAATTAAAGAACGGATTCGATTATTGATACTTTCAGCTGAGGGATTTATTATTACAAAAAAACGGACTTGAGAGGAATTTTAAAGACGCAAATATAGCAGCGAATGAAAATTGTATCATGCAGAAGTTTTATTATCTTATTTTTCGTCGGTTTCATTCGGGCGATAAAAACATTTCCATTTCAATCATATGGAATCAGTCAATCAAATAGAACAAGTCGTTATTTTTCCTTATTCTTCCTCATTCTGGTAAATAATTCGATATCAATGTAATGTAAACGAGAAAAACTTCATAATGCTTCCGATCAGTATTCTCTTAAGAAATGTAAAGATATTTGTGCACTTTTTTCGCATACGAAAGAAAGAGAGAAAAAAATTAACGCTTGATGTTATCAACGCTTCACGTTATCAACTCACCAAGATGTCTACACGTGTTCGGACGATAAAGTCCATCGGCTACTAATAAGAATTAAATTAAGATAAGCGAAATTATGTCACGCATATCTATATAATCTTTCATTCATTGCATCGAGTGTTTCATAATTTGAATAATTCTACCGTTAATTAACAAGAGGAAAATCCTTTTTTCTAAAAGAAAACGCGTAGTCACGTTAAAACTACACGTACGCGTGTTTGAATATTAAAGTCCTGTTTAAAATTACTCTTCTAATAATAATCATCGAACGCGAGATACGAAAACGTCGAGAGACTAAATGCACCCACAACACGTATGCGTTTTTCTCCGCGAACGAATAACGTACTTTCGAAACTCAACATTTTCATTGCCGAACTGGATCGAAATTCCGCACAGCACCGCAAAGAGGTCATAGAAAATTCATGCACTTCCTCCAGGACACGCGAAAAGAATCGAGAGAGGAGCCAACGCCTTCGCACTCGCCTCGCGAGTTTTATCGACTCACGGATTTATCCGCGGACGTGCTCGCGTGCCGGGAGTTTCCCTTCTCGGAGCGCAATTTTGGAAAACAGACGGCGTCGAGCGAAGGCGGCACTGGACGATCCGGAGACGCCGAAGGAAGGATCAATCGCCGCGCGATATTTACATCCTCACCACCGTGCTGGGCCGAGTTCGCCGTTCCTCGTCGCCAAGTGGAACGGAACTTCGCACAAGCCCGCCAGAAGGTCACGATGTGGGTTTGTATCACTGCGAGGGAAACGCGCGGGGACGGCGAAGCGCGAGATGAGCCAACGCCTTCTCGTATTTAGCCTCCGTGATCGTTATCGACTCTCGCACAACCGATACCTGGGACGTGTCCTTAGGCGTGAGATCCTTCCGGAACGGGGCTTAAACCGAGCGAGAGCGCGAGCGGTATTAGATATATCCAGCGCTTTTCCGGTTCCTCCTTGAGGGTGGAGGCTGCTCGCGACCGTCGCGGCAACGCCTCTTCTGACACGTCAACGTTAGGTACGAGAAGTAAATAGGTAGATACGCGGAGAGAGAGAGAGAAAGAGAGAGAGAGAGAGGGAGGGAGGGAGAGAAAAAGAGAGAGAGAGAGAGAAAGAAACAGAGATGAAGAGAAAGAGAGAGAGAAAAAGAGAGAGAGAGAGCAGGTCACGGTTAGAGGTACGCGTCGCTCCTCGTCGCCGCTCCTCCGGTCGCGAGACGTTCACGGGGAAAACGCGAAAAAGCGGAAGCGGACGGAGAGGTGCGACTCCGCCTAGTCGCGCGCGCGAGAGGCACCTCACCCTGGGTAAACACACTGCGGGATGCACCACTACCACCACTACCACCACCACCACTACCACCGCCGCCGCCGCCGCCGCCGCCACCATCAGCGGCACCACTACAACCACCACCATCACCAGAGCGGCACCGATGTGTGTACGATCAACGCCCCGCGCCACCCACCTCCTCGCCACGACGGAAGGGAGAGGAAGCGTTTCTCTCCTGCGTTTCCCTGCGTTTCCCGGCTTCCAAACGTACTCTTCCAACCTAGTTTCTCTCCCTTTTTTTCTCGCGACGTTCTCTCTCTCGCTCTCTCTCTCTCTCTCTCTCTCTCTCTAACTCTGTCCTCTACGTACCGCGTACCTTTTTCTCTTCCGACATCCGGCTATCGCAACCCTTATTCACCCGTCTCGACACGCCTTTCGCCCCGTCCGCATGACGATGACTCACACTCACCGACCCGGCGACGCTCTCCCGCCTCGGCTTCCTCGGCGCGCTCGGCGGAGCTAAACTGGCGCCTCGGCGGCGGGCCTCCCGGTGAGCAAGCGGGCGCACGGCCGTGTGCGTGCGGGCGGGCGCCGCGAGCGACGGTTCTCGCGACAGCACCACCGCGGGTGAGGAAGGACAAACGGAGTGTACAAGTCGGAGGGATGCTGAAAGCGTCGCGCGCGAGAGTCAGGGAGGGGGTCGTGGGCGGCGGCAGCGGCGGCGACGACGACGACGGCGACGACGACGAGTAAGGGTTAGAGGGTGGCGGGGATAGAGTTACGTAGCGATAGTTTAAAGGAGAGGGAGACGATTCGGGGGGGGGGGGGTTTGGGATAAGACACGGTATCCACCCTGTTTTTAGAGAGAGAGAGATAAATAGAGAGAGAGAGAGAGAGAGAGAGACAGAACGAGAGATTCTCTCGCGAGACCCACCGGGACAAGACGCGACGAACGATCGGCGAACTACCCGGGTGCCGTTCTCGACGGCACCCTCGCTGCTGTTGCCGCTGCTGCTCCGCGCTGCCTCGCCGTCCGCTGCTCGTTGCTCCTCCGCCGTGACTAGCGACGGGGCCGCACAAGCCTCGCCGTGCGATCACGCTTCCGGTCTTTCGCGGGAAATCCTCGCGGACGACGTAGCCATGGATACTGCAGGATCCGGCAGGGAGAGGCGACTGCCCCGTCGCGCGCGCACCCCGTCGCCCCTCCCGCCCTTCGGCGCCCCCTCCGCCTGCCCAACCGCCGCCTACCCTTCTACCTCCGCCGCGATGCGCGTCCTACGACCGAAAATGTCAATATCCTCTCTCGCGCTGCGCCCGCGATGCGCTCCCTCTCCCTCCCCCCCCCCGTCGCGCTCCCCCCTGCCACGCCGGTGCGGCCCGCTATACGCACCCTCCGCTGTGCCGCTCCCGTCGCTCTCTCAATCCTCCCCTCTCCTCCCGCTACCCCGCGTTAACCCCTTTTCCTATCGTCGTCCGCTCGCTCTTTCTCTCCGTTCGTCTTCGCTTCCCCGCGGCGATCTTCGCCGCTTTCTCTCTCTCTCTTTCATTTCCCTTGCACCGCCGAGACCATCCCGTACTGACTCAGGGGTGAAACTGTGACTATCGGTGCCCGCCCGACTACGTGAAGTTTTTGTCGATAACAGTAAAAACAGATCCGCGGTGGGAAAATATTTTGTCGCATATCAACGTTTCACTGCGGACCGGAAATAAACCGTCTAATTTGCGGAGATATGTTTTGCGCGGATTTCCAATAGCCCCCTTTAAACACCCCGCCCGCGCCCTTTCGCATCACCGCCCTTGCCGTCGCTCTCTCGCTCTCTCGCTCGTTCCGCTTTTTCCTCGCCCTCAAACTCGGAACAATTTTCTCCGTCCCTTCCTCGCGAATCGAGCAGATCGTGACAAGAGAGTAAACTTTTTACAGAAATTTACTCTTCCTCCTGTCCCCCCCTTTTTTTTTTATCCTTTCTATACACTTCACACACTCTCCCTACCTCGTCGTGGACGCGCAAGGGTTTCGTCCGACCGATCCTGCTTACCATAAACACGGAGGGGATGATCGACGTTTTCGCCATCGTCGTTGTCGTCATCATCGTCACCCCGACATCGTCATCGTCGACACACCGGAGCATAGCCATAGCGATCGGCAATCGATGCGAGGCACGCGCGCAGTAAGCCGCGTGCTTATCCGAAGAGGTTCGCGCGCTCTCGCATCCGAGACTCGCGCATACCGCGTATGCGTCGATTTCTATATTGCCGCTTAATTGCCTAATACTATGCAATCTGTTATACACTTATATGACTTTAACTCGCAATATGTACGATTTCACAATTTCTTTTAATGTTTATCTGTTCCTTACAGAATTTTTTCTTTGCGTTTCTCGCGATATTAATCACTTATTGTGATTAAGCCTGAGACTATTGTTATCTTAACTTATTGTAAAAAATATTGTCTGCGTCGATATTTCGCAAAAAAAGACGTATAAATAAATAATGTTCAAGCCGCACGCCTAACAAAAGCGCGGCATTTCTGACTAGAAATGATCCTTTTCTACTTATAAATTCAATTATTTTTTTTATCTCGAGACAGGCGTTATCTAGTGGTAATGTTCTGCATTTCGTTCGGCCAACATTTTACGCGGCCGATAAAGTAGAACATGAACCAATATAAACACAAATTTAACCTAAAACGTGTGTTTATAGTCGATTCTCTCAAGTATCATTTAATGTGAACATATTTGACATCTGCGAAGAGATTTTTAAAGAAATGATGCAGAAAACGATTCTCAGATTAAAATGCACTGTGCGATTAAAGCAGCGTTTTTTGTCAACCATGTCGAAGGAAAATACGGATGACAAGATGCAAGCTTGGCAGATACATTCATATAACGGATTAAATGATTTAAAACTCTCTAACGTCAGAATACCAGTGATCACAAATCCAACAGACGTCCTAGTAAAAGTTGAGGCTGCCAGTGTGAATCCCATCGATGTTGCAATGACGAGTATTCTATCCTTGATCGCATATATGCATCTCCTGTCTTGAAAGTGGCATGTAAAATTTGAAGTAATCATACATAAAATGATGAGAAAAATATTATTTTCCATACGCTTAGTTCTCTCGGATGTAATATTTGATATTGAAGATGCATAGAGTGTAATAAATATATACAAATTGTATAAATATCAAAGTCAACGTTATATCTATGCTAATTAAAAATTCTTTGCTCATGCCACTTTTGCAAAAGACTCATATAATAATGCAATTATTATAAAACATGTGTTCACAGGTGGCTATGGTACAACTGTTCTGAATTTGATGCGCAAGATGAAACATTTAAATTATAGAACATACGAAGAATTGGAGTTACCATTGATATTAGGCAGAGATTTTGCAGGAGTGATTGTATCAAAGGGTCACGGTGTCGGCGATAGGCTGAAGTTAGGTGAGAAAGTCTGGGGAGTAGTTCCAGTGGAGCAACAGGGCTGTCATGCAAATTATATCGTAGTTAATAACAACTTAGTAAGACACATTTTATTCTTAAAATATTAAATACCTAATGAAATTTATTCTGCCATTATATTAAACAATATTCGCTGTTGTTTTTCACAAGGTAAATCCACGTCCCCAGAAATTGTCTCATACTGAAGCTGCAAGTATTTTATATGCTGGATTGACTGCATGGTCTGCATTATGGATTACTGGAGGATTAGCGTATAAAACGGCAATTGTTACGAGAATGAATAGGCGCGTGCTGATCATAGGAGGCTCGGGAGGAGTTGGAACTTTGGCCATACAGTTACTGAAAGCTTGGAATATGCATGTATGTAATTGAACATATATTACATTAAACTTTACTAACCTTATATAACAAAAGCATAAAAATTAAATTTCTTTAGGTAATCACCACCTGCAGCAGTGATGCTGTAGATATGCTGTTAAACTTGGGTGCCAATGAAGTCATTGATTATAAGCAAGATGACGCTGATGCAAAAATCACTTCGGAAGGACCGTATGTAATCTCGTATCTAAAATATATTTTATTTATGCGTAATTATTATAAACATTACATTTGTAAATAGATACGACATAATCTTGGATTGTGCTAATCAAGGACCAGAGCACGTCAAAATGAAAGGATATCCGCATAATACTTATATAGCATTAAATTCACCTCTGTTAAAAAATATTGACCAGCATGGGTTGGTTGTTGGAATGATAAAAAATGTTGAGAATCTTTTGAAGCTTAATATTCCGAGAGCGGAAAACAAAAGTTGCGTTAAGTGGGGATTCTTTGTACCTTCCCAGGTGGGAATTAACGTTCTCCAAAATTTTGTGGAAAACGAAAAAGTTTGTATTAGCATCTAGAAATTTTTAAGATAAATATTCTTGCTAACAGTTCTGTGATTAGTTTATATCTTTTATATTATGCTTTATTACAGATCGTACCTGTTGTTCAACAAGTGTATCCTTTTCAAGATTTACCACTAGCGTATGAAAGGATAAAGCAAGGCCATTTAAGAGGTAAACTAGTCATTGACATGGGATAGCAGCTTGCTATACATCAAGTTAAATATGTATAGTTTTATTAATATTAATATCTGTTTTGAAAAAGATATAGTATTTACAATAAATGATTCTAAGTTTATCCTATATAATATTTGCAGTGTTTGTCATATTTTTCGCATCCTGCATTATATCACTACCAAAGACTTTGTCCGTAACTTCCACCCAACAATCCGTTGCAAATTCTGTAGCTCTTTCTGCGCCTTCTTTTAAAATTTCGTCCAAATAGCTAGGTTCTTTGATTAATTCTAATATATCCTTGCGAATTGGAGTTATTTTTTCTATGACCACATCAGCTACTACCAATTTATACCTGTATTTAAATCGAGAATGTAGTCTTAAGTCAATATAATCATAACATATTTATTTGCAAAAATTTTGGAAACTATTTTTTTAATAAATATTATATAATAAAATAATTGTAGCCTACTTACTGTCCTGTATTTAAACCTACAGCTTCCTTACATATTTCCTCCGGCGTCTTTCCAGTAAACAGAGAGTGTATATTGATCAAATTAGACACTCCCGGTCGATTGTCTGATTCGTAAGTCACTTCTGAAGTAAAGTCAGTCACAGCCTTTTTCACTTTTTCCAATAGTACATCTGGTTCATCCAAGAGACTTATTCTCGACTTGGGATCACTATGCGATTTTGACATTTTTTTCACAGGCTCCCGTAAAGATTTGATCCTCTGACTTGGACCATCTGAAACATTTGTCGGTACATTTTCAAAATTTAAATTGAATTATGAAATTACTATTTCAAATGGCTTACCACCAATAAGAGTATGTGGTATTGGAAATGTTTGTCCAAATTTTTTGTTAAATATTTGTGCTAAATCCTGTGCCAATTGTACATGCTGGACTTGGTCTTGGCCGACTGGAACATGTGTTGCTCTGAAAAAGGAATCTTCATATAAAATGCTTCTTATAAAAAAGCGTCGTTCAACATTTTATCTCAAAATACTTACTTGTACAATAATATATCAGCTGCCTGCAGAACAGGATAGATATACAAGCCTAAGGGAACATTCTTCAAAAATTCACTCTTTTCTTTGAATTGTGGTAAATGTGCTAGCCTAGCCATGGTTGTGATAGTACCTAAAATCCAGCACAATTCTGCATGCATCGGCACTTTAGATTGTTGAAAAAGTATGCTTCTTTTAAAGTCCACACCACAAGCTACAAGTGTCGCCGTCATTAATAGAGTATTTTCTCTCAATTTCTTTGGATCCTGCAGAAATCATGTTTTCAGTAAACAGCGTCAATAATATCACAGAGCTACAATATCCTATATTCTTACTTGTGGCAAAGTGATAGAATGCAAATCCACTATGCTGCACAGAACTTCTTCGCCAGAATTTTGCAACTCTACCCATCTCTGAATAGCACCAAAGTAATTCCCCAAATGTACACTTCCTGTAGGCTGAATTCCAGAGAATATCCTCTTTGGATATTTGTTCTGTATCACCTACAAAAAATAATATATACGTACGGTAAAGATATCATTATAATCTTTTCAAAAATTTAAATAATAAATAAAAGAAAATAATACAATAAATGAAACTTTCTCTAAAATATGATAATAAGTAATGTTTTGAACATATTTATGTAATTAATTAAATTCGAAATTATTTAAAGATAATTGAAGAGAAAATTGAGGTTAGAGTAAAACATGATCAAACTTTATGGCTATATTCTCTGATCCTGATCTTCTTATGCTTTGCGGTTCGAATCCTTTCCGAACAAGTAATACTTCTTAATATTTTTAACATAGTTCGAATAAATACTAATTTATTAATGCAAAATGTGAGGTTAGATTTTACGTCTAGTTTATTGACATTAAAACACATGTGGAGCACATGCGCCACAGTTTGCATGCAGTGAATACAAGCAACTCAAATTTCAGCCAATCATAAATGATCTTTTAAATTCGATATCTAAACACATATTGTAACAAATATTAAAAATAAATGTTTTTTTAATAATTAGATTGCACAGAAAGCAATAAATTTCATTTCTATTTTTTGTCAAAATATACGAAAAATTTAAATATTTTTCGAATCATTAAAATGTTTAAAAGTTATCATTTTTAATAACATGCTTTTAGTTGTAGAAAATAACATGCTTTTAGTTGTAGAAAACATAATATGTAATTAATTTCATTTTTAAGAATTAAGAACAAAATTTTTGTAGATAATATATATAATTAATAAGCGTCAATCACTCCTTTTATTATTGTATTTGAATTGTTTCAAAATGTAATGTAAATTATTGTCCTATTATTGGCAACAATTATTGTCCCTCTTTATTTTACAAACTTCATATTTATCATAGAATGATCTCATTTTCTATATTGCTTAGTAACAAAGACATATTCGAAATCATGGCTTCTATCGTAAAAATATTTAACATTACTATACCGCAAAAAAATAATCTGTCTTGTGCAATTTGCAGGATTGTTAATACCGAAAATGATCCCTTGATGTATTCCAAATTTCATGCAAAGAAGCTCAAGTGTCGGTAAGTATCGATTATTGAAAAACACCGCAGCATACAATTACAAATTCCATTCGACATTTTGCATATGCGAGTTAGAACGCAAAACTGCTAAAAATTAAGTTTGTAAGACATTCTCGTTATTCTAAACGCTTCTTCTGTTTCCTTTTACATTGCTTTTAGACAATTTCTCCAAGAAACTCCTCAGGCAATGGCTGCTCCAGTAGTTAATCGGAAAATACTCGAGTCTGGTGGTTCTATATACATTATCGTCGTGAAAGACCTTTTTGAAAACTACACTTTCCAAGACCATTGCGACTCATTAAACATACAGGTGGTACGTAACCGAGAGATACAATTTAACAATCTGCAACTTCAAATTCTGCAAAGATAAATTTTGCGCGAGAAATAATTAATACTGTTTGTTCATCCCGACACGGAAAATTATACAGATGGATTTGCTGGATCCCATTCCGACTTACATTTATAAAGCGTGTCTTCTTTATACCATGGAATATAAATTGGCGCCACAGTGGAATAAGGTCGGATTGTACCTCGCTGAAGGACCAGATTTTCTTAGCTCGGCAGGAAGTATCAACGCCATAACGTTAAATATTAAAGAAATTCGTGGTATAATTGACTACAAACTCATATGCAAAAGCTTCTAAGATATATGGAATGACTTGCACTTCAGAGATAACTATAGTACAGAAATATATTGTAGATAACAGTGCTCGGATTCACGTAGAAGCTGTAAATCTTAAAATACCATTCTTAAGACTGAATACAGCACGTCCTTTACAACATGATTTACAGCCACCAGTACGTGTTTTACCAAGGTAAAATATAAGAAAATTATAATATTGAACTGAATCACTGTTGAAAAATCCAAAAGTTTTGCGAATTGCGTTTTCAATTAATCGTTTAAATTTGCAGTTACTGCATTTAATAATTCTGTGAATAACTATTTCTAGTATGAAAATGGCAAATGTGTTGCGTATATCGAAAATAATTAAGGAAAAGTATTTGTTCAAGGATTATGAGGACGTACGTGCATATTGGAAAAATATGGTCTGAATAATTAATTAATTAATTAATTAATCGACAGAATTAGTATTACATTCTAAAAACTAATACCGAACAAAAAATATTGTAAACTATAAAAACAATAATTTATTTCTTTATTTTAGCACGGCTATATATTGCCAGATTACAAGGAAGGACTCTTATTTTACGATATCGAATTTTTCTACTTTAAATCAAACATTTTTCTGTATCCTGAAACATGTTTAGCTTCAGGACCTTTAAAAATTCTTCCGCTTACGACAGATCCTGTATCTATAATCTATAAATTTGTGGGAGATGTAAAAGGAAGAGTCGTCAAATTATGCGGACAGCAGCTGGATATCTGTCCGGAAGTGAGATAACGAATTACACACATCATCTTATTGCATCTATTTTTACTTTTATTAAGCTATTGATTTCGATAAAATTTGGAGCACTCAACTCTTTTTAGCTTAAATTAGCATATTATGTGAAAAATAAAATTTAATTGCAATTATTTTAATTATTATTACTGCTTATATAAATAAATAGTGAACAATTAAGAAACATTGTCTTATATTAGTTATAAAAAATTAATTATTTTTAAATCAGTTCTCGCTCCAAAATTAAATCACCGACTGATATATTTGATCATTTTATTCGCATTGTAATTTATGACTTGCTTTGCAGAACACATATCAAGCAACTGTTCTAGCTTATACACCGGCATCGAGAATCGCTGGATTTTCAACCTGCGATACGGGATATGGCACGCAATCGAGGAGAACGAGTCGTACGACGCATTTGTCTCGAATGCCTGATACATGTGACATCCCCACGAAACGAACGCGATTATCGTTATCAAACATTGACGATTATCTTACATGCAAAAGCGAAATCGACGATTTCGACTTCACAATCGGCCCGGCGCGGTGTTCCACAAGCAATTTTAAACCGTTAAAAATTGCTGACAAATGTTCGGCAATGTTATGCGACGGAGATAGTGTCGCGACCAGTGAATCAATTGTACAGAGAGATAAAAACAAGTCGCATTATTTTGAGCAGAAAAAAAAAGAAATCGAGAATAAATCGTCTATGGTAAATATGGTATACATATATGATTTTTCACATAACAATCATGAAAGAGTTGTTGAAGAAAATAATGTTATGTTGAAGGAGCTGTCGGGCAAAGAAGGAAAGCCTTGCAAGCTAAATCTGAAGGAAAAATTGTTAAGGAACTTCTAGAGAAAGTATTCCCGTGAATTATTCCTGTTTCAATAACAATTATTATTTCTCTTAAAACATAATTCATTTTTTTGTAAGCTCATTTCTTTTTTTTGTAAGTTCATTTCTAGTAGAAAAAAATTAACTATCACAATCATAATAAAATAATGAATTAACATTAGAAATTAAATTAAAATTATTTTAAGCTACAAGTTATTTATCTTAGAACACAAGTAAAAGTAACAACGTTTTAAACCTTTCTCATTTAAGTAGTAACAAAGTATACTCGCTTCGATTAGTGAATAAACAGTATTAAATATTAGTATGTTTTACGATTTTTATATTCCTCTATGCCTTCTAGTATAGCACGTCTGTCTTTCTCGCTCTCGATACCAATTTCTATCAAATCTTTATCCGTGAGTGTTAAAAATAGATCGATGTCCACCTAGGATAAAAAAAAAGAAACGAATTTTGTGCAATCTGGTCGCAATCGATATTGGAGTTGTCAATTTCGAGTTAATTGGAGCAACAGTCGATTTGCGTTACAATCTGACGACAATTTTGTATATTATTTGTTTATTTTAGCACGTATTCCGCACAAACGATACTCACTTCTTGTTCGAGAAACACAGAGATATATTGGCTGAAGCCGAAGCGTCTCAGTATCATAATCATTTTGGTCTGTTGCCAATTCAAAAGCATCCCTTTCGGTGGCGTGGTGCAGCGCGGTGGCGTCGGGGTATTCTCACCATACACGTTCTCCTCGTTAATGTCCGGTGGCACGTGGGGCGACTTGAGAGGGCTGAATTCGGGCGTGAACTCGACAGTGGTGTTAGATTCGTTTGAGAATTTCTTCAAGCCCAGATCCAAAGGTCGTAGCGACCTGCGAAAATCCAATTTGTTTTATCACATACTTTCGACTATTTTTAAAGAATTGAATTACATATTTGTAATATTTAAAAAATGCTTCAAAAATATTGAATTGATATAAAAAAAAAAGGTTAAATGGTTTAATCATTCCGTAAATAATGGCGTAATTCATCATTATTAATTTACTTTTGTGATAAAGCCGGAGGTGATTTAAGTTGGTACTCGCTCGTTACGGAATACTTCTCCAAATCACTTTTCGCTGCTCCGTTATTTGCATCTTTTTCCGGGAAAAATATATTCGATCTCTTCGCAAGATTTATATTTGTAAAATAAACATTTGGGGATAATGCAAAAGTGTCGTATGTCAAGTTCGGCGATAGCAAATCTTGCTTATTAGATTTCGGAGGTATAGATAACAAGTTCAGGATGGATATATGTTTTCTCTTCCTGTCATTTTTTAAAACCGATTTCGAAGATTCTCCCGTCACATCGTCGTTGCTTTGCCCGCTTATTACTTGGATGTTATCCGACGTATCCTTCCAATAGTCGTCCGTGGCCAAATATTCTTCCGCCAGAATGACTATTTCCGGTACTGTAGAGCGTCTCATCATGATGCGAGTATAGTTATCTGCGTTTAATATACAAATTTATTCTTCCAACTGTAGCTCCATTGCGTTCTTCACGTTTAAATCAATGAATAGTAACGAAAAAAGAAAAAAAAAAGACATTGCTTTGAATCTTGTGACGCGAAGTAACGTTGTCTTACTAGCAGTTGAAAGCGGCATGCCCAATTCCAACAATCTAAAAAACAACTCTTTGTCGTTCTTCGTGGCAGCCACACACAACGGAGTTATGTCATCATTAGCTGCGTTTGCCAACGCGTCCGGGTAGGCGTTGTACACCGTTTCGAACATCTCCTTGCTGATCGCAGCAGCCAGGCCAAGCACCGACATACCTACAACAAATTAAAAACGAGTTATATTTATTCGCTTCAAAGTAGCGCGATATTATCTTGTCGGTTTCTTCTCAAAACTATTATTTAGTGGTAGCAATGTTCTTGCAATTTATAAATAAAACGGTTCTTGTAATTTTTTTTTTCGAAATAATCTACTATAAAATTCCAATTTAGAAATTCTTATGTAAATATGTTCTAAAAATAAAGTTTTTATAACGAGTTTGCACTTTTTTTACCAAGATAAGTTGCATCGTCAATGTTGGCGTTCTTCTCTAAAAGCATTTTCACAGTGTCGATATTTCCGTTACGAATCGCTTGCATTAGTGGGCTCCAGCCAAATTTGTTTTTCCTGTCTATGACAAGGCGATTCTTTTTCTGGCTCAAAATTTCCTTCACAATCCTGAAGCAATCATTCGCTGCGCTTATGTGCAATAAATTTTCACCGTAGCTATTCACAGCGTTTAAGGTGTATCCTTCAAGAGTTTTTTCTATATTATTTATTATATAAATAATGTACGTTTTGTAGAGTTTAACGAAATACATATACAATGAACAATTATATTTGCAACGTTACCTTGCTCTTGCATCGCCGTAATTACTTGCGCTTCCACTTCTTCTTTTTTGACATTATCGTGCGATTTTATATTTAACATTATTTCTGCTTCAACTTATTATGTGTATTAAAACTTATTTATCAATTAAATTTATAACTCACTTTGACGTTAACGTTTGATAATATTATTATTATTCATTCATATTGAGATTGTCCATATTATGTTCACTAAACTTGGTCTATTTTATTTAAATATCATATACATTATTATAACTCTTAGACATCTTGGAAACAGTTCTGACTTCGTTAACCTTTCAAATAATACTGTATCATGTAACATGCTGCTGTATTGGATATTATTGTTTGGCAATACGACCTGGTGACTTGGCAAGTATTTTCCTTCTTTTTTTTCACGCATATTTGGTTTACAGGATAAGGCGATAAATAGAGATCATTGGATATTTACAATTTTGTTTTGCCTCTGTCCTAAATTTAACAAGAAATAAATTTAGAATATGTTAATACGCAGCCGAATTTTCATCAAATCGGTTAATAAACTTTATATTCATTCAAAGAATTTTAATTGTATTACGAAAATATCGGAAATACCTTTGTTTAATTCACCTTTTAATAGCTTTTTTTGCAACAGAGATTTAGCAACAAACACTATACAACATATTGGTTAGTATCGTCTGTTCCTATTTTGCAAAGCCTGCAAATATAACAGATTGATGACAGGATAAAGCAAATCTTAAAATACCAGAGACATAAAGAGGATAAACCTGCGAGCCGTATCACAATAAATACACCTTATTAGTTTGATAATTTGATAACTGACTTTTTATTGAAGCTGCCGAGTGACACCTGATGAACAATAGCCATCTAATGATGTAATCATTCACAGTAGCCGAATACATATTTCACTTTCTATCACTTTCTACTGTCACCTACTGTTCGTCAATCGCGCTTCAATGACTTGGTGACATCACTCGTTGCCGCTAGATGACATTTGTTGTCCGTCAATTTTGGCAGTTCGAATAAAATCGCATTTATTGTGCGTATCAGTTGTCGGTGTAGCGAGAAATCGACGTATTTATCATGTTTCACGCCTTTCTGCTCTTTAATTTATATTTAATTGATATTTTAGAATCTATTTAAAATGTAATTTTTTCAGGAGTCATAAATCATCCATAACGCGATAATAATTGATTTATTCGGGACGATAACAGTGTTGTTTGCAAGATAAGCTTAAACACTTGAAAAAATATATCACAGACATCATAAATATGTATAAAGAGATAAACGATAGAAAATTTAATAGAAATAGAAATATAAAATAAAAGTACAATGTTTCCAGAGCACATTATTACACATAAATGTGTGTATTTATAGACACGCTTTTCGCAGCTTCTCATTTTTAGAAAATGCGGGCGCATTAATTAGAAATACAGTTAATGAGATGTGTAACGTGCGGCCGGGCAAGGCCCCGCCGACGTCGCCGACCGATCGTGCACGACAGTCCCTCTAGCGGGATTACCTCCAAGCGGAAATTCATTGGGTATGCTGGATATGCTCCGAGATATGTTACGTATTGCACCACATTGGGGTTAACTGCGATTCTGCCGTGCATCGCTGACAAGGTACACCGCGATATTTGTCCGCCGAGAGGCTCGGCGTGGCGAATCGGTAACGAGAACACGGTCGCAAGAACGCGTAAAATCAGCCAACAATCCTCGGGAAGCGCTCGCTCTTCCCGTCTCTTCCGCGGCCGCTCGAGAACCGCTTGACCCATAAAGATCGCATCGCCGAGAAAAACGCGCTTTTTTGTAACCGTCATTTTCTTCTAATGGAATGCAAATTTGCGTGATTAATTCCTTGAGGCCACCTGTTTCTCAATCCGGTCTACATCGTGGCGCACAGAACGCTGCCGCGTGACGTTCGGGCCATGTAAAGGCATATGTCTCGAGTGTGACATATAATGTGACACTTGTTTGCATTTTATATTAAAACTTTCATGAATTAAGCGATGAAGATTATTTTCGACGAACCTGTATAAGATATTTACATTTACTGAGTTAGCTGTCGGAAACCTTTTTAATTCTTTAAGCTAAACTAATCCTGTTACATTTGTTATTGTCCGCAGGAGGGGGAGGAGAAGGAGGATCTTATAATGCATCGTTTCTGAAGGACGCACAAAGACGTTTAACAATGATTGGAGGTGGATTATAATTATTGTAATATAATTTTATCCACTTTGGAATTTAAGGTATGTTTGTTTCATGTGATTTTTTGAACATTCTGCAATGTAGATTGTCTTTAATGATATTTAACTGCTTGAGAAAGGTGGTTGCCAAGCAGTGCAATCATATTTCTTCTGTTAAAAATGCCAATAAACGTTATTGCATTTTTTTGTCTCACTTTTGTTTTCAACGTTCAGTTGATGTTTAGTATCAATTGTACAGTTTAGTATATCTTCATTTCTTGTACAACCAAGATCGCTAAAATTAATTTGACTTCCAACTATTCATTCTTGAGAAGGTATGGATATCTCATATTTTAATTTTCTGTTTCATTTCATTATTTCTTTTGAGCACATCACTTGTATGTCTTGCTATGACGCTCGCTGGCATTTTTCAACATAAAATGGGAGAAGTACAATTGCTTCTTGCATTGCTGCTTGCATTTAAATGACTAAAATGCTTTTTAGATCTGCCTTTTCCTCCATTATGCTGGCTATGAGATTATTTAGGATAATTGGGAATCGCTCAATCTCAATAAATATCACATTCATCAATTATCATCAAATCCTTGATATATTTTTTGGAAAGGCATAAGTAAAAAATGGTGATAACTTAGTAATGTGCCTTTATCTTTGATGTTTCGACTTTACTATGACAGTAAGTATAAAGTATGACAAGAAATTCCTTTTTGCAATGTATTTTAAAAAATAATGTAACACTTATAATGTAAAATTGACTGTTTTGTTCTTTGCAGAGAAGATCTTGACATATTTTCAAGAAATTGTGATAAATATAAAGCTCTTGACGGTGCAGCTACATAAAGATGGACAGCTCAGAATATGAAATGGTCAGAAACATGACCCTTCTCTTTTTCTTCGAACGACTGATGGACAAGGGCGGTCCACGCACATTGCACGACCTGAGCTGCCAATTTGGAGCTAAGGGATTCACGAAAGAAATGCGTCAAATAGCAGGAGGATCGCAAAGTGGCCTTAAGAAATTTCTAGCGCAGTATCCGGCACTCTTCCTGATCGACGGCGATTATGTGTCCGTCAATACGTTTCAACCGGTGGTGGAAGAGGAGAGCGGAAATAAATCAGGCAAACGCGACTACGCCCACGAGGCTGTGGAGTACTTTACGAATAAGCTGTTGCAATACGGAACAGGCACTGAGGTGCCTATCAAGAGTCTCCTGGGCCACCGATCGCAAGCCTCGCCGGAGGTCAGACACATATCCGGTCAGCACTACAAGGAATTCCGCGATTTTCTCTTGAGATACCCCGACGCGTTTGTAATTAGCGAAGATAGCGTAATATTGAAGCAATACGAGGGCATGAAGGCGGAACCTTTTCGCGAGCTGGAGCCAGATATACCGATAGATCCGGACGTCACGGCGAAACTCTTAGACTTTTTCTTCGCATGCATCGAGCAGAAAGGTCCAATTCTCATAGATCAGCTGTTCAATACGGTGAACGAGAAATTTTCCCACGAGAATTGGACGAGTATATTCAAGACGCCGCAAGATCTGTCCACTTTCATAAAGATGTTCCCGGACGCTTTTCACGTGCAAACCAATTTGGTGACGCTGATAGACCGGCCGAAGTCGTTCGTAACGGAGCCCGCGGTCGCGAAGGCGAAGACCACGAACGGCGATCAACGCGGTCAAAGCAACAACATGGCTCACACGAATAATGCGGCGCCGATCGTTCCGCCGAGCAAAATTCTTCAGCCGCTTCGAAGTCAATCGGAGAGCGTCTGCAACAATGTCGCGTCTCAACTCAATTCCTTGCAAAATTGCACGCCACCTCTGGTCGAGAGCAATAACAATTCGCCGCCTGTGAGCTTGCAGCAGCAGACCCTCAAGCAGAGATTCAATACGATCGTTATGAGAACGCTGGCGGACAACACGGAGCGAGATCGCAGTCTGCAGACCGCCCAGATGGGCGACGCGTGGAAGTTGAAGGTGTTGCAGCAGACCAGAGTGATAGCAACCCCGCGGGAGAGTCTCCAAGTCGTGGAGGATATAATAAATCCGCGAAAGCCTCCACCCGACGGCAAGATCGTCGTCTCCTTCGACTGCGAGGGCATAAATCTCGGCGTGAAGGGACAGCTGACTCTTGTACAAATCGGCACAATGAGCGGCCAGGCGTATGTGTTCGATTTGTTCACCTGCCCGAGTCTCGTTCAAACTGGTGGCCTCCAAAAGCTGCTGGAACATCCTCAAATTATCAAGGTGGTAAAAGTATTATTAAAACGATGTGTGAAAGATATTGGATTGGCAAATAAGTTCGTTCGGTTTTTTTATAACGATATATACATTTATTGCGCAAATAATTTTCAACACTTGTGCGGGATCTGTTGAGTGCTGTAAGCAATCCCTCGTACCGATTGGGATGGATTATTATCGACGAAGGCCTTGATATCATCCGAATTAATCTCGGTAGGGCGATCAAATCTCCTATCAAAATTTCCAGAACGGAATTTGGCAAACCACTTTTGGCATGCGCGTTCTGTTGGGGCATCATCCCCATACACACGGCATATTTTTTTATGAGCATCCGCAGCTCGCTTGCCTTTTTGGAAATAGTAACGCAAGATAATGCACTTTGTCCACTTCCATTTTACAAGTACCAAGCACACACAATACTAATGTTAGCACAACCAAACTTTATGGAAAATTCACGTAAAAGATAACCTTTAAAATGCCGAAATGAGTTACAATGTAGTACCGAAAGGAAAAGAGTGAAATCGGCATTGCAAGCGGTACCAACCAAAACCCGAACGAACTTATTTGCCAACCTAATATATACTTTATGTAATTGCTTTAATATTGAATTGTTTGTTCTTGCAGGTGATTCACGATTGTAGGAACGATAGCGTCAACCTGTACAATCAATTTAAAATTACATTGATGAACGTTTTCGATACACAGGTGCTTAATATTCTTTATTTCGAAATAATTAATATATTGTTGGAAATTTTGAAATGAAAACACATTGTCTTCTGTAGGCTGCGCATGCGGTGCTTCAGTATCAAGAAACGGGAAAGCCCGTGTACAAAGTTAAAAACGTCAATCTAAACACCCTGTGCGATCATTACGGCGCCCCGTGTAATCCGCTCAAGGAACAATTGAAAAATATCTATCGCAAGGATCAACGCTACTGGTCCCGACGGCCTATGACTCGCGACATGCTAATTTATGCGAGCAGCGATGTTTTGAGCCTTGTACCTCAAGTTTATAATGCCATGTCTAGGTATAGTTTCAGTAATCATTCTCTTGTGATAATTTAAACTTTTTCTGGAGCTATTGATAGCAGTAACGATTTTTCTAATAATGATTTCTGTATATTATTGACAGACTTATAAAGCCGGAAGTACAAGGTCTTTTTGCAGAGCTGTGCGAAGAACAGATTCAAATGCATATAAGACCGGCGGATGTGAAAGCGCGTAAGAAGCAGCGAAAAGTCGAGACCGAAGTGGCGGACTTGAAAAAGAGGATGGAAGAAGCGACCAGCAAAAATATCGTGCTGAGCAATCGTGAGATCCGGCTTCTCCGCCACTTGAGCCTTACCGAGGAGGAGAAGGAGAAGCTCAAAGGAAGTTATAAAGTTGCGAAGAAACTGGAGAAACTAGAGAACATGGGACAGGACAAAGGTGATAGCAGCGATGAGGATGATGAAGACAAGACGGACGATCCTGAGTATCAGAGTTTGGAAAGCTGCACATCGGAAAATTCTCATTCAGGTAAAGTTACTGTACCAAAATAAGAATTTTATTTAATATTAGTTATCTAAACTCAATCCGTTTAAATATAAATATTTATTTTATTAAATGTAATGTATCTCTTATCAAATAGCTTAACCAGCATTACCGTATAATAATCGTAGTCTGAAAATTTGGAAATGAACTTTTTAGGTGGTGTGCTGTCGCCTCGAAATGCCGATACTCCAAGCTTGACCGAATCAATGCTTATGGTGAATGAATTCCTCTCGGACGGTCGTTTGGACACAGTGGCGAGAATTGAGAAATTGGAAGCCATGCTGTCAGCTGTTACTAGCTCTGCGACCGATCAGCTTTCCACCAACAAAACAGACGCGTCGCTCAACAAGTACATCTGCACATGCCAGGGCGATAAGACTGACGGTCCGCTGACAGGCCGTCAGGCTGTTAGCGTGGCTTGCCAAACGGTGAGCACTGGTGATATAGTAATTACTAGAGTCTTTTCCAGCGAGGAGGAGAAGGAAAGAGTAAGGTTACTGAATTCGCCAAAAAAGTAGGTATTATAGGCTGCTGTGAAAGTAGTAGAAGTTGCCATTTATAGGTTTTTTATAAAAGGGATCGAATGCATAAAAAGAATTAAGTAGTTGAAATTTATCTATTTTATGTAATATAACAAGATTTTCATAGAGCAAAACTGGCGAAACTCTCAGTGAATAGAATATGCTTTCTGAGTGTCTCTGCTCCCTTAAAAAGTGTCTTAAACAAATAAGCCTTGTTACGCAGGCCTTTCCAGATCTGACGGTATAATGATCAGATTTCTGGAAAAAGGTTATTAATTTTATACGAGGATATATTATACTTTTATAATCTTGAAGATTATCTTTCTTTTACAAGTATTAAAGAAAGACCGAATCGTGTTAAATAACAAAACATAAGTGTGGTTTTTAATCGCCGCATATGTAAGTTTCAACAAATTGTTACAATTTGTGGCGTTTTACGTTGAATTCGGAATTAAATTTCAACGGAAAAAGGCTGTTCTTTTAAGCAAAATGTATGCAAATATTGACAAGAGAATCCTCGATCTTTTCGACATAAGGATGACAATTGGTGACGCTTTTAATAGTGTTACGAAATTAACAAGATGCATATCATGCTTGTGAAACGAAATTTTTTATGTGAAGTACTGCATTAAAATCGCTGACTCTTGGAGCATGCATGGCCTAAATTGCGTCACTTGCATCAGAAAAGACAATTATCGGCAGTAGTAGAGCAATAAAAGTGACCGTTTAATAAGCAAATGCTTTTCCCCGGGATATACTTATAAGCTTATGCACGCGGAGCTTATGCAGACCTCTTCCTGACATCGATTACAGATATAACTTATTTTCGTATATAGCTATACAAGTGCCAAGTTAATATAGAATATGTACAATAAACGGATTAACGAATAAAGTACATTTTATATTTCTATTTAATTATGTGCTTGGTGAATAATTGTGCTCGCACTTCCAATGATTATAATCTGATAGCGTTGAATAAGAGATCGCGCATCGCACACTCGTCTCGTTTCACATGGATCTATATTCATCCTTAATAATAGCATATCATTAATGTAAACTGCCAATGTCTAACAAAGTGACGGATTTCAAATAATTCATTGTCATTATAGATTGCTGGTGCTTTTAGTGCATTACTTTACACAGAAATAAATAATATACATATAAATATCAATCGCGTAATCGTTTTTAACACTAAAAATGTACTATGAGAATATATAGCTGAAAGGATCATCAACACATTCTCATCGTTTTATTCATCGAGAGAGAGTCTGAGGCTCAATTAGTGTCATAAATTGTTGGACTGTCTCGAATATTATTCGTAAAATATACCAGCAATTGCTACAATATATCGGACAATCTATGTATATTGTTTACCTAATCAAAACGCCGACTGTTAGCAATATTTTTTACAAAATTGAAATTTTTTGAGAATGTGTGACAGGCATGCCGGGTGTTCATTAGTATTCTGACTTAGATGTTTTATCTATTATATTTCACTGTCATTAGAGAAAATAATAGCGAGATAATAATTACGTAAGAATTCCATTTTGAAGAATACATCACTGCGTTGTTACTAGAAAGTGCAATTTAATTCATTTTAATTAATAATATTGCATATGCATAAATATGTTTGGTACTCGAATTATTGTTCCGGCGATTATTTGCATTACATTATTTTAAATCAAGAACAATCTCGATTATATTTATTACAAATGATTATCGATATACGGAACTCTCGTTTGGAAATATTGTGCTACAATATGAATGATATATAGAATAAAACTTGAATAAATAATATTTTGCAGGAGGATGTAAAATAAGTACATCTGTAGACTTCGATTTAATTTTATTCAATCAAATTCTTAGATATTGGAAATCATTTTAAAATATCGTTTATAAATTACATCGATAATTTCTGTATATCGATAATTAATAGTTTTATTCCGTACACTCGCATATTGATTTTAAGATGCGAAATCTCTCAGATTATCATAATTTTTATTTGATTATTAAATTATTCATTACTTTGTAATTGAAAAAAGATTCAGCAAAAATGTTAAAAGACGATAAGTAGTTTTATTAAGAATCTGTTGTGAAACTCAATCAAATGAGTGCAAAGAGTTGACGAAGAAGAATTATGCAGTATTTGGTTGGTGATATAGTTTGCGGGTTTATTCATTGATTCTTCCTGATTTTAAGAAAAGAAAGTGTCTTATATGCCATTCTATATTTACCGTACATTTTCTTTTCTGATTATCCAGGTGATTTGATTCGATATGTTCAAAGATGAATTGGAGAATATCATTTAAATAATTAAAACGCATTTACGTCAAGTTTACGTCAAGTCGCGTATAATAATTGTATTAAATTATATTAAAAACATCACAAAAAAATATTTGTATGAAAGAATGCTGATTCACATAATTATTAACAATGACTAATTCGTTGCATACCGATGCGAAATAAAACAAATGTACGTAATAAAGAATATTACAAAAAGAAAGATCAATCAGTATTATTTGTTCGCTCACCATTTGTTTAACTACTTGGAATTTCCTTTCTTATTCAATTTTGGTAATTTCCTTGAAAATGTTGAAATTTGGAAAAAAAAATTTTATAAAGAAGAAAAAGATTAATATAATATTTGTATTACGATACGTGTAATGTGTATCACGAATATTTAAATGGCACATCCATGAAGTGCGCTTCAAATGAAGTCAATGGATGCGTGCAAATGCTCTTACATTTCAATAGTGTACATGTTGTTATTTATGAATCTTCATGTAAGATTACAGCGATATGTTAAATATTAGTTTACCATCGCGTTTAATAAAAAAATTTTCGTATTTTCTCACAACATTTAAGAGAAATGGGAAATTGCGTGACATAACCTCTTTATATTGTACATATGTTCGGAACAGACAAGTGCATTCATCTCCAACCGGTGGCCCGTGGAGTGTATTATTTTTCGGAACGGACAATTTTGCTCTCGAAAGCTTGCAAAGTTTGTATAATGAATAGTTAGTATTAATTTTATTGATAATTTCTTTTAACGAGCAATTTACGTTCTATTACAAAAGAAGTTCAGTTTTCAAGCAATTCATGTTTATATGTTTTTTGTAGCAGAGCCAAGAAGCTATGCCGATTAGAAGTGGTATCAGCATACAAAGGGAAAAAGAATGCTGTAATAGAATATGCAGAAAAAAAGGAAATTAAGGTTATCAGATGGCCACTAGAAAGCAATCTACAGGGTTTTCATATTGGAATAGTTGTCTCCTTTGGACATTTGATACCACTAAATATTATAAATTCCTTTCCGCTGTAAGTTGCTTCATCAATCTTTAACATGTGTGTAATATTTAATTCAAATAGAGAGTGTATTGTAATATGCTGATGCGTGTATTTTTTATCACAGTGGTATGTTGAATGTTCACGCTAGTCTATTGCCACGATGGAGAGGAGCGGCTCCAATAATTTACTCCTTAATTAACGGAGATACACAGACAGGGATTACGATCATGAAAATAATGCCAGAAAAGTAAAGCTTTTTCTTAAAAGTTTGTTTTCTTGAATATAATTTTCAGGTGACGTATTAGGGAATGTTATATAGATTTATACGAGTTCAGTTTCTTTGCAGTGCTAATTTTTTAGTGAAAATATTAACTCATATTCTTCCTCAGACTTTTTTATCAACAAAAGCCATGTAAATGGCTTGTTTTATTAGTAAAAGTGTGAATATTACAAGTTCATCACTCGAGTTGAGAATAGATGGATCTTTCATTATTTCTGTGACATTGCAGGTTTGACATCGGGGAAATAGTGGCGCAGGAGAAATTAGATATTCATGTAGACGAAATCTTACCAGAATTGTATGCCAAATTAGCGAAAGTAGGTGCAAATGTTTTGACCGACGTAATAGGAAAATTGCCACAAGCATTGTCGTCTTCAAAACCTCAAGAAAAAATAGGCATAACGTATGGTAACTTGTCTTTACTGTTGTACTAAATAATAAAATACAATCGGTGTTCAAAGTATTGGAATTTTTCACTGACATTTCTCGACGGCGACGCGTTGTAGCACCCAAAGTTACATCAAAGATCTCTTTGGTGAAGTGGGATGAGATGACGGCGAAGAATGTGTATGATTTGCATCGCGGTCTTCTAGGATTGTATCCATTAACAACCAAGTTCCATAACACGACAATGAAATTGTTCGACATTCAGCAGGCATCGAAACCGAGTAGCGAAACAAATCCGGAGGATGATGTACCAGGTAATCAATCAATCGTTATCAATTACTTCTGTATGACTCAGTGTGGTACTAAACTAATTCCAAGAATTGAAACGCTGTTAAACCCTCAGTTTATTCCTAGGAAAAAAATTATTTATTTGACAATGTGATTATTGTGTTGTAATAATATTTTCCGAATAAAATGTGCATAATTAATGTGAAAAACTCTTCCAGGTTTCGTAAGATTTGATAGAAAAAGCGATACGTTAATTGTGACATGTAAAGGACCGAGCTGGGTTTCAATAAAAAAAGTGACAATGACGGGTCGTTCGCCTATGAGTGCAGTGGACTTTAGAAATGGATTTATGCAAGGCAAAATAAAAAAAAAGATATTTTTCGGTAAAATGTAATCCACAGTGCCGCTTCTATCTTTGTAAAGACAGTTTTTTCACGTAAAATTCTTTTGTAAACCTACGACAATTTTATCTATAGATAGATGACATCGAAACTTTTTATTTATTACGGTAGTAAAACTTAATTTAGAATGTACAAAATGTAATATTAACGCAATGACTTTATTGTATGAGAATAAACATTTCTGTTATATATGTTTATGTTTTCTTAAACATGTGAGAGAATTAATAAATTTGTTTCCATCTTAAATTTTGCATTTAAAATAGTATTACAATTTCTTTTTGTCCCATGCAAAAATATTCTTTTGTATATTCCTTTTATTTCATACTATACAATTTATTTGATTTTTTTTCCGCACAAAATTGCTATATAAAACTACAAAGCGTTAGAGGAAAGTAAAAGAAATCATAGAAAATAAGATAATAGCGCGAACTATGCTAAGACTCAAATAAAATCATATCTAACGAATTTCTAAAAATAATTTTCATAAACTTATCTTTTTCTTTAAATTACAAAAAAGGTTCTCTTTTCTATGATTTTGTATATCTTACAAAAAAACATAATGACACTGAATGCCTTATTTATGTAAACGTGGAATTGTAGCTGCAGATAGAAAATTGTTGATATTAAGTCTCAGTTTCAGAGGCCTGAAATGAAAGAAATATTTTTACTATAAAGATCTCTTTCTTTTATTATATTTAATGTGCCAGTATATATCCCCATTGACAATATTAAGCGGAAGACGAAATGGAGTTCAAAATACTTCAAGGCATTATTCTGCTGCAAAGTAAAATCAAAAATAAAGATGAATATAATTTAGTTTGCATCAGATAAAAACTTTCTATTCCCAATTCCCTGTAATATTAACTTTTATATTCTCATGAGACGATGTGTCTATTGTTTCGATGTGTTTCTGTTCGATTCATTTCATAAAACCAGATCAGTCAATTGCTCGTATACATCTCAGATTAAAGTACTTTATATTTTGTCATCTTTAGTGCTTATTGTCTCTATAAACTCTCAATAATGTATATATAATTAAACTTGATTTATTGTCAGACTTGTCAATAGTGCGTAAAAAGATAAAGGAATAATTATCTAAAAAGATAACTCTGCATTGTGTAACTATTAAGGCCCACTACGTATCTATATGTATATATAGACAAAGTAGAAAGTACATTAATCTATTATTTGAAAATATTGGCGTTTGTATAAACAATAAAAATTTATGAACTTACACTAGGATCGCAGTCGGCACAGTGCCACGAATAACCTCTCCTTTTCGGAGACTTTTTCACAGGGGGATCTAAGCACGTGAAGTGATAGCACTTCTTACAGTCGTCACACCTAGAACAAAAGTGGTTAAATGCGCAAGGCTTCAAGATTAACATAATATTTCGTAGCTTGCAAGTCTCAACCTCCGAAATGTTTGTAAGATTAAAATTATTTGTTACAGCTTCAAAGTGTTTAATACTCGTTTTAATACTCACATAACGAGATTTTGGTTGGTACCGGGAGTATCACAGACGTTGCATTGCGTCATAAGATCCGTATCTTTTCCTCTCTTTGTTCCCGTTGATAGTCGACCACTGCTATTTACGGACACATTTAGTGCCGGGGGCACGTTAGCAGCCGGAGGCGGCACAGGTAGCGGCGGCGGCGGCGGCAATGTGATTTCTGTACTCGTAGAAGTAGCTACAAACATTTGCGGACTCGATTCCGAGGCTTCGTCGCCTTCCGGTCGCGGAATTGGTTTTATCTGCGATAATTCGATGTGGTCAGTGTTTGAATCAGCATGTAGCGATGCAAGAGAGCAGAAAAGAAACGGATTACTTTTATCGTGATTCTTCTATGAACTTCCGGTTGACTTTGAACTTCTGGATTTTCAATGTCCAAACTTTTCCTTTTGTGCTTCCTCTTTCTCTGTTTGACTCCAGTTATCGGATCTGGAGAATATCTCTTGTGCTTTTCCCTAGTAAAATATTACAACTTCATATACATACATCGTGTTTTTGAAAATCAGTGAGTTATTCGAACTTTTTGCGCACCTTCTTCTTTTCTTCCCACTTTTTTGAGAAACGGATTCTGTTCCATCCGCTGAAGCTACCATGTATTCCGGCGAGCCTTCTCTTATGATGATATTATTCACAGATTGTTGATTGTATATTGATTCAGCTGCCTGAGTAGGTTCTACGGTCGATGGTAGTGGACCCATTGGTTTAATAGTTAGCTGTGAATGCAAAAGCGTAAAATATTCAATCATACATTAATTATGTTAAATCTTTTATACTGTTATTTTTATATAATAGCAAGACAAGTACCTTTGGTGTTGTGTGCGAGTCAGAAACAGTAACATTTGTTATACTGCTGATAGAATTTTTTGACGTAGTAGGCGTGCTCGGCGTCACCGCTGCTTGCAGTTCCTGCAATGATGTAGGCGTTAAATTAGCATCATCTTTACAATGTCTCAATTTGCGAGGCGCCGACGTGTCCACACGTTCCACCTCCGAGCCCGAGGATTCCTTATCACACTCTGAGCATTGCCTGTAAATTAGAGCATTAAGAAAGTTAGCAATAATGGAGTTTACTGTTTACATTTTTGCACGTACCAGCCCATCTGTCTTGTTTTTTTAGGCATACGTGCCAGAGGTGGGCTTAAGCAAGATAAATGATAGTGTAAATGACACGTGTCGCATTTAGCGAGAAGATGTTGATTGGTCGATCGTCTGCAGATGCCGCACTGATGTCGTAAAGTCGTGAGCTCGCTTTTGTGATTCTGTTCTTGCGCCTGACTGCTCAACACTCTACCCTCGCGTATGCCCTCGATGCCTTTACCCACCGGAAGTGGAAATCCGACGCCCATCTTCAAAGCGGCTGCCGTAGGCACGCCTAATCCTGTACCTACAGAAAGCACATTATATATGTATCATTGTACATTCATTGCACTTAAAATTAACGATGCAGTGCAACTTACCAAGCGTAGGTGTTATTCTTGGCTTCGCTAAATCGGCGATCGATGGCAAAAGCTTCACGTACCCAGAACCCTTAAGTACTTGATGATACAGCTCAATCTTTTCCTTCAACGTCACATTCACTCTGATCTGTTCTTCGTTATCCTTCATCACTTCGTCGTATTTTCTGTCCAGCCTCTGCTGTTCGTTCAGTAATTGCGAGTTAATGTCGAGGAGTTCTTGCAACCGTCTCTTCATCGATGTCACGCGTAAGTTGCGGTCCAAATAATAGCCGATAAATTCCACGCTGAAGGCGGGAGCAATGTGCCACTTTTTTCTAACGTCCACTAATGCCACCAGCTGAGATTCCTGTGCTTCCAATGCAGCTGTATCCACGCCCATCAGTTCGGCTTTTCTTGCCAATTGACGGCAAGCAGAAGCGGATGTAGTTAATAAACGTGGCATCTTTTGTGTGGGCACTGCAATAAAAGCGGTGTTATATTTTTTATATATTGTTACACTTGATATAAAATAATATATTTAAAAAGAGAGATTAATTTACCCCACGGCGGTGGTCGCGATGCTTTGTGAGCTAGATATTTGTGTCTGTGTTTCGCCAGTTTTCTTTGAATTCTACGTTGCTCATCCGTATCCAAGTGATTGGGCTGCTTTAACATCTGTTGCCGATACTGTGCACGCAATTGTAAAGCTAACCAATTACGTCTACGACGACGAACAAGCGATTTATCAGAATGTAATTTGCAATGCGCATAAAACGGATCCGCTTGATCAACTTCTTCACTATGCGCTTCGGACAATAGACCTTCTCTTTGTGCACTGCCAAAATAAAATTTTGTATTTTATATTAATAGCACACATTCTCGCAAAAAATTCATGCTTTCAGTAAAAGTATTACCAAGTCACATGAAAATATGTGTGACACATTCCAGCGTCACATTCGATGCATACACCTGTGCGTGCGAAACGTGAATCCTCACACAAGGAACAAGTCTTTGCACCCCACTTGCTGTATGCCATTTCGAATAATGTTACACTCGACAAACGATCGACCTAAAAAGAAATAATTTGCAAAATGTGAAATTTATCAAATAAATTTTAAATGACATGAGATACAATTACACGATATAATATTTACTTACTTCACCGAAAGCAACGCCGGGTACATAAAGAGCGCACACTAGATGAACCCATTTTCCAACATCCGTTTCTTTGAAAATGCCACCCTTGTTAGGGCAGAGTTCGCACGATGGATCTTCAATACCTGCACTGCAAGCTTCACAGAACCACGGTGCTGATTGGCATAAAGAATCAGTACTCGAAAAACTTTCCACATCAGACACACCATAACAACCTGAAGTATATTTTGTATTTGCTCACAAATGTATAAATAAAGATTAAATAAATATTGATATTTTAAATTAATACACACCTTCATGAACACTGACACCACAACCATCGCATTCAACAATCTCGTTTATATCATCACTTCTGTCTCCTAAGCAACCGCAGCATATTAGCATTTTATTCAGTTTTTCATCTAGAGGAGCACCCTTCAGAGCTTGCTGTCGAGCCTGTTCAATTATATCTCCCACAGTTAAGCCGGCATTATTCTTTCCTCCTAACAATGGATCTTCCAACGAGTCGTCGGATTCTTCAGATACATCTTCCTCTTCTTGTATAAAAAATATAATATATTGTACAATTTACATGATGATATCATATGTAAATACATTTCTGTATTTCCTTTATCATTTTAAAACTTTTTACATTTTAAAATATTTTGCACTTTTATATAACTCTTTAACATTCTATTTATGTTACTCTTTTTCATTCATTAGCTTAGAAAGCAACTTTATAAGTACTGCATGAATGGTACAACAATTTACCTTTCCCGACGTCATTAGAATCTACTGAATCATCATCAGACTCTTCACAATGATCCTCAATCCTAAAATCACTATCATCCGAGCTCTCACCCAAATCAAAGTCAAGTAAAGATTGCTGTGCTGATTCAACAGGCTTCACCCTTCTTTTTTTAGGATCTCTTTCAACTGTAATGAACAATTTCATTGATTTTTCCAAAATACGATATACAGATACATTTGGTAAAAAAAAATACTTGTATTATTGTTATATACTTCCAAAGAAACAGTAATGTACAACAATGATAATTGCTGACATACAAAAAGATAAAATAGATTTAGACTAAAATTTCTAAAGAAAATAATGCATAAGCAATCGTAGGTTATGTTTGGACTTGATTCTGAACATACATGTGCCACTCATGATGCTCCTAATATCTTTGGAAACTTTTATCGAAATCTGCGTATTTTTCTACAGCAGAAACTGTCCATATCCTCGTGCAGTTTTCACCAACTCTAACATATCAAAACCACCACAATTTTTGAAAGCTTCCCATAGTACATACACTCATTTGCAAAACACAAATACACACATATACGCGCACGGTTGTATTACCGGGAATATTTTAGGTTAGTTCTATGTGTCAATAAACGAGGTTGCAATAGTAATAAAGAATCTAGTTATGATTATTATTCACAAAGGATAAAGGATAAATGTTATTATCATAATGCAATTGTTAATATAAATTTCATAATGAGCTGATTGGAATAATAATAGTAATAATAGCCACTAATAAATTTAATTTATATATACAATGAGTACAATAGTATAGAAATACAATATACTTGTAGGATGAATAATTTGTAATACATTTAATATATACATTGATAAAATGTTTACAATAATTAAAATTATTTCATAATAATATGATGGTTATAATAATAGCATTGACAATAATAGCACAATAATAGTGTAAAAAAAAAAAAAAATTAAAAAATCCATATTAGAAGAAATAATGACTATTTTTGGATATAATAAACATATTATAAAGGCAAAAATTATATAGTTATATAAATATAAAATTCGGTTAGATTATTATTAAAAGTAATATCTTATATGTATAAAAATAATTGTACAAATGTTCTTAAATATCCAATATTCAATAAAAATGTCTAAATGTTATGAAACTACTTTTGTATTATCACAGATTATATTTGTCAGTAGCAAATTAGTAGCAGATTAGTATAGTATTATATAGGATTCTAAATAATATTATTACAAAGTAAAAAAAACACGTTTTTAATTTAGTGTTTATATGCATTCTACAGATAAACATTTTTTGTACTCATGAAAATTCGCGGACTCAAATTGAAGCAAATTTTAGTAAACGAGCCAATGGCGTGATCTTCATGTTTCTCTCACGCAAACATAAATTGTTTATATATTATATCACAACTTACTCATTGTTTTGTATAAAAATCCGACGTCATCGTCCTGTGACATTTTTCGTTGCAATGAGCCCTATGCGTAAAAGAGAACTGAGTGGTCTTCGGCGTCCTTTATATCTGACGGATATTAATGCACGAACATATCTCCATTAGTCTTCTTTAGAACTCACTAAACTGAGTGGATCAAAACACGCCAAAATGTCGAATAATTTCAGCAGAAAAACGAATTACTTTATCACCCGATGTTGTCCTGCTCACGCTATCCGCGTATGCATGATAGCGGCAGTGTTGCGATATGGGACCGGTTGTATGCGCATGTGCGGCAATAGGCGTCAGTACAGTGTCTCATACAAGTTAAACAAGGTACCGTTACCTCGCTACATTAAAAATATTTCAAAATTTTTTGAAATTGATTGAAATTTTCTACTTCTTGGTTTTTAACTGCTGGCTCCGTAGATTCCATGCTTGTAAATAAATAAATCTTACCTTATTTGTAGTCACCTAACCTTCTCATGTCAAAACGTCCCGCCATACGGTCAACACACACATATAACGGCACTGGATCTCCATCACCGCACATGCGCAGAGCCGCACATGCGCATACAACCGGTCCTATATCGCAACACTGGATAGCGGCAGTGTTGCTAGACGGGACGCTTTTTTTCACGAACGCACTTGAGAATCGGCCTCAACGGTGTACTAATTGAGGAAAAAAAGGGCACTTGTAGACCCTTCTATTAAAAAATTATTAGAAAATTTTGTTTATCGTTAAAAAGTGATAAAAAGTAATAAAATAATAATAAATTAAACGCATGTAAATATTATGTTTATTTTTATAATAATAAAATAATTAATAATATTAATAAAAAATAAGCTAAAAAAGGAAAGGATGTTTAAATAATTGTTAATAACATTTTAATAACAATAAAATATTTTATTTGGCAGAATTATTTTCCCGCTTTGCAAGAACTTCTTTAATAATATTGGTGCACTTTGATCGAGCCAGTGAAAGATCTTGCACGATTGAAGAATCTATACAAATGTCTTTTAACAAAGGAACTAAGTGATCTGCGGTATAAAGAGCAACATTATGTTCAGAATAAAAAATGCTAATTTAATTTTGGCTCGTTTAACGTTTTCAATATGAGAATTTTTGGAATGTTGGCTTTGGCTTTGACTTATTTGAGAATTACTGTCACAATTTTTAATATGTTTAGCCCTTTGTGAATGTCGTATTAAATCTGATTTACAGCATCTAATGGTAATATTGCACAAGTTACAAATTGCCTTATTTTCCGTAGGATGAGGAGCCAGCCATCCTTTAAATAAATCGTCAGCTAACCAAAAATTTTGAAAATTTTTAATATGCGTCTTTTTAATGGCTCCTTTTGAACTATCCATATTTCGCGTAACAAAAAATACATAGAAATATATATATGATATAAATATTATTATTTTTTACATGTACTCACCTAACTTTCTCCTGTAGCCTGTCAAACGTCTAACTTTTTGCGCCAGCACCCAACACTATAAGCCGTATACACCACTGGATTCATAGCTGCAGCGCTGCGCATGCGCGAGAAAAAGCGTCCCGTCTAGCAACACTGGATAGCGGTGCTGATTACGCCATGATGTATTTGCGGGAATCCTTTCGCGGGAAGTTTAAGCTCCTGCCATCGACATACAAAAGAAAAATTTATTTTAAGGATATCTATTCTAAAGTGTTAAAGTATCAAAGTTGTAAAATAATACCAAAAATGTATATAACAAATTGTTGCACTTTTGATTTCATTAATTAATATGTCAATTATTTTTACACGTCGTTTGATACAGAAATTTGAATTTTAGTTTTAACTCCGATTTTTACCATTAAATTGTTGAAGATTTTATTTTGATTAAGAATTTGCGAGTAAGTCTGTAATTTATTTTTTATAAATATGGATTTGTAAATTTATCAATAAAATAGTTAAAAGTACGTACTTTGTACTTGAATTGTATATAAAATCGAAAATATACCAATATACATGATTATACATAATCAATGAATAAAAATAATAATAGTAATTTTAGAATTATTAGAGATACCGATTAGATTCATAACAATTTTAAATCGCGCGGGCGAAGTGTTCCTTTCATTTACCGAAGGGTATCGACGATAGCCGAGTGATTGCGAAGCGCTATTCAATTTCGGGCGATCGTAAAGTATAATGGCCGGAGCACAGACTTTTGCATAAAGCATAACGCATAAGCATAAGGAAATTGATTGGTCCATTTCTTTATGCATTTGCTTATGCTTATATATAGACCAATCAATTTCCTTATGCTTATGCGTTATGCTTTATGTAAAAGCTTGTGCTCTCGGCTTAAAACGGAAAATTTTTTGGTGTGAATAAAGGTGCAAATTCATGGGACGCTCGTTTCAGCGTTGCCCATAGTCACGTGACTTCGAGTTGACGCTAGCGTCAAGAAAAAAAAGCTGGATTTTTTTTAGCTTTAGGCTGCGTTCCCATTTCGTCTCACTCAGTGCAGTATCCAGTGGCCGCCATTTTGCTGGATACTGCACTGGAGAAGCGTTCCCAAATTACTGGACTGGCTAGTGACTAGTAACAGCCTCGCACACGTATTAGCTCATAACCTAAATAAAATTGTTAGTTAATATGTAAATAGTGTTGAAGCAATTATTGCTAGTAAAGATTATTATATCGGTAAGTAAATATTTCAATTAGCAATGTATTAATAAGTGTTAGCGTTATTTTTAAATATTATAACGACGATTATACCGATTATTTGCTTGTATAACTTCACATTTAAAAACAATAAATTATTGTATATAATATTTATTGTATATAATTATTGTACATAATTTTATTTTTTCAATACACATTGATTTTTTATTATTATTATTATTATTATTATTATTTATTATTTACATTTCCCGGCCGACGACATTCTGAACGAGGTACGATTGTCACTAGCCAGTCCAGTAATTTGGGAACGCTTCTCCAGTGCAGTATCCAGCAAAATGGCGGCCACTGGATACTGCACTGAGTGAGGCCGGCGTCACATAGAACCCGTAATCCGTAATCCGCACCGAAAGTCCGCAAAAGTTACTAGGGATTGCGTCCGTAACGTTACGTGTGTTTTATCTCCTTGTGTCCCATGGAGCCGTAAGGCCGGCGTCACATAGAACCCGTAATCCGTAATCCGCACCGGAAGTCCGCAAAAGTTACTAGGGATTGCGTCCGTAACGTTACGTGTGTTTTTTCTCCTTGTGTCCCATGGAGCCGTAAATACACACGTAACGGTATTACTATTTTTTATTTAACAGATTATAATTGTTTATTTGTATTTTATTCATAAGAAAACTACAGAATATATTATAATTTTAACAAAAATTTTAATTAAATCGTCAAATTTAGTTAAATAAATAAAATTAAAAAAAGCATTACTAGTAATAACTAGTAACTTTTAGTAACTTTTACGGAAATTTCATGGAATTACGGCTCCATGGGACACAAGGAGATAAAACACACGTAACGTTACGGACGCAATCCCTAGTAACTTTTGCGGACTTCCGGTGCGGATTACGGATTACGGGTTCTATGTGACGCCGGCCTAATTCCATGAAATTTCCGTAAAAGTTACTAAAAGTTACTATTTATTACTAGTAATGCTTTTTTTAATTTTATTTATTTAACTAAATTTGACGATTTAATTAAAATTTTTGTTAAAATTATAATATATTCTGTAGTTTTCTTATGAATAAAATACAAATAAACAATTATAATTTGTTAAATAAAAAATAGTAATACCGTTACGTGTGTATTTACGGCTCCATGGGACACAAGGAGAAAAAACATACGTAACGTTACGGACGCAATCCCTAGTAACTTTTGCGGACTTCCGGTGCGGATTACGGATTACGGGTTCTATTAGCGTTTTCGATTATACAGGATTTGAACGACCCAGGGTTGATCAATCACTATTTTACTATAAATGCAAGTCTTTCATTGGTGGAGAGGTTGCAATGACGTCATTAACCAACCCTGGGTCGTTCAAATCCTGTATAATCGAAAACGCTATATGTGACGCCAGCCTGAGACGAAATGGGAACGCAGCCTTATGGCCGGAGCACAGACTTTTGCATAAAGCATAACGCATATGGCCGGAGCACAGACTTTTGCATAAAGCATAACGCATAAGCATAAGGAAATTGATTGGTCCATTTCCTTATGCATTTGCTTATGTTTATATATAGACCAATCAATTTCCTTATGCTTATGCGTTATGCTTTATGTAAAAGCTTGTGCTCTCGGCTATAAGCATAAGGAAATTGATTGGTCCATTTCCTTATGCATTTGCTTATGCTTATATATAGACCAATCAATTTCCTTATGCTTATGCGTTATGCTTTATGTAAAAGCTTGTGCTCTCGGCTTTAAGGTGCCTTTTCACGCTGACGCTCGACGCTCATTTTTAGCGTCCAAATATGTCACGTGAACAAAGTTGACGCTGGATGTGAGAAATGCATGAAAAGAGTTTCTCGTAAAATTTAGCGTCAGTCAGCGGTCTGCGTCGGTATTCATCAATATTTGTATATATCAAAACTGCTAAAAGTTTTTGTCACTGATTTTGTTCAGTTAATTTTTTCACTTGCTTTATTAATAATTACTGTTTTAAATATTAAAAAAAGTGTAATTAAGTAGGAATAAGATAAAAACCTTTGGTTCCCAGTTCTACTTATTTTATCGAAAATGCTAAAAAAATGTTTATTAATAATTTTTTTATTATATGTAATATTTTTTATTATATGTTTACAAACATAAAATATTTACTTCATATCATATTATTTATTTTGATAAGTATACAAAATGTATATCTTTTCAATTAAACAAAGTTTCATATTATTGCAAACTTTGATAAGTAGAGTAGGAAAAACGATATTAGAATACCCAGATAGCACAAGTAATCGTATTAAATTCCAAAAAAATTCGCATTTTCGACTTCTTAAAGACCTCAGTATTTCTGTTTAAAAAGAACTGAAATAGAATTTATTTGTGCATGATCAAAATGATAGAATTATAATGTACTCTTTAAGACTTCAAAAACGATTTTGATCTAGACTTCTTTAAGAATTATTTTTTTTTACTTGTAAAGAGTTCCGAAAGAGTTCCTTTGCGAAAGGTCCAAATAGACGAAAAATAAGTACTCATTAAGAATTTATTAACAGTATCATTTTTTAGAGGTCTGCGCATGAGCAGTGTGATATGTTTGTTGTTATCATGGCAACGAGTTTCACGGCAGCGCTGAGTGTCATTGTTGACATTAGAATTCCGCACTTTGAGCGATCGAGATCGAGCTGCGTGTATTCTGTTTCTATAATTTCAAGTGCCGTGAAAATCGCGTTTTTCTTCGTCTCTTTTGTTCTACTTTTTCTACCTCTGTATTTCTATTGCATTTTCTTTCTTTCTTTTTCTTTCTTTCCTTTCTTTTTGGGCTTGTTCGTTTTAGCTGCACTGGGGTAGCTCTGGGTCTGCTCTAAACAAGATAATACAGGACAAACTATTTATCTGTCCTGTATTATCCTGTGTAGAGCAGACCCAGAGCAGCCCCAGTGTAACTAAAACGAACAAGCCCTTTGTTTCTCTGTGTGTCTCTTAATTCTCTCTCTTTCTGTCTTTTTCTTCTACTATCTCCATCAGTTAATCAGACACTGACGTGATGTAACCTACTAAACGGTAAGGACATTGTCAAATTTTTATTAACCCTATTCTTTAATTCAATCTTCTCGTCTGTTTTTTAATGCACATGCACGAAAGAGATGATATATTTTCCCAGAATTTTTCGGAATCCGTGATCCGTGTCTCGCTATAATTCTTTTGTAGAATGAGTCTAAAACTTTCCTTGTATTCCTTTATCGATATTCGCCGTCGCGACACACATATCACAGCTACGCCTATCGCACAATCTCTTATCGCATCTCGCACGTGTGCCTCATCTTTTGTGACGGCGATGGTCGCGATACTCTTTGTGAAAATGGCCCGCTCGGTACCGATATTTACTTTATCGATGATACAAGACACAGAAATTAGATTGAGGTTGCAAGAATAATATTTATCTCTCGATATCAATAATTCTCGGTGACACACGGTCTCGTCGATGAATTTATCGTGCTCGGTGTAAACACTTCGGCCCGAGAAAGGTCGTATGTATTTACATAAATTAGTGACCGATATCGAGTTACATTCGCTACTCATCACTTTTGCTTGCATCATAGAAAACAGCTCGAGATAATAATAAAATAATTTTATAGATTATTAGCAACATGCCAAAACGGAAACGCTACAATAACTTGTCGGAACGTCAAGTCTATCGTCGGCTCGCTGAACAATGGCAAGAAGATGTAATGCTTGTAGACAGTTCATCTGTCGATGACGAGTTTCTCAATAATGTACCTCGGCTTCCGATGGGCATTGAACACAAGCGAAATAAAGAGAACCTTAATCCTGCAACTGATGCAAATAACGCAGAATATGGCGTGGCTAAAAATGACCCTCAATTTATGATTAATAACTTTGCAGATGACTTTGCAGAAAATGTTATTAATATTCAGAACATTGACAAGGCTGTTGAAAACATTGCACAAGATTTCGTGTCAGAAGATTGTGACAGTGATTCAGAGGAGGATCTCGAAAAGGACTGTCCTGCAATTATTTTGGAAACTTTTGATTTCGTAGAGGAATTAGCATCCTTCGCATTGGATACTGCAATGAAACATGTTCATTTAAATCGCCTTTTAAAACTTCTGAGAAAAGCGGGTCACAAGAACTTGCCTGAAGACTCTCGTACACTGTTGCAAACACTACGTACTTCTAATATGGAAATTACCGACTGCCCGCTTGGAACATACCTCCACTACGGATTGCAAAAAGCTCTAGAAGAACGCTTGCAAAATAATACATTTTTCATCTCTGGAACAGAAATTATGTTGGATTTAAATATCGATGGGCTACCCATTGCAAAATCTTCTGGAACAAGTTTGTGGCCCATTTTAGGAAAAATTATTAATGGCCCTTTTAATACCCCGTTCGTCATTGGAATATATCACGGGGATAAAAAACCATATTCAGTTCACGACTATCTAATACCTTTTATAAACGAATATAAAAGACTGAACAGTGAAGGATTTGTTGTGGATTCAAAACAATTTATTGTCACAATAAGATGCATAATTTGTGATAGTCCCGCACGATCCTATGTGAAATGTACGAAACAATTCAATGGATATTTCAGTTGCGGAATGTGTACTGAAGAGGGAGATTTTATGAATTGGATGGTCTTTCTTTCTGAATTAGCACCACTACGGACAAATGAAACCTTTAGACGCAGAACGAATGAAGAGCATCATACAGGTACTTCACCATTTGAGGCATTACCTATAGATATGGTTATTCAATTTCCGCTGGACTATATGCATTTAGTATGCTTAGGAGTTATGAAAATTTTGTTGACAATATGGTTCGATCGTCGTCGAATTCTAACATTACGCGCGGAGGCTGTACAACAATTATCTGACGCATTAGTGATCTCAGGACAATGGATACCCAAAGATTTCAACAGGAAACCTCGAGGATTGCAAGAATTGCATCGCTGGAAAGCCACTGAATTCCGGACTTTCTTGTTATATCTAGGACCGATTTTGCTACAACCAATTCTTTCGAAAAAATATTTGGCTCATTTCAATGCTGTAAGTTGCGCTATTCGGATATTATGCGACCCACACGATTGTTATGTCAACAATGCCTATGCTAAAGAATTGTTGGTTTATTTTGTGCAACAATTCAAAACCCTTTATGGAAAAGAGTATGTTACGAGTAACGTACATAATTTGATTCATCTGAACGAAAGTGTAAAGGCATTTGGCACGTTGGACGGATTTAGTGCTTTCGATTTTGAAAATCACATGCAAACTTTGAAAAGTTTGCTCCGAAAACACGCGAAACCATTGCAGCAAATTCATCGACGATTATCGGAGATTGGTCAGGCCAAATCTTCGCAAATAACAGCAAATATAAGTGGTATGAATCTCAACTATCCTCTGGTAAAGAAACCAGTTAGGTCCAACCTTCCTATGGGTTGTCACAGAGAGCATCGAGTTTTACAATTCAAAAATTTGGAAATATCAAATAAAAGACCAGATAATTGTTGCTTCATGGCTGATGGAAGTATCGTCATGATCAATCATATCGCATTCAGAGGAAATGTTATTGTCGTTATTGGTTGTGCATTTTTAAACAGGAACGATATTCAGAATTATCCATGTGCCTCGAGCAACTTGCACATATATGAAGTAAAAAATCTGTCACCTCCACAAATATGGCCTGCAGACCAAATATGCCGCAAAGCTGTTTTACTAACGTTTCAAAACAATCAATATGTAATGCCACTTTTACATCAGTAATTATTGTCGACGTGAAATCGTTAACTTGCAGATGGTGCGATATTATGTTGTATTGTGCAAAGACTTTTGCTCTCTCGTTCCTGAGCATTGGGTGCATCTGGATCATAAGTTCATTCTTTGGCCTCCAAAAAACATGAAATTCATAAGAAAAAAAATGCATGTACTTCAACCAGATAACCGATGGATCAAGTACGAATATCGTAAACTCCTGGGACCTTTCGGTTAATATTTTTTTGTAAAACAATTTATAAACATAATATTTTAAAAATGAATTATCACAATAAAATGTCTTTATAAACTTAACAGAGACCATTGAAGTTGCCAATCAAGTAGAGGAGCATTGCACGAACGCTTCCACAAATGATGATACGGATGATCTGTGTACGAAAGCGTTAATAAAACCGGCCAAGAAACGTGTCACCAAAAAACCCGCACGTCTTGAGGATACCTCGGAAGAGGAAGCAGGTACTGTTAAAGATTAAATTGATTAATAGATTATATTACAATTTGGACTTCTGTTTCCGGTGCGATAGAGTGCGACACGTGGCGTGGAGAGAAATTTTTGGAGTGACGTGGGAAGCGAGAGGAGAGCGAAAGGAGGAGTGAGAGCGAGTGGAGGTGAGAGAGAGTGGGTGTGAGTGGGGGGAGCGCAGGGTGTGAAAGAGAGAAAGGGAAAGGGCAAGGGAAAAGAAGTTATATAGATAGGCATAGAACATAGGATATAGAGACGGACACGATCGGGATTAAGAGAAAGAGCGAGGAGCACATAGAAGATAGAAGGTAATAGGTGAGGGTGATAGGTGGCGACATAGCGGGATGGAAAGGAAATTGGAATTGGAAATGGAAGAGAGATTATGGGCGGTATTCATAGTCCGTTCTTATATTCAAGATCGTCTTAAGCACGAACTTATATTCACTCTCTTCGTCAGACACAATCTATGTGTGACGAAGAGAGCGAATATAAGTCCGTGCTTAAGACGATTTTAAATATAAGAACGGACTATGAATACCGCCCTAAGAGAAGCGAGAGGGGGGAGAGTTAGACGCGGAAGTTATGGGTGTATAGAGGAGATGTGGAAGAGGAAAGAGGCATGGGAAAAGGGGGAAGAGGAGGAGAAAGGCATATTTAGTAAAAGTAAGAAGATAACGAGGTCACCGGGGAAAGATGAGGGAAAGAAAGAAGGAGAGCAGAAGGGGATAGAGAAGGGAGAGGAGGAGATGAGGAAATGGAAAAGGGAGATGGAGGGGGTAATGAAGGAGGTGATGAGGATGGGGTTGGAGGAGTGGAAGGAAGAAATGAGACAGATGAAGGAAGAAGTGAAGGAGGGAATAATAGACATAAGGAAGGAAATGAAAGAGATTAGAGATAAGGAGGAGGGGTGGAGGGAGGAGAGAGAGGAAATGAAAAGGCATATAAAGGGATTGGAAAGGAGAATAGAAGAGATAGAGAGAGACGGAGAGAATGAGAGGGAAGGAGGAAGGAAAGCAGGGCCTTCCCTCGGGGAAGGGAGAAGGAGGAAAAATAGAAATAAGAATAAAAGAGATAGAAAGGAGGATGGAAAGGAAAGAGAGGGAAGAGAGGAAAAGGAATTTGGTAATAAAAGGAATAGAGGTAAGGGAAGGGAAAAGGAAAGAAGCGGTAGAAGAATTAATGAAGGTTATAGAAGCGAAGGTAAAGATAGAAGAGATATGGAGGATAGCGGAGGATAGAGAAAAAGGAAGAGAGATAGTGGGGATAAGGCTGGAGAATGATGAGAAAAGGAAGGAGATATGGGAGAGAAAGAAAATGCTTAAGGGTAGAAAGGAAAGAATAGTAGAGGACTGGACATGGAAAGAAAGGAGGATGAGATGGAAATTGGAGGAGATAGCCAGGGAAGAGGAAAGGAAAGGGAAAAGTGTATGGATAGGATATGGGAGAGTAAGAATAAATGGGCAATGGTGGAAGTGGGATGAAGAGGAGGAGGTGCTAAGAGACGGGAAAGGGTGCACAAAAGTAGGGGGGCAGGGGGAAGGGAGATTGGGGAGGGAGGGAAGCATGGGATAGAAGAGAGAAGGGAAAGGGACGGAAAGGTGAGGCGAGAGGACGGGAGGGAAAGGGAGTGGAGAATAGCCTTCTGGAATGTGGCAGGGGTGGGAAATAAGGATAAAGAATTCTGGGAAGGACTAAAGAAATGGGATGTAATAGTACTGATAGAAACATGGATGGATAAAAAAGGGTGGGAAAGGGTGAAAGAAAAGTTACCAAGAGGATACAAGTGGGGAGTACAAATGGCGGAAAGAAAAAATAAAAAAGGAAGGGCGATGGGAGGGATGGTAATGGGGATAAGAAAAGAGATGTTGGACAAAGGGAGGAAAATAGTAACGGAGAGAGAAGGGATAATAGTGGGAAGGATAAAAAAAGGAAAACATAAATGGAGGGTGGTGGGGGTATACGTTAATGGGAATATGGAGGAGATGTTACAGAGCATGGAACAGTGGGTAGAGGAGAAGGAGGTAGAAGTGAGTACAATAATTGGGGGGGACTTTAATGCGAGAACAGGGGAGGAGGGAGGAGGTATAAAGATAGGGAAAGAGGGAGAGGAAGGAGGAGGGAAGGGGGAGGGAAGGAGAAGGAAATCGAAGGATAGGAAGATGAATAGGGAGGGGAAGGTGATGGTGGAGTTCTTGGAGGAAAGAGGATGGGGAATACTGAATGGATGCATAGAGGGTGAGGAGGAGGGGGAGTACACGTTCACAGGAGGAAAAGGGAATACGGTAATAGACTACGTAATAGCAGATGAGGATACGAGGGGGAAGATAAAAAGGCTAAGGATAGGAGACAACATAGAGTCAGACCACCAGCCAGTGGAGGTATGGGTAAAGGGAGAGGGACAAAGACAAAAAAGGAAGAGGAACGAGAGTAGGGAAAAAGGAAAAATATGGAGAGGAGTATGGAATGAGGAGGGGTGTAAAAAGTTCAAACAAAGGATGGAAGGGTTAAAATCGGGGGAAGAAGAAATGAGGGTAGAATGGGAAGGGATGGAGAGGAAGATGAAAGAAGCGATAAAGGAAGTGGAGCGGGACGTGGGGAAAGAGGAGGGGAAGAGGAGGGGACAGAGAATGTGAGGAAAAGAAGAAGGAGGCAAGAAGGGAGTTAAGAGGATGGAGAAGAAAAGGAGGAGAAGGGAAAGAGTATAAAGAGAAGAAGAAGGAATATAAGGAAACGTGTGAAAGGAAAAAGAAAGAGGAAAATGAAAGATGGGAAAAAAGAGCAAGGGAAGTAAAAAGGGAGAATGAGGTATGGGAAATAGTAAATAGAGAAAGGAAAAGAGGAACTAGGATAAATGATGGGATAGGAATGGAGGAGTGGAAAGAGTACTTCATGAGGCTACTGGGGGGGACAGAAGGAAAAGTAGTAAAGGGGGGAGAAAGGAAGAAAGGAGGGGAGGGAGAGGAGGAAGAAGAGATCAGCAGAAAGGAAATAAAGGAGGCGATAAAAAAACTAAGAAATGGGAAGGCAATGGGAGTGGACGGGATACCAGGAGAAGCATGGAAATATGGAGGGGAAGAAGTGGAAGAGTGGGTCTGGAGCTGGTGTAACAGGGTATGGAGGGGGGAGGGATGGCCGGAGAAATGGAAGGAGGGAGTAGTGGTGCCGATCAGAAAGAAAGGAGAGGGAGAGAAAGTGGAAGATTACAGAGGGGTGACATTAATGAGTTCATGTTACAAGATATATACAATAACGTTGGCAGAGAGGCTAAGGAGGGAAGTGGAAGAAAAGGGAATAGTACCACAGAGTCAGACAGGTTTCAGAGAAGGGATGGGGACATTAGACAATATATATGTTTTAAATTATTTAGTGAACAGACAGCTGGGAAAAAAGAAAGGAAAAATGACGGCGCTGTTTATAGATTTAAAGGCAGCATTCGACTCGGTGGATAGGGGAATATTAGTGGGGGCAATGAGAGAGAGAGGGGTAAGGGAAGGGTTGGTGGAGAGAGTGGAGGAGGTGTTGAAGGAGACGAAAAGTAAAGTAAGGGTAGGAGGGGAGGAGGGGGGGAACTTTTGGACGGCGAGAGGAGTGAGGCAGGGGTGCCCATTGAGCCCACTAATCTTTAATGTAATGTTAGCAGATATAGAGGAGGAAATGGGGAAAGTGAAATGGGGAGGAGTAAAGTTAAGAGGGCGCAAGATATACTCCTTAGCATATGCAGACGACATGGTTTTGATAGCAGAGGAGGAGGAGGAGATGAAGGGCATGATGGAAAGGTTAGAAAGATATTTGGACAGGAAGAATTTAGAGCTGAACACCGAAAAGACGAAGATCATGAGGTTTAGAAAGGGGGGAGGGAGATGGAGGAAAAAGGTATGGAGATGGAAAGGGAAGATAATTGAGGAGGTGAAGGAGTTTAGATATCTGGGATACATAATACAGAGAAACGGAGGGCAGGGGGCACAGATCAGGAAGAGGGTGAGAAAAGCGACAACGGTGATGGGGCAGGTATGGGGGATAGGGAAAAGAAGATTCGGGAAGGATTGGGGGAGAAGGTTATGGTTATTTGATAAATTGGTATGGACGGTGATGGGGTATGGGGTAGAGATATGGGGGTGGAAGGAGAGAGAGGAAATGGAAAGGGCAGAGGAGAGATATTTAAGATGGGTACTGGGAGTAGAGGCAAGGACGCCAGGATACTTGGTGAGAGAGGAACTACAAAGGGAGAAACTAAGGGGAAAAGCGGAAAGGAGGGCGTGGGGGTTTGAAAAAAGATTAGATGAGGGGAGGGGAAGTGAGATAGCGAGGGAATGTAGGGAGGAGATGAAAGAGAGATTCAAAGAGGGAAGAGTGAGATCGGAATGGGAGGAAGAAAGGAGGAAGTTCTTAGAGGAAAGGGAGATATCAATTGAGGAGGTGGAGAAGAAGAAAGAGAAGGGAGAGGCGAGGTATGAGGAATTAGAGAGGAGGGACAAGGAGAAACAGAGAAAGGAAAGAAGGGAAAAGATAAGTGAATCGAGGTTTAGTAGATGGTACAAGGAAGTAAAAGGGGAAGGGATACCGGATTATCTAAAAAAAGGATGGGGTGAAAGCAGATGGAAGAGAGTGGCAAGATTCAGGTTGGGGAATGAAGTAAGGGAGGGAAGGTACTGGGAGGAGGAAGAAAAAAGGAGATGCAGATTATGTGGAGGAGAGAGGGAAACATGGGAACACGTATGGGAGGAGTGTAGAGAGTGGAAGGAAGGAGGAGGAAGCTGGCAGGAGGCGGTAGGCTGGGTATTAGGAGAGGAGGGAGAAGGGGAACGGTGGATGAAAGAGATAGAGAGAGAAAGAAAGGGGAAGGAGGAAAGGGAAGGAAATATGGAGGAGGAAGAGAGAATGTGTGAAGGAGAGAGAGATGCATGAAAGAAAAAAGGAAAGAGAGAGAGAGGAAAAAGGAAAGAGAGAGAGAAAAAGGGAGAGAGAGAGAGAGAAAGAGAGAGAGAGTGAGAGAGTGAGAGAGAGAAAGAGAGAGAGAGAGAGGGAGGGAAAAGGGGCGAAGTAGTTGGACATAAAAGATGTACAAAGCAATGGAAACGGAAGTCCCAGAGGCGAGATGTGTGTGTGTATAGGTAGGGGAGGAGGAGGGTGGGCACATATGGCTCACGCTCCTGCTCCAAAAGGCGGTTAGGTTAAGATAGGATTAAGGATAGACTAAGTATAGACTAAGTATACATGTAAGGAAATGTATGGCGAGAAGAAAAGCTTGTAACCCTAAGGGGAACAATAAATTATTCATTCATTATATTACAATTTACAAGTAGCCACAATAATAATTATTCTAATGATGACATCAATAATTAATTAAATATGAATTTTTCAGCTACTGACGATGATATTGGCATAGGTGCATTCGTACCACCACCTTCAAATTACCAGGCCCAACAGAAATGTGATCATTCTGCGAAAAGTGTTAATCCTACGGTCACAGTTTCGGTATCAGAACTTTCACTAGTCGACGTATTGCAGCATAACTATTTTAGGTACAATTATATTTATATATAGTAATATATTTTATACTATATATGTAATTTAATTTCTAATATAATTAATTTATATGTTAAATATAACTAATATATTTAATTTCTAATATAATTAATACTAATATAATTTATAATTTATAATTTATACTAATATATTGCACAATTGATAATAATATATTTCATAACTTCTCATATTGCCATGTCATAATACACACGTATTTCATGTCGATATTTTTATAGAGAACGAAAAGTTGTTATCGCATGATGTATCCGAGGAGCTTGAAAACTTCGATGCAGTTTTTGAAAGAGAAATTGCATTCGCATCTCTTCAAGTAGAGAATTTTCCATCACGACACTGGCAAAATGTATTGGCAACCAACAAGGATGAGAAGCAATCCCAAAGTGAGTTTTTATTTTATTTGTTTGAATCTACGGAAACGTAGATAGATACTGATGTAATAATTAAACACATTACACGAAACGTTTTTCAACAGATACATGTCAAAGAAATAAAGGTATTGTCACGACGAAGTCATTAACCAACCCTTGCAAAAAGAAACTTTTGCCTACTTTCATACGAAATGAATGTCACAAGGGAGTGTCATTACCGTTGAAGAAACAGCGAACAGGTAATATTATGTTCATAATTTGTATACATAAAAAATGATATGTACAAATAAAGGCTATGCTTTTATATTCGAAGAACAATCGATATATTTTCTTATAAAAATTCAATTTTTTAAATGTTTTGATAATTTATCAAATTATCAAAATATAAAAAAAAAACAGGGAAATTAAAATTCTTCAATTGCCTAGTTATTTCAATGATTTACACCTTTGATGTTGCAATAATAAGACTATATGTTGTAACTGTGTGGGTTTTTTTCTGAGGCTTGTAATAACTGTAAGACCTTGTAATATATAAACTGTGTATTTCCTCAGTGAGGGTAAGGTAAGAAGTGATCCGCACGTTAAGAAACAAGTGTGCTCCTTCCGACGGTGCTACATGACGCGCCGCCTAGTAGCGTTAATGATCGCTGCGGCTTCTCAATTACACATATCTATATAGTAGACTAATCCGCGCGCATTACGAATCTCCACAACACTATAGATTCATGTTATTTTCCTTTAGTTGAAGATGAGTCGTCGAACATGCAGGAGAGCGATGACTCCAAAGAAATGGACGAAGAGCAACTCGATGACACTGATCAGAGGCGCTTGTTTCAACAACGAGGAAATGCTCGTTCATGTGGTAATGTATAATTCGATAATATTCACGTATAAACTGACATAGGCATTGCTAATTACATTTTTAATCAGAGCACCAGGTTATAATTATAAAATGTTCCGTTTTAAATTGTAACTGAACAAATATTGTAATGAAATTGTTAACGAGGAACTATAATGAGTTTTCCCATTCTCATTTCCATTGTAATCTCATTATTCTCCACAAAAGAGTTACAAATTGGTATTTCATTTTATCGAGTAGTTTCATAGTCATGAATAATTTTCGGACTATTACTGCAGTAATTGGTAAATAAACATGTCCATCAGTCAACAATTTCATTGCAAGATTTATTTAGTTTCAATTAAAAAATGAAAGTTTACTTCAAGACTAATTGATATTTCTATTAGAAAATATAATATGTATATAACAAATGTATATATATATAAAAATTAAAAAAACACATTTCATTTGTTGATAAACAAAAATGTGCATTTGTTTCAGAACCGTTGACTGAGGAGCGGTTTTTAAAATATTATAAAACAATCATGACGAAACTCAACCACGTCATAAATCAACTCCAAGATCATGGTAGACCTGTGCTGAATGAGAAGGTTGACAACCTCCTGCCAGATTTTCCACTGGAGACGAGTGAAGCTCTGGAGATTTTTAATGACAATCTGCAATCTGCGGATGTATGCAAGCAAATTGTAAGTTTATGTACATGTACTAAATACAATAGTTACATGATGCACATTTTTTGATTACATGTACTTTGCAGACTCGCCACATACTGCTCATTGGTGGAACGGATGCAGCAAAATTGACACGCGGCATATTGAGAAATATAATGACAGACCAGCTAGCAAAAATATATTCCTGGTCGGGACAGCAAAACACTAAAAAATTCCGGGCTATGAAGGTTTGCCAAGTGATAATCGGTGAGTTGATGAAAACAATTCAAAGGTTATATTATATTACAGAAAGCTCTTATAAAACCGTTAATAATACACATTTTTACTTTAAATTTTGACTTAATATTTGAAAAAGTATATATATATAATATATATATATATATATATATATATATATATATATATTTTTATTTTTTTTATTTTAGGTGTATGTATTATAAATGTAACAATTATTATCACATACCATATGTATCTGTGTGAATATACAATCAACCTGAAATTACATTTAAATGAATACATGAATTTTATCTGTCATTTGCACGTGCAGACCTATGTGCCAAAACCTGAATTTATCACGCAAACAATAACATTAAGTTTATAAAAAATTCGAGAAATTTTAAAATATTAAAGTATCAAAATGATTTCTTTCTTGTAATATTTTAGGAACAACATTAATTCCACAGTTGAAAAATTTGTAAATAAAAATAACATTGAAATGATAAATAATACAATCTCCTACATGTTTGTAATACTTTAGAATATTGATACATTATTTACTAAAGATTCAAGTTTAAACGGAACATACGCACTGATAATATATTGCTAAACTATAATCTGTTCAAATAATTAACATATTTCAACGGTGGTATTCTTACTTTTCTCTTCTCTTCGTATTTATTAATTTGTATATGCTTCTTTCTACATGTTTACGAATATTAAAAAATTTAATGTAACAATATTTATTATCGCAAGACATACATTTGTTCGAATATTCGGTAATTTTGTACAAAATTGACACAGTCGCTCATTCGGTTTAATTTTTAATAACATGGATATTATAGTTGTTTCTTGCGCATTTACCAATCTTTTCGAACTTTTACTTTTTACATAATTATTCAAAACCATTTCATAAAGTCATATAAAATGTAGACATCCAAACGCTCCAAAAGTTATTTACGCAAGCATTGTAAAAAGGAACTAAAGGAATATACATTTCGTACATGGATTTGGAAATACCGTTTTCTTATGCACGAAAAAAGCGATACTTCTATGCCCAACTGCGAAATATAGAATCCTCCAATTCTATGATAATATGGTCCTGTTAGTGATTTGCTAAAGGTTCTGACGTCTACTTTTTTCATGAAAATATTTTGCAAAAAAGTAATATTTTTATGTTCAATTGCAAAATATATAATATCAAACGGTTCTTTCTTCAAATATCGAGTGACGTAAATATTGCATCTATTTTAAGTTAGAGAATACGATCAAATTTCCACAAACCTTTGTAATACATATTTCGAGCAATTACTAATTATTCTGATTTTTGTTATTCTTATTTAATATGTACTGAGAACGTCACTCGAAGCTTCGTCACTACAGAAAAGTTTATTATATTCATGAAATCGGTTTAGCTTTTATAAATGTACAAACACATATTCTTTGCAGCATAAATTAAAGAATATTATGTTTCAAAATAATAACTGTAATTTATTATATTATGAATTTAACTTATTGTGTTAAATCATAAATTTGTAAATATATATATTTAATTTACAAATTGTGTACATTTATATAAACACAAAACGGATATGCGATAAATAAGTCAAAATACGCTGTTTTCAAATGTTTCAAATCACTTGTCAATGTCAAGATTGTGGTTATAGTTGATCATGGGATGCTGCTTAAAAATGCCCTTATCATCATTTCCATTGTCGAACTCTATGCACAGATGAATCTATATAAACATTTGTAATATATCAAAAATAAATATTAAGTGTTTGATTTTTGTTGTTTTTATCATATACACGTATATATTCAGTACACCACTCAAAGATTAAATTGTAATGATAAATATTAATAAACAATAATAATTAATAAAATGTGATTAAAACTCACGATCGTTTTTCTTCCAGTTTTCATGGCTTGTCGACGGTACAGCTTGACCGTTTGCTGCTTCTTGTTTCAAATCTTCTTGTATTCTTTTGAAATTTTCTGTATGTGCTGTTTGCCAATGCTTTTTTAAGAGGATCATATTACATTCAAAGTCTACATATGTATCGCAAATCCTACATGTCGCATAGTCTGCAGTTTGTTTAATATATTTAAGTACATAATGTTGTTTAATTATATAGCGATCATGTTTAGAGATATTTGAAGAATGCTCTTTTGAGTGTGTGAACATATCATTATAACAGGTGACTGACCTTCTCTGAAAAACTGTATAACAAAAAATACATTGTATTTCTTTTTTATTTCTTGAGTATCTAAAATATGAAAAGTCTAAATTATTCCCTGCCAATGTTTTAGCTACGTTTCCTCTTTCAAGCTGATCAGTAAACACATGATGCTTCGCTACATGTGTCTTAAAGTTTTCAATTTTGACATATAATTTACTGCGTTTGCAAAGTTTACATTTTGCTCGAAAATTCGAAGGATCTTCATAACATTTCTTCAACCACTTGTTCTTGGTAGCAAGATAGTTCCAAGACTGTCTATTTGTTCCAGCCTGTAATGTTTCATATGCGAGCATCACATGCCACTTGTCTTTATGTTCCTTTTCTATATGGTCTTTTAACTCTGTAGTGTTAATAGATAATTTTACAGTTTTAGTTAGACAAATAATACATTTTGCAGATGAATCTCCATAAGCAATCAAATATTTCCAAATCCAATGTCGTTCTTTATAGAATAGTAGCTCGTTTGTGTTATGTGCACGAAATATGTGTTTCCATAAGTCATCATCTGAAGCTGTAATTTTAGCTTCATATTTACATAAAATACATTGCATATAATATACATTCTTCTTCGTTGTCATTGTCCGAAAGAATTTCCACTCGCCCGTTGTATTGTTCAATTCACGGAGAGCAATATCTCTATGCTGTCTATTCATGTGTTTGACAAAATTCTCAGGTTCCTTCGCGTATATAAAACTCTTTCCGCAAGATCCTTCTCGACACTTTACTCGAAACTCCTTTGCATTCTCTTCTTCATAACATATACTTAACCAACGGAAGCTTCCACCACACATTGTGTCTGATCTGTATGATAGAACGTATTTAACTGAACACGATGCGAATATTATTTCGTCGAAAAGTGCCTGATGGAAGAAATCGAGGAAAGAGACATACAGTTTTTCTATTGAAACGTAAATATTTACAGAGTTCAAACCAACCTAACGGTCATCAAGAGAGGTAGTAGGATCTGATGCCAGTGTTGCGATATAGGACCGGTTGTATGCGCATGTGCGGCTCTGCGCATGTGCGGTGATGGAGATCCAGTGCCGTTATATGTGTGTGTTGACCGTATGGCGGGACGTTTTGACATGAGAAGGTTAGGTGACTACAAATAAGGTAAGATTTATTTATTTACAAGCATGGAATCTACGGAGCCAGCAGTTAAAAACCAAGAAGTAGAAAATTTCAATCAATTTCAAAAAATTTTGAAATATTTTTAATGTAGCGAGGTAACGGTACCTTGTTTAACTTGTATGAGACACTGTACTGACGCCTATTGCCGCACATGCGCATACAACCGGTCCCATATCGCAACACTGTCTGATGCGAATGTATAAGGTCTGTTCTTTATAGCTGAACTCGCTACACTAGTTCACAGTTTATCTTTTTCCTTTCACATTGAAAGGAGAAAGATAAACTCTGAACTAGTGCTGCCAGTTCAGCTATAAAGAACAGACCTTTAGTAAAATTATAACAATTACGCGAGCGAGGAAGAAAGAGGGAGTGGGAGGAGGTAGAGGCATTAAAGCAAATCTGTAATACAGATAAATAATATTTTTAAAATAATGTAGAAGTTGTTCTCTTAACGGAATTTATAACTTTCAATTAATATTCTATTATCTATAAAAATGTCTACATCGAAGAAATGTGTGATTTTTTTAATTTGTTGATACTACGACATAAAAAAAGAAATGCATTTGATACACTTTCTGCAGAAATATGATTATTTCCTTTCCTATTTTATTCGCCTCATTTATATTTTAGACATACAACGATCGTTATCGTTATTCCCTTCATTTTCCTTCACAATATACTCCAAATCATAAATGTAGTTTTCATATTCTATTATTCTGTTACTAATTACTCGAGGACTATAATTTCAAACATCTTTTTATTTAACACTTTAGAATTCATATTGAAATAGAGCAAATAATTATAATAATGTTTAAAGTTTTTTCCAATTTATTATCTATTGATTGCTTGAATATAAAGAACATTTTGCAGTCTCATTGACGTGAAACACATATGGATTAATAAAAAAGTATTAAATATAAATTTTTGTAATAAAAAAGTAACAAGTATAAATTTTTATAAAGAAATAAAAGTACATATTTAATTATAATTATTTCAACAACATATACAAAACTAAAAAATGAAAATTTAAAAATAATATTTTAAAACAATACTTAAAACAATAGTTAATCCAATATTTAAAAAGTGAATAAAAAATAAATCCAAGATTAGGAGTTAAGTTTCAAGTGATTGGATAACAATTTCGATCTCAATATCGAATGTCAAATAGTTTGCATTTCATAGAAAAATTTCTTATTTGAACAAAATCTATGTAACAGAAAGATGTAAATAACAATAGCATTCACAAACTTCTAAAACAAAATTATTTTGTTAGATTTTATATTGTGTAATGAACGATTATTTTGTAATTTACAATGCTATGCGCATTAGACTTTAGACTTTGCTTCATCACTGACATTATTCAATGTTTGCCCGTGAAGGAAGCTCAGTACTTTTCCCCCTCTGACATTCGTCTATAATCGCACATTACACACCACGTTGTATCCCTAATGTCTCAGTTACAGAAATTATAGTTTACAATTCTCACGCGCCCCGATAGGAAAATTGTGGAAACTTTGCACAATAATGACATCATGATTTGACAAAAAATTTCTCACTAATTGCACTAAGATGATTCGCCATAACGCAACAGTTTTGTCAGAATAAAATTTAGCAAATACATTTGTCAAAAATTATACAAATCCAATTTAGTATATAAATATTTTATAATTATTTCAATATTTGAAAACATAAAATCTCAACCTTTAATATTTGTGACAATTTAATGCAGTAAAAACATTTCGCAATATTTGCAGCAAATTTTAAGGAAATAATTTAGCTAATAACAATTAAATAACTATGAAATAATAACAATTAAATAAACCGTTTATTTATTTAATTAGCAAGTTTATTTATTTAATGAAGTACATTTATTAAGTACATTCAGTATTAAATACATTTTATATCTTATACATTATATTGTCTTGTACATTATATTATTTAGTACATAGAATTTTAAACAAAAAGTAAACTTCTCGAAAATAATTGTATATAAATATATTCCTGACACTCATAAAGAACGTAAAGCATAAACTTATAATAATAAGAAAAAACTTTTAAAACAAAAAAATTCTTAGTTATTTAGAAAATCTTAAAATTTCGATTACAAAAATTAATATCTTAGGAAAATAATTATAAAATGTTACTGTTTTCATCAAATTAAACGTTTTCAAAACCTTTCTTTTTCTTACAATATTTTCTTTTAATTAAAAATATGGAGATAAGAGTCAGAAATTACTAGATGCACGAAATGGAAGTTATTGAGTAAAATTATTCAATAAGAAATAAAAATTGAACTATATTAATTTATGATATTCAAATTTTCTTTTACTTTTTCGGTTAAAACCCTTCTTTTTCCTTTTTCTCTTTTATCATTTTTTTCCTTTTCTCTATTCCTTACTCGTTGCTTTGCATTGCGAAGTCCTTCAGTTATAGCTTCTTGAAGTTCTGTGACCATTGGTTTGGGAAAATTGTTGTTCCTTGCTAAGGCTTCTGAAAATTACATTTTCTTTCTTAACATAAACGTATTAATTTTATGCACATAGTATATGATATGAAATTTACCATATATAGCTCTTGTTAATTTGCGACTAGCAATTTCTACTGTATTTCCATATCCACTCCATGTAATATTCACGGAAAAGTCGTCTGTGATACTTTCTTTAATCATAGCAGTTACACATTCTTTAGGGTTCAATCCACCAAGGAAAATAAAATATGAAACCTACAAATACAAATAGAAAATAAAAATCATAGAAAATAAAAAATAGGAATTTTATAAAACCAAATTTAAAAATTTAATTTAATTTGTTAAAATTAGTAAAGATACTAACCGTATTTTGATATTCTTCAGTAGAGCAATTCTCGAATTTATCTAAACATTCAACCAATTGCATCGGAAAGTATTCCGGTTTTTTCGGAATTGATGTATCGTTATTCCGTTTTAATTGTAAGTTTATTTCGTTTAAATGCTGCTCTTGATTTCTGCAAGTATAAAGTAATTTAATAACTATATAAATATTTTAAAATTTTATTTACTGATAAAATATTTAAAGATTACCTAAGGATTTTGTTTATTGCGTGAAAACCTCCTTCGATCATTCTGAATATAAAATAACAATAAAATAACTTTGGTTATATTTTTATATGCAACAATATTTAATATAACATAATTTATATGCAACAATATAAATAAATTTACCTTTTCAATTCTTGAATTATTCCTGTTTTTATTGCATTACTATCGTGACTGATACTATGTTGATCATTTGCCGATCTATTTTGTAATTGTTGAGTATTATTTACTTGTTCTTGTGTATTATCTTGGACCAATAGAGCTGTATTTTGCTCTACAAATAATTCAATATTATTATTAATACAAGTCCTCTAACAATAATATAAAACATTTACAAATTTAATAAAACAAATATATCAATATATCAATATAAGATATAAATTAATATACCTGATACAGCTGGAAATGTATTGAAATTTGGTATTATTGAATGAGACATCTGTGACAAAGATGAATCACTAGAAATTGAAGTGCATGTAGATGTTGCAGATGGTAATTCATTATTACAAGAATATTGCATAAAGTCATTGGAAGAATTGGACTGATTTTTAGATGACTGTAATTCTGATGTTTCTGTTTCTTCGTATCTACACATGTGCGTACTTCTATATTCATTTGTATGAGGCTGACCGACATTTAACAATGTATGTATCGTGTCGGTTTTTGAAGTATTTTAATCTTCACACGGCAGAGAAGAGTTTTGAATGTATTCTTTGTCGGTTGTAACCATTTCTCTTTGTTCATCTTCATCTGTACTATCTGCACTTGTTTCTGAATTGCTATGTTTTTCTGATTCTTCGTCATAGTTTTCAGCCATTGCTTTTTTGATACAATCAAATACTGCAAGTGCTTTATTATTGTTTTTCTTACTTTTTTTATATTGATATTTATCATCATCCGTTGAAATGTATCTTCTAGTTTTGGTTCTTTTTCTTTTTTGACGTTTATCCATGCTGAAATAAAAATGTAGTAAAAATAGTAATTAATTTATTAAGTAAAATAGATAAAATTATAAACATATTTATCTCTCACTCTTGCAGTACCTTTATTGATTATTTTATTTCCAAGTCTTTAAAAGTGGAAAGTCGTAACATTTATCAATTTGTATAGGAAAAATAATATTTGAACTATGCACATAAATAATAGATATTTTCATATATATAATACATGTCATGTGAAATGATACCTTTCTATTAAATAATAATAATAGTAATTATTATTATTTAATAAATTATTTATTACAGTTAACTTAACAATAATAAATTGAAATGTTACATTAGCAATATTAGCAATATTGCTCAATTTGAGTATGTAACATTTCAATTATAACATATTCATCAGCAATTTCAGTACAGATGTATTCATTGCTTCCTTCATCATCGTCAATTTTTTTCCATATAGGCATTTTGTAACATTTTGATTTAACAGAATGTATAGCAATTACATATCTTATGTCAGATAAGTTTGAACATTTGTATACGCCGATCGTCGAAGATTTTATACCGACATCATAAAAGTCTTCAATAAGATTGAAATTACGTACAAATAAGAAATAAGAATTGTCGGTAAAAATAATATTATCTATGATGCAAATAGCACCATTTTTAAGAATACAGCAATTGTCGCGTTTACGTAAATTTAAATCTAAATGATGATAACGAATTCTCGAAAACTGTTTGCAGCAACAAATATGTTCTGGAAGTGGTCCATTACTGTGCATTTTATTAACGATGATGCTCTGAATGGAATTGTTGATTATTTTTTTAGCAATTTTATTTTTTTCTGATGCTCTTCGTACTATTTGTTGCAGTTGTTGATTAGGTTTTCGACAATTTTTTCGATAAAAAGTCATATTGTTTTCATACGGGAATGCAGAAAAATTATCAACCGAACCAAATCTTCTCACGTCATCTACTAAATGAAGTAAGCCATGTACATTATATGAAACAAACGTTTCATTGTAAATAACTGAGCTTAATTGCACATAGGATTTTATTGCAAGTTCAGAAAAATATAATAATTTTTCGGATGGCGAATTATTAGAGAGACATCTCATAACTGAATGTAACAATAAAAAATGATTGTAAGCGTTTTGCTCGACAATATCAAAGAATATAACAATACCGGTATAAAGTAAAAGCTGCCGACATTCTGTTGCTTTAAAATTTCCATATTCCGAAATTGATCTGGGTTTGCGATTGAATTCTCGAGGGCAATAAGAGCTAATAATATTCAATCTGTTTGATATTATGTCAATATAATGTTTCGACAACTTAGTATTTTTTCCGTATTTACCAGTGACAAAAGCACTTAATGTTTTCTTTACTATACCTAACAGTACCAAATGCATGTACTCGAAAGGAGTTTGTGCTACAATATCTTGAAAAAGAGAAGCTATAGGTGTATCACCATCTTTATGATGATCTTCATCGTTTCGTTCCCGATATTCCTTATCAGAACGATTCTCATTATCAATGTTTGGAAAAATGACATGACCTTTATTAGACAGAACACCAGTGATCTTACATTTTGAACACGGATTATATGACATGTGCCCGTAATGATTTAACATTAATGCTCGTGCAGGAGCATCTGCTATGAACGCTCGAAATTCTCATGAAATAATTTTATTGTTAAAAGAAATTCCACCTTTTGACCTAAGTTGTTCGCATTCAATTAAAAACTGTGAAAAAAATTCCATGGCATTGTCTGGTTTTTTCTTACCACAATATATACCTATTGTTTCAGGTCTTTCTCGACAAATATTAACTATTCTGCATTGTAATGGCCATATTTGAATTCTACTACTCTTATCTTCTGAAGCACCATCTGTACTAATATCAATAAATAGTTTATTTGGTATTAATTCTGAGGGAATATTTTGTAAAATATTATTAACTGCTTTTTCAAATCCTATGTGCAAATATACACCTGAACCGATTGTTGTAAGAGTTACAGGCTTTGTTTCAGTTTGTAACAAAGTTCGCGCAGTTTTTGGAAGATTTATTAAACATTTATGACTTCTTAATATAGATAATATAGATTCTATTTGACAATGATTTAAATCACATTGTATAAAACATTTTGCCAATTTCTGTTTAATACATTCTACATCGTTGTCAATTCTAATATTGTTATTTGTAAAACTGACGTTACTATCTTCGAAAATATCGGAGGAGGTTGTATTAATATGAATATTATCATTTTTTAGAGTATTACTAATATGTGATGACGATATCGGAATACATATTTCTTTTGGATAAAAGGATCCGTTTACAGACGAAAAACATAATGTGTTAGATATTTTCTCTTGATGATTACTCTCACTCCAAAGCTGCTCTTTTTCCATTGAAACTTTTATATCATTTTTATTTTGTTCAGGCATTTTTAATTGTGTAAACTTTATATAATTTCTTTTTATCTCTCTACGAATTTTTTGACGTTGACGAATTCCAACAGTGTTTGGATTTTTACGACTAATTGACGTTTTTAAATAAAAATTTCTTTTCAAACATGACATTTTTAGACTTAACGCACAAATTATGAATATATAAAAAATGAGAATTTTGTTAAATTGTGTTATAATAAAGCTGACAAGGCTGACCGCATTAATAGCACGTAAACAATACATAAATACAATAAATGTTCTTTGAAAGGCACATTTCACATCTACAAATATTTTATATACAAATATATGAATGAACAATAACTTTCAAAAATACCTTGATAAATGTTATTACGTTTCCTCACAGAATATAAAATATTGTTATAAACACCGCCAAACAAGACAATATAACCTGAAAAAATATTTATGATATTATACACGTGCAAAGATTAACAATAAATAAATATAATATTCTGAGTAATATAATCTTTTATATATATATACACAAACAGCACAAAATATTCGGAAAATATTCTAATAAAGTTCTTCCATATTTTTAAGAATATTCTTTCCAAATATTCTTACTACCACACGTTATTTTACACTGCGTGGGTCCTCGGATTGAGATCTCCTTTGTAACATAGTTATAGTTTAGGCCTACATAAGATTTCTAGTAAAGCGGTTTGACTGCATGGACTTTGGTTGACCATTAGCAGAGCTTCAATGTTGCACTTTTAACCAGTACTTTTGTAATGGCACCTTTTTACACGCCACTTTGCAATAAATTTGAACAATATTTATCTATATCACAAATTTATATATGCCTACCAAGTTAAAAATAATACACAATTGCCAAAAGTAACATTACTAGTAAAACGCAGACAAATCATTTATGTGTAATAATGATTTTTGCCTTTTGCGTAAATAATAATGTTAATTTTAGCAATTGTGTATTATTTGTAACTTGGTAGGCATATATAAATGTGATATGGATAAATATTGCTCAAATTTATTGCAAAGTAGTGGGTAAAAAAATTACATTACAAAAGTGCTAGTTAAAGATGCAACATTGAAGCCCTGCTAATGGTCAACCAAAGCCCATGCACTCAAACTGTTTTACTATAAATATCTTATGTAGGCCCAAACTAACTATGCTTCAAAAGAAATCTCAATCCGAGGACCCATGCAGCGTAACGTGTGGTTGTTAGAATATATGGAAGAATATCAGAATATTATTGGAATATTTTGTGCTGTCTGGGTCTATATATGTATTAAAAATGTTAATTATGTCATAAAACAATATTATAAAACTATATAATTTAAAGAAAACATGAATAAATACATACGTGTTATGTATTCGGAATGTAAGACCTTTCTAGCTTGACACGTGATTATAAATTACACGTATTCCTTTCGATTCAACACTCATCACAATCTTGATTGACTCTTATTTTCCGAGACACTTTCTTTGTACAAGACTTTGTACAGTTCTTTGTACAATACGAATTAGTATAACGAATAAGACGCCACAACGCCAAACAAGCCACAACGTGAATGCACGTGAAATGTGAAGTCAGGCATGCCGGTTCGTAACTGCCAACTGCTACACGCAGACGCGCACACATGGAAAGAGCGGAAAGAGCTTCATATATACGTGTGCGCTCGGCGCAGGCGCCGCTGAGCGCCGAAAATGATATATGAAGACACGTTAACCGATTTATTTTCAATTTGCGTATTGTGCCTTATTCCCTCCACTGCCGAAGCGAGCGAACCGCGTTTTTGTTTGTAGCATCACTGTTTTCGAAAACTCAGTTTACATGCAACCCATTGGAAACTATTTCTTTATTTAAAATTTTGCTATACTTAATGTGGAATGTTTTATTTTGTAATATTTTTATATTATAATTTAGAAATAATTGTGTATTTCTTTAAGCATTACTTTCATTCTTTCAAGCACAATTATATTCCTATGTATTTTAAACATAATATAGCTGAAATATTTTTCTCAATTAGTGAGCAATTTCTTTCTACACTTTTACTTTGCAAATATACTGCTAAGATGATTCGCCATATCGTTATAGATTTGCCGAAATACTATTTAGTATTTCATTTCGCAAACAATAATTAATATGGCATAAAAGATCAATATTTTTACATCTATTAGTTGAAATATATTTACATAATTGCAAAACATAAATTGCCTATAAGATTTCGTCATATAGTTTTAGAAATGCTTTCCTATTGGGGCGTATTTAGAATTAAGTATAATATAATCAGAATTCATTAGTATCCATTAATGCTTTATACTAACCTTGCATATTGTAGATGTAATCTGCGAAAGTATAGATATTGTAAGCATAGTAGCTTGAATGTAAAACCACAGTTTCTGCAAGTTTGATTTACCATGAATGTGTTCTGTCTCGAGTGGAACAAAAAGCTAAAATAGCAAGTAACATCAGTAATAACATTACATATATTATATATGTGTTTCAAATACATTTAAAAACTTAAATAACCAATGCATATAATGATATAACAATGATATAAATTTGTGTTACCAAATTGTAAAATATAATTTAATGTACCAAGTAATCCTTCAGCAAAGATCGTATCGTTCCTCTTAGAGCATGATTAACTAGCCCATCATCTGGTGAGATTTTCTCCTCAACAAATCTCACTGTCATGGAGTAATAGGAAGCTAAAGGTAATGTCTGTTGTGCTAATTGCTTAAATGATATGCCTAAAAACAAAATACAATGTTTTATCATTAATCTTTTTTAAATGCATTTATATTTAATTAACATTTTTAATGTATTCCTTACCAATATCTGATAATATATTAAAAATTTTGACGCCATAAGAATTTGATAAAAGTCCTGAAACAATATATGATCCATCTATCCCTTTCAAACAATATAAAATAGCCCACAGAAGTATAAAGTCTGAACTGGTACAACCTCTGTAATTATTTAAGTATATTAGATATGCATACTTTGTTGTTTCCTAAGAATTTTGTAGAATTAATTACATACTTTGGAAAAGTGTTACAAGCCTAATTAAAATCTCAAATAGTTTTATTATTAATTATTGAGTGGTCTTCCGCGCCACCCATGAGGTGCCACTTATAGCGCGTTAGGTTTTTCAACGTGGACCTTCGCCTGTAGCCCTATTATACCACATTTCAATATTTTTTTATGTTTGCAAAAGGGAGATATATATGAATATGTGTCTGTATATATATAAATATATAGACTTATATTTAATAGAGACACACACACACACACACACACACACACACACACACACACACACACACATGTGTGTGTGCGTGTGTGTCTCGTGTCTGCAAAAGAGAGACATATGTATATGTCTCGTGTCTGCAAAAAAGTGACATATGTATATGTCTCATGTCTGCAAAAAAGAGACATATACACATATATATATATATATATATATATATATGTCTCATATTTTTTGCAGACAAGATTTATCTGTTTTACCTGTCGTTCACAGTTCCCAAGTAGCACATGTTTGTATGAAAACATTGGATACGATTAGGAAATGTAAATGAAGCGAACATGTGCAATCTAGGGTGTGATGACCGGGTTTTTTGCTGACAACGTATTTTTTATCCACCAGTAGGTCACAAATGTGATCTTTTGCAGACAACCTAGATAGACAAATATGTAGAAATTTAAATTAAATAGAAATACAGAATATGCAAAAATTAAATTAAATAATTAGCATATTATTATATAATTATAATAACATACAATTATAATCAATTGCAAATCACTATTTAATGCTGCTAATAAGTACTGTAATTATGTATTCAAGATGCAATCGTATGTCTATCTAGGAAGATATTTTTAACACATATCTATTATTTATAAGTGTGATGTCTTACATACATTAATGTAAGACATAATGTTCAAATGTACATGATATCATGTCTGTAACAGAAATGATATTCTAAACATTTGAAGCATTAGCATAAGCATTAGAAATGAGCAATGCAATAATAAATTTTATTTTAAACATTATTATTGCATATCATTAGACGAGGAGGGACCAGCAATTTCATGAACATTTGCAGCATATAATGTTAGATGACTTTTCTGTTTCTTAGGACATGCAGAATACAATTTGTCCGTGTACATTAGAGACAAATGCTTTTCATTAATTTCTATATCTACAGCAGTTTCCCTTCTCGCTTTCAATGCAGATTTAAGCACGCAAGTAGCATTGACACTAACAGACGAAAGTTTATTTCGTTTTTTCGTTTTTAAGTCCGGCAACAAGGAAAAGATTCTTTCTGAATCGGCATTCGAATTTGGCAGCGATCTTGCAGCATTCAAAAGAGACTTCAAATTGGGATATTGATGAGAATGTTTTAAAATTTGTTTCCACATGTCATCAAAATTTGACATTGACAAATTATCTTTTTCTGCTTCTGTAAAACTTTGATGTAAAGCAAACCATTCTTTTCTTAAACCGTTTTCGTCAAACCCGCCAATGGTCTGAGCGACAAAATAAACATCATTGAATGAAGTTTCTCTGTTGATATCACGTAAAGCAGTGTCCGATTCAAAAACTTTTAATTTTGATAAAAATTTGTCATTTATTGGTAATCTCTTACAAATTTCTTGGGCAGCAGTTACGTAGAATTGCAAACAGTTCTCTTGAACTGTTGCAACTACGTCTGCGTGTCCTTCTATTATCAATTCGTTAATATATTTTTCGCATTCATCTCCTAAATATACTTCGTTTAAAGATTTTTGATTTTCTTTTTTTGAAAACTCAAAATTATTATTTATATTTTGTAAAAGCTCTGGTTTTAAAAAATGTTTACAAATTATGGTAAGGAACTGAAATGATTTTGGTTGCAATAATTGAATTCTTGTTTCCAGAGCTTGGAAAAATGCATTAAAAGAGTTAAAAAAATTCAAAATATGTTTTAAAAATAATAAATATGCTTTTACATCAGGTTTTTGCATTACAGATAATAAATTTTCTCCAGATTTTGTCTTTTCACTCATTACCATTTCTCTTAAAAAATGCTCGACAGTATCCCAAAACTCTATAAGTCTTTCAATACATGAATGCCGAGAAAGCCATCGTGTGTCGGACAACTTTAGAATTTTGCGATTTGTCTCCTGAAAACATTCACAAAATTCTTCAAAAATAGCAGATCGTTTTGGACTACCGTTAATAAAATTAGCTAATTTTTTTACGAATTCTTCGCAATACTCTGGAATTTTACCACATGCTGTATGTGCAACAAGTGCAGCGGAATGGCATGGGCATGGAAATGTTATTAAGTTTTTACATTTTTCCTCAAGCTTTCTTTTAAATGATGAATATTTGCCCGTCATGACGGGTGCATTATCGCTTGACAAAGCAATAATATTTAAAAATGGAATTTGATGTCTATACATTTCATTTTTAAAAGCATCAAACAATTTATCCGCACTGCTATTTTTTGCATCAATATCTATTAATTTTACTAATTGTGAGCGAATGTCTAATGTTGCAGGATCAACATACCGAACAAGAAACGTCATCCATTTTTGATTAGAAATGTCAGACGTTTCATCAATAAAAATAGTAAATTTAGTATTTTGAATAATATCGACTACACGATCCGTTTCAACCGGACACAACACGTTCGAAATAATCTTTTGACACTTAGTCCGACTCATTTTCATATTTTGTAATACGTCAGAATCTTTTCCTATTTGTTGGAAAAATGTTAGAATGTCTGTCGCAGTTTGATGCGAAATGTTTTTTTCGGCGATGAAAGCAGCATATCGAATTTCTGCTGCTTTCTTTCGCTCATCAAATGATAAAAATGATTCTGTCATATTAACATCTTTGTCTGTTTTCTTTTTTTCTAAATTCTTTTTCTTAGCTATTGTAGTGTGTGCTACGGATTCTGCATAATCATAAATATGCGACAATTTAGCAGACATGTATTTTTCACAAATGGAGCAAAAAAATAATTTTTCGTCATGTAATGCTTCACGTAACCATGGTTGAAAATGCTCCATTTCTAACCATTCTTTTTGAAATTTAAGTATATTAGAAGTACTTTTTTTTAAACTTACATCATTATTATTTAACAAAACAGATGTGTTTTTTTTAATATTATTTTTGTGACACATAGAATCCGCATGTCTAGAAATGCGCGTGTTACAAGAAAAATCTTTATTACAAATAGTGCAATGAAAAAAACTGTCATTTAACGGTACTTTTCGTATCCAAGATTTATACCGATCATTGCTAAGCCAGCCTTCAAAAAAGCTTCGCTTAGATTTTTTTTGTACAGAATCGCACATTTTAATATAGAAGAAAAAAGAAACAAAGACGAAGAATTAAATTAGACGAAAATTAAAAGAAGAAAAAACAAGGAAATATATGGAAATATATTGAAAAACTTACAGTCGAGATTGTCTCAGTTTTCTCATCAACGTTGCGATTTAATAAAACGTGTAAGAAATACGTTTACTCGCAATTATAAGCCAACAAGAGTACTACACAGGCTAATGAACGTCAAAAAAATTAACGACATATAGAGTATAGAAGTAAAAATAAACCGTGCTTCTTAACAAACAATAGAACAACAGACGCGGCCCCGCGCAGCGGTTTACTATTGTTACATGTCAGCCGCACCCGTGTCCTGCTGACAAAAGTGCAAAACGTTTGCAATGGAAGGCAATTTGTCTCGTAAGTAATAAATAAAATTATTATTATTCATTTTTGTTATAAAACGGACGTAAAAATGTTTTAAAAAAACTACGTCATAATTTGTTTTGTATGTTTATGTTACTAATTGATAAAATATATATTTCTTTTTTATTTTAACAGAACATACTACGCAAGAAGAAGGTGCATCCTTGCATCAGCTGCTGCAGCAAATACTGCAGCAGCAACAAGCACAACAACAACGACAGCTGGAAACACAGCAACAGCTGTATCAGCTGCAGCAGCTGCAGCAGCAGCAGCAGCAACAGCAGCAGCAGCAGCTGCTGCTGCTGCAGCAGCAACAGGAACAGCCGCAACAGCAGCAACAGGAACAGCCGCAACAGCAGCAACAGGAACAGCCGCAACAGCAGCAACCAAAAAACAAAGCTAGTAAGTTATTTATACAATACAATTATTAATTAATATACGAGTATACAATCGTAAATCTAATTGTAAATACTTTTATTAATTTTTTAGAAAGAAAAAGAAGAGGAGCCGGCCGCTCTAGGGCCCGCTGGTACCGCCAGCGAGGAGGCTTTGCCAGCGGTAGAGGAGAACGTGGCGGTACCGGAGGACGATGCGCCCGTAGCAGCAGAGGAGGCCGTGGCGGCAGAGGAGGCCCTGGCGGTAGAGGGGGCCGTGGCGGCCTCACAATAATAAAAAATATTTTTATTAAGTAATTATATTCAATAAATAAAATAAAAAATGAAAAAATTGGTTTTTTTTTATTATATAATGCCTGAAAGTACAGCGTAGTAATATAGTATAGCATAGTTAAATAGTATACTACAAAAAAAGTATTAGTGTTAGTATATAATAGTATATAATATAATATATATTACTATTTAAAATACAATGTGGTATAATAGGGCTACCGGCGAAGGTCCACGTTGAAAAACCTAACGCGCTATAAGTGGCACCTCATGGGTGGCGCGGAAGACCACTCAATAATTAATAATAAAACTATTTGAGATTTAAATTAGGCTTGTAATCGATCAAAGATTGTCAATGATATCGTGTAGAACCGGCGCGTTTAGGTCCGTAACTACACGCGTACCGATCTGTCAACTGTTATTGATTTTTACAAGTCAGGTGATATTGATTTTTACTGCACAGCTGATTTTCCACGGACGCAAAATGCATGTGGATTTTCGTCACTCAAAATATGGGAGTTGTGACTGTTAAATACTCCTTCACCAGTAAAACATGACTCGTCCGTAAATAACATTTTAATGACCAAATCAGAATCTCTATTTTAATTCTCTAATAACAATGTATAAAATTAGATTCTTCTAGATGAAAATGTTTTCGCGCGCGATAAAGATGCGTTACATTGTATTTATTGTAAGCGTTTTAATCTGATACAGAAAATACAATAAGTATATCGTAATGTTCATGTATAATCTCCCATCATTTTCAACATGATTATTGGAAAATGAAAATAAAGATTCTGGTTTTGTCCATAAAATTTTATTTACAGACGAGTCACGTTTTACTCGTGAAGGAGTAGTTAACAGCCACAACTCTCACATTTGGAGTAACGAAAATCCACATGCATTTCACGTCCGTGAAAAATCAGCTGTGCAGTAAAAATCAATATCACCTGACTTGTAAAAATCAATAGCAGTTGACAGATCGGTACGCGTGTACGTGTAATTGCGGACCTGAGCGTGCCAGGCGAGCGTCCTACGCGACATCATTAGCATCTTTGATCGTTTATAACTTAAAAACTATTGTAGCCTTGATATTTTTGTATTAAGATTCTTTACTCTATTTTATCTCCAAAAGATACTATTAAAGTATTAAGCGGTAGTTATGAGACACCCTGTATAACATAATATTAAACTCTAAAGTATTAACTATCGCAATTAACGCATATTAATAATTCATAAACATTTAATGTTCTGATATTTTATTAATATCAATATTATTTACTTTTTACAAGATCACATAAATCTCGAAAAAGCATTTCACGTTGTCATACGCAACAAGCGCGCAACGTCGCTTTGATAAAAAGGAGACGGAACACGTATGTCCACTCGCTTCTACAAACTGAACGACGAAGCGCACACGTACGTGTGACGTCACGATTCTCGTTTGTGTGCGTGCTTCCCCTACCGCGGTGCTCGGGTGCTGGCCGGCTCGAGTTTGCATCACTGTACATAACACATTTTGACAGAAATGTAACAGAAGGCAGAAGTAATATAACTAATTTTATTTTAAAGGATTTTAAAACATAAAGAATTATTTGCACTTATTTATTGATTTATCAACATTATGTGTAATAAAATCAGAAAAACCGTAGGAAACAAACTATTCTACTTTGAACAAATGATAAAATGTAATAAATATTCAAACTTTTGTTTCTAATATTATAATAAATTAGCAAAGTTATGTAATAATAAGCTGTAAATTATTTAATTATCTTCCTGGGGCGGTGTAAAGTACTGTATTTCGTAACAGAATTGCTCGATTTCTGTTTCGGTGACAGATTTTGTAGTTTCAGGTATTACCATTTGATCATTTTTCTGCACCTTTGAAGTTACATGAAACAGTAATTGATTTGTATTGTTTCTGAAAATAAAACACCACTTTAACGAACAAATCTACAATTACTATTTACTGTAATATATTTCAAATAATATCTTAAGGGGGTTATCGTGGTACAATGCGCCTCAAAAATACAGTGCCGCGAGCTGCGCGCGCCTGGTTCCCATTGCGTACTTCTCACTCTTCTTCCAAAGCTTAGTTTTTGTAACTGACTGTCTGTGCAAGAGCGCTAGTGTTTCGTCTGTGTATACACACACTATCAATTGCGTAAGAAAATAGTGATCCGGCAACAACGCACTTTTAGTTGTTCACTTTTAGTTTTTCAAAGAAAGATTTATGTATTAAGATAATTTATTTTTAATTAAATTGTTTATATACGTATATATTATATATATATAAATAAAAAAATATAAAATAATATAAAGATCTTAAAAAAATAATTAAAATATAAAAAAAAAAAAATATGTATATATATATATATATATATATATATATATCTGTATATGTATGTATTTTAATATATTTTAATCATTTTTAAGATTTTTATATTATTTTATAATATAATTTTTTATTTTTTTTTCTGATCTACTCTATACTTATGCCTATATTAAATAAATAAATTCCTACATGTTTTCTGCCGCGGAAATCTCACGTGTCGTCGGCCAGCAGTCGCAACGTTGCCACGTCTTGATAGCATGTAACGTCTAATTTTCTGTGTTTTGAACTTTTAAACGCAATATTTTGGAAACCGTGAAGCTAAGCTTCCTGAAATTCAACTATAGTATAGTGACTACAATCCTTAATAACATATTAGTTTTTAAAAATTTTCCTAAATTTTGTTTCGACGCTATTGTTTAAAATATGCCTTTCACAACGATCCCTCCATAAGATTCAATATTAAAATTCACAACTTTGAGAATTTATATCTCGATTTCGGTGAAGCTGAGTCCTCTGAAATTTTGACATGTTGTACATAATAATGTTATTTATACATGGTAATTTTTTCAAAATATTCTTAAATTGTTGAAAAATTGCGATAACCCCCTTAAATGTGAGGTATACCTTAAACTCTTATTATGCGATGCAAAAGTTGAAGTAATCTGTGGGATACTTGCTCTCACTGAATAATTGCGATTGCTAACAGGAGTTGTAGTTACAGATTGCTGTATATTTTGCGGAAATACAGACATAGTTTTGTTGTCGTCCACAGATTTTTTAAACCGTTTTATTAGATTCTGATCTTCGTCGGTAAATGCACTTTTCTTTTTCTTTGATAATCTGCCTTGGAAATTTCTTATGCTGCAATTTTCTTTGTTGTACCTAAGTGCAACAAAGGATTAAATTAAATATAAAACACAATAATTATACATATGCAGATCATTTATGAATTAATTTTGCATGTTATAATTCTTATCAATTATTTTTTTCATATTTGAGATGAACTGTTCATCGTTATCTACTGTGTCCTCCACAAAAGAAACATTAGGCCTCTTGTTTTGTAAGAAATTGTTTCGATATATGTAATCTGAACTAATTTCTCCTACAAAAGGTTTATATGTTAATAATATGAATGCAAAATATTCCTATATATACATATATTAATAATAATTTACTTGTCATAGTGAGAAAAATATTTCTATAATTATTAATGTTATTATCGTTTTTCTTTGTTGTAACAGATTGAGGTATTTTGTAACCGGATTGATCACACATTCAGTAGTTGTTCATTTTTCTGTCTGCCAAAAACATTTTTATCCATTGTTAGACGGAACTACCTGTGTATATAAAATCCAAATTATAATTAAAGTAATAATTTGCATCCAATTCTTATGTAACTAAAAAATTATTATTTTTCTATAGTTATTTAAAGTTATAACACGTGATGTTTTAAGAGTTTAACGCGAATATTGTAGATTTAAGGGCTACCAATGTCATAAAAGCTGTGTGATTTACGTCCGATATGTAAATATGTAGAGCGCAATGCTCGCGCAATCTATTACAAAAAGGAAAGCTATGTGAGAACGAATAATCACTCATCATACGCACACACGCGCGCGCGCGCGCTACATTCTTGAATTTTTTCTGTTCAATGTCATAAAGCAAGCAGATAATCGCTTCGATACCACTTGTTCATCTTAATAGAAATTAAACGTTTCTTTTTTTATTTTTTGGGAGATTGTAATAAATATTTGTATAATCTAATAAATATAAAATGTGATTTTTTCTTGTATATATATATATATATATATATATATATATTTTTTTTTATTTTAGGTGTATGTATTATAAATGTAACAATTATTATCACATACCATATGTATCTGTGTGAATATACAATCAACCTGAAATTACATTTAAATGAATACATGAATTTTATCTGTCATTTGCACGTGCAGACCTATGTGCCAAAGCTTGAATTTATCACGCAAACAATAACATTAAGTTTATAAAAAATTCGAGAAATTTTAAAATATTAAAGTATCAAAATGATTTCTTTCTTGTAATATTTTAGGAACAACATTAATTCCACAGTTGAAAAATTTGTAAATAAAAATAACATTGAAATGATAAATAATAGGTACAATCTCCTACATGTTTGTAATACTTTAGAATATTGATACATTATTTACTAAAGATTCAAGTTTAAACGGAACGTACGCACTGATAATATATTGCTAAATTATAATCTGTTCAAATAATTAACATATTTCAACGGTGGTATTCTTACTTTTCTCTTCTCTTCGTATTTATTAATTTGTATATGCTTCTTTCTACATGTTTACGAATATTAAAAAATTTAATGTAACAATATTTATTATCGCAAGACATACATTTGTTCGAATATTCGGTAATTTTGTACAAAATTGACACAGTCGCTCATTCGGTTTAATTTTTAATAACATGGATATTATAGTTGTTTCTTGCGCATTTACCAATCTTTTCGAACTTTTACTTTTTACATAATTATTCAAAACCATTTCATAAAGTCATATAAAATGTAGACATCCAAACGCTCCAAAAGTTATTTACGCAAGCATTGTAAAAAGGAACTAAAGGAATATACATTTCGTACATGGATTTGGAAATACCGTTTTCTTATGCACGAAAAAAGCGATACTTCTATGCCCAACTGCGAAATATAGAATCCTCCAATTCTATGATAATATGGTCCTGTTAGTGATTTGCTAAAGGTTCTGACGTCTACTTTTTTCATGAAAATATTTTGCAAAAAAGTAATATTTTTATGTTCAATTGCAAAATATATAATATCAAACGGTTCTTTCTTCAAATATCGAGTGACGTAAATATTGCATCTATTTTAAGTTAGAGAATACGATCAAATTTCCACAAACCTTTGTAATACATATTTCGAGCAATTATTAATTATTCTGATTTTTGTTATTCTTATTTAATATGTACTGAGAACGTCACTCGAAGCTTCGTCACTACAGAAAAGTTTATTATATTCATGAAATTGGTTTAGTTTTTATAAATGTAAAAACATATGTTCTTTGAAGCATAATATAAAGAATATTATGTTTCAAAATAATAACTGTAATTTATTATATTATGAATTTAACTTATTGTGTTAAATCATAAATTTATAAACATATATATTTAAATTTACCAATTGTGTACATTTATAAACACAAAACCGATCTGCGACAAATAAGTCAAAATATGCTAATGTCTTCATATGCTTCAAATCACTTGTCAAATATAATGTTATATTCGAAAGTTATTTGTCACATATAAATAATCTTTTTATTTCAATATTTGCTCCGTTTGTCCGTTCTCGAGAATCTCTGCAGTGATGAACATCGTTTGTTAAAAAAACACACATTTCTAGAAACACGGATGGATTATTTTCAAAAGAGTTACCTTATCTGCGAACACCATGATACCGTAATCCGTCTTGCCTCTGATCGCGCGTCCTACGCACTGAGCGGCGTGTCTCATGGCATCGAAAGTTAAGAAATCGTTCTCCCGACTCTTCGAGAATATCGGAACAATAATTTATTCAAGCATATGCAAACATAAATAACATTAGTTTAAATTATTTACATCACGCTCACCTGAAACTGATCTCTCAGATATTCTAAACGTGCCTTCAAGATCCGCGATTGCGTGTACACGTAAGGTATGCCGAACATGAGTACAGCTCTGCCCAAGTGATGATCGAAGTCAACGCCCTCGGACACCTTTCTACGAGCTACCGAGAGCAGAACGGCACCTCTGCCGTTCTCGCAGGCCTTTATATAATTGATCAGAGCCAAACTGGTCTCTGCCGAATCTTGAGTTTCGATAAACAGCAGCTTGTGCCTTTGAAGCTGATCCACAACCCCTTGATCATACCTGCGATGTTGAACAAAGATAGATAATTGTCATTATAAGAGATCTTCTCTATCTCTATTCTCTGTTCGAGAACAGTAAATTAATTTTGTAACATCCAATGGATGTTCTAACATGTATGCTACTATTAGTGATAATAGAGTTATTGTCTTACCAGTACCCGAAGGCATCTCCAATAGGCAATGTCCCTAAAATGCCATATAATCTCATCGTTCAATAGAGTCCTGACGAGTGTGTCCAACTGCGCATAGACCTTACCAAGCTTGTCAATGTGTGTAACATATAGTTTGATTAATTTTCTCGCCTGTGAAAAAGAAATGGAATATGATTAAAAAATTACAAAAATGAATGAACCCTTTGGAGAATTTTTTAATATAATCGAGCAGCAACTTCTGCTTTTGAAAAGTGATGTTTTTTTAAACGAAAATTTATAATTCAAATTTTATACATTGCCATGCAGTTAGGCATATTGCTGCAACAAAAGATTAAACAAAATACGAATTAAATCGTAGATAATTACATCGGTTTTAGATGAGGCGATGATGTGATTCAAAGTTTTGTCGAATACAATTTGATTCACATTTTCGTCCGCGTCCTCTTTGCTGATGTCGTAAAAAGTCACTGTTGTATAAGAACCATATTCGTCAGTATTCGTACTGTGCACCGTCACTAAAAACATGCGATCGGAAGTGAGATAATTTTCAATTTCCGTAGTCGCCTGGGCGTAATCTTGAAAAGCCACCAATTCATGAAGAGCCACTCTAATCGCCTGTATAAAAATGCACTCGTGCATTATTAATATTGTTAGCGCAAAGATCAAACAGAAGCGACAGTGAATCGACTACAGATGCGTCACCTGAGCGGGAAGGATGCAGAATATCTTCTCCAAGGGATGCAGCAAATTGGATTTGTACTGCTTCTTGTATCCCTCGTCGATGAAGAAAACCGTGACGAGTCCGGCCTCGGATTCTATACATTGGACTTGATGCCAATAGTCGTCCTCTTGAACGGTGTAAAAATGGCCGATGATCCTGCTGACGCCGAAGTTGATTCCTTCTCATGATTGTAATGCTTCTTCATATCAATCACCAAAGCACGCGTGCGCAAGTGTCGTGTAGCTCTCATGGTCCAATTGCGCGCGTACAAGCAATGCACGCGGCGCAATAAAATGTACGAGTCAATCGCGCGCATAGAAGACAATGCGCGCGCTGTATACCGTTAGTACCGTTAACATAAATAACCTAATATAAATAACGTAATATTAGCTATTTACATTAGAGTCCGTATCCGGTTTCTGCTAATGACTAATAAATCCCGCGTAATTGAAAATAATAAATTAAATTATTGCAGAAACATTATAATACAAATTTCGGTAATTATGCAGAATAGCCATAGCAATTTCTTTACCAATATTAAAATAATTGTTATATGACAGGTTTCATAACATTAATATAAAATCAATATAACATTTGTTGTATAATATGTTATATTTATGTTATATTACTTCTATTTTTAAATAACGAGAAGCTAACAAAGCAATGTAACAGCTATGAAATAGCTATTATATTGCGCCTAAAAAAGAAATTTATATTAATGTAATATAAATACCGTGTAACATCTGTTACATTACATGTTACTTTCATGTTATGTTGCAGTTAAATTCAGTGTTTGCTGGGTTAATTATGAATTTTTTTGGGATGGAAATGAGACACATTAAAGAATTCATTTTGGAATCTGCGAATTCTTGAGGAATTCTTTTTGAATTCTGTTTGCTATCTGGGTAGTTGTTCAGTATTAGAAAATTTCTAATGTAATACTTAAGAATAGCATTTTTCAAAGTTAGAAAATTAATTGTATAGAATAAAAATGCACAGCATATTTGTATATATTATATTTCAAGCTTTTATTTATAATAAAATAACTTTTTATTGAATTAAATTTACATAACATTGATATTAAATTTACATAATTAAACATATATAATATAAAGATAATTATAAAAATATATTTTGCAAATAAATACAATACTGCTGATTCTTCCAAACCTCAAAAAGTATCATTTTTAATTCATTACTTATTTATTCTTTTTATTTTCTTTATATATATTGTTACGCCGTGCCCGTGACTCAAAGATCTCGTCGCGGGCCAACGCAGGATTCGGGATCCGTCGTGTAGGGCCAAGGGGGTTGATCCAAGGGAGATAATTATTGAACGATGTTCAATGAGAAATAAAATATCTTTATTCACTTAGCACTCGCGTACACTTTATTTAACGGCTTCCTCACAGTCGTTACGATCGCGTAAGATACAAACTCGGAGTTCGCGATACCGACGTGCAGCTCGTGCTTAGATCAAACTTAAAAACCCGTGGTGACGATCGAGTCACCTTCTTTTATACAGATCAGTATCAAGGTTAGCAACGTCTGCTTTCCGTGAATGCTGATCTACTTCGCTTGTTTGTGAGGCAATCCGCCGATCGTTTCCTCGTGCGGTTAACGCCTCAGCGTTTAATTATAATCGATTGTTACTTGTCTAAAGAATAGCATTGGTCAATATCTTTGTTAATTTTAAATACCTTATTCGTCTTTCTAAGAACGTGCTTCGAGTTGAAAGTTTTATTTGCTAATTCTTTAAACAATAGCGTTGCTAAATTAAAATATCTCGTTGTAGTTTTTCGATACACAACATCCTTCCTCCCGTTAGAAAAGAAAACGAAGGTACGGAGTTTTCGCATCTCTTATAAGTTTATGTTTTTAATTTTTTATTTCTTTTCTTAATTAACACTATGATTACGCCTATTGTTACGCTTATTATAATAATTATGACGGTTACTGAACTTGTGACCATAGGATATATAAACGTTGGTTTATTAAATTGTATCGTCTCACTGTCTTTTAGTTTGTTATAAATATCTTTTGCCTTTTCTCCTAATTCCATAAGTTCACTAGGATTTTGAATAATTTTCTTTAATTTTATCGGCCGTATTATTATTTCATTGTCTTTCTTTGTGGCCGTCTCTTTTATTAATGTTAAATTAAATTGCGGTAAAAAGGCTTGAATGCTTGTATCCCGCATTTTCGAAAAGGCTTTAATGGTCATGTCCGTCGTAATTATTTTACAATTTTTTGTTAATATTATTCTACCCGTGCGACTTATTACTACTTGTACATTTTCACGATTCTCGCATTGTATCGTTATTTCCTGTTCTTTATTCGCGGAGTATAGCCACGCGTTTTCCGTGTTTAGAGCAATCCAAATCGTTTGATTCGATCTTATGAATCTTATGTCGCACGTGTTTTCTTAGCCAGCTTCGCATATAATTGCACTTCGCACAGTGCTCTCTGATTTATGTTATATACTGGACTATTTGACTTACAAATATACTGTTTTCTGATTATTTTACATTTATCTACATTTTGTTCGGATAGAGTTACATAGGAAGCTAGTTCTAGATTGACAGCTATTATATGCTGGTTTACTTCGGTAAACGTAAATAGTGTTCCGTGATTAAAGATAGGTAGAGGAATTACCTTTATTAATTTGTATCTAGGATAGGATACCAATGGAAATTTTATTATACAATACACAGTATTATTTGCTACAAACGCAGTTACAGTAACAACTTGCTCCATTAGATGCCAACCGCTATTTTCTAAAACGAAGGGAAAGTGCGTTCCCTGAGGTAATTTTGGCGTAATCGCTCGCAGTTCGTTAAGAATTTGTTCTGTTGGGGTTACTCTAGGATTCAACATTCCGTGTTCTGCGTACGTTATAAAATCATAGGCGTCTTGTACGTCGCGTTGTAAGTCTGTTAACATCCTACTAATAATGGTGTAATATTCATTTATTTCTTCGCTCTTAATAACTAACAATGTGCCATTCCAAATTCGTGCATCTAAGTTATATAATCTTTTATTATTCTGTTCGATGGTTTCCTCTACGTTACCAATGTGCGCTATCGTGGTATTTAGTACCTTCAGTTGATTTTGCGTAATATGTGTAATCGTTTTTTCGTTATTTCGTATTAATGCTAATTGTTCGTTAATTCGTTTTTCATCGTCGGCATCCATGGTACCGAACAATGACTTCGCTACTGTGCCTAAGCCATTTATCAAACCGCGTCTTTTGTCCGCTGTGTCCCCGTAGATTCTACTTATTCTATTTATTAACAAGCCTAATTTATTCTCGTCTTTTTTAATTATTGACAAAAGGTTCGCGAATTTGCTACTTTCCTCTCGCGTCGGATGAATTGTTTTCTGCGCGGATTCCGCTAATTTGATCCAGTTTTTTATTTGGTCGTGGCATTGGCCTAGTGACGATGCTTCTAGCTTAATTACTAATTTCCAACTTGAATCTATTAAATTTAAATCGCCTATTTCTTCATAGTACAGTCCGGGTTCCTGCGAAAATCTCTCTATTCTCACCGGCAGGCCCGTTTCGGGTTGCGTCGCTGAAGTCAACGTTCCGCTTAGCGCGAGGTACCTACGAGCGAAATTCTCTTTATTTTATTATCTTCTGCAGGCGCAGCATTTTTTATTCTTTTATAAATAATTTTAATCTGTTAGCATGTACAACCAAGCTTTTTCTGGCTGCTTTTATTGTATAATTTACGTCCGAATTCTTTTTAATTATTAAGTACGGACCTCTCCATAACGCATCTAATTTTTTCGACCTGCCTCGTCGCAAAGCCTCGTCGTATAGCAGCACTTTGTCTCCTGCCCTAAAACTATTTTCTTTAGTCTTCTTATCGTATGTTTGTTTCGCTTTTAATTTTTCTTCCTGTGCATGAGCTTTTGCTACTTGGTGTGCTGCGCGCATTTTTTCTTTTAATTCTGATATGTAATCATCGTACGTATACGTGTTCTTTGCTGGCTGCATCAAAGCTGTAGGGAGTGTTGCGCGATGCCCGTATACTAGCTCGAATGGAGTATATCCCGTGGCTGTATGTGGCGTAGTATTATACGCGAACATGGCGAATGGTAACCAGGTATCCCAATCGGTTTGATCTTTGTTTATATAATTGCGTAAATATTCTGTTAATGTTCTGTGTGATCTTTCCAGTGCACCATTGCTCTCTGGGTGATACGCGCTGGTTCTAATTTTTTCAATCTTCAACAACTTGCATGTATCCTTAAATACTTCGCTGAGAAAATTTGTTCCTTGGTCAGTCAGGATTTTTTCAGGGATTCCATATTCTAAAACGATTTTTGTCACGAATTCTCGCGCTATCGTGCTTGCCTCTTGATTATTTATAGGCATTGCCTTACTGAATTTCGTTAGATGATCTTGGAAAGTTAATATGTACTTGTTTCCGCTTTCCGTTTCTGTCATTGGCCCTACTATATCCAATGCGCATTTTTCAAACGGTTTATCTGGTGTATCTGTGAGAATCATGGGTGCTTTATTCCTTATCTTTAATTTATTTTTTTGACAATATTCGCATTTTGCGATGTATTTCTCGACGTCTTTCGTCAATCCTTTCCAATTATGCGTTAATCGTATGCGCTTGATAGTGCGCTGGATTCCTTGATGCCCGCCGATCGGTGCATCGTGATATTCATATAATATTTGTTGTTTCTCTCCCTCTGTATATATCTTTCTTTCTTCCTTCTTATCTTCCTCTTCTTCTTCTTCCTCTTCTTCGCTTTCTCTCTCTCCGTCGACCGTGTGTATGCCGTGCGCGACGTTGCGACTTAACGCGTCAGCATTTGTATTGCTCTTCCCGGCCTTATGTACGATTTCATAGTCGTATTCTTCCAATTTTAATCTCCATCGAATTAATCGTGAGCCTGGGTCGGTTACATTAAATAACCATACTAGTGGTTTATGGTCGGTTATGATCTTGAACTTTGTACCATATATATACGGACGAAAATGTTTGACCGCCCATACTATCGCCAGTAATTCTTTTTCGGTCGTATTATAATTTTGTTCCGCCTTTGAGAGAAGTCGGCTAGCGTACGCTATTGGACGATCTTGTCCTGTTTTTCCTTGAGATAATATTGCGCCTATCGCAAAATCAGATGCGTCTGTCGTGACTATAAATTCATTATTAAAATCAGGGTAATTTAATACCGGTGCAGTAATTAACTTGCTTTTTAGATTTTCGAACGCGTTTTCTTGCTCTTGCGTCCATTCAAATTTTACTCCTTTTTTTGTCAATTTAGTGAGAGGTTTCACTATTTTAGAAAAATTTTCTATGAATTTTCGATAATATCCGGCTAATCCAATGAATGACTGTATATCTTTTACTTTTTTCGGTGTTGGAAAATTTTTTACCGCTTGGATCTTTCCAGGGTCAGGTTTAATGCCTCCCTCTGTTATTATGTGGCCTAAGTAAACTACTTCTTTTCGAAGAAATTCACACTTGTCCGGCTGTAATTTTAAATTATTTTCGCGAATTCTGTCGAATACTTCTGTTAAGCGGAGATTATGGTCTTCTAGACTAGTGCCGTAAATGACAATATCGTCTAAATATACTAGACATCGTAAACCTTGAATTCCGGCCAATATTGTATTCATTAATCTTTGAAATGTCGCTGGAGCATTTTTAAGTCCGAACGGCATTCTGTTGAATTCGTAGTGTCTATACGGCGTCGAAAATGCTGTTTTTTCTCTGTTTTTTTCCGCCATTGGAATTTGATGGTAACCAGATGCCAAATCTAACGTTGTAAAATATTTTGAATTTCCCAACTGATCTAATATGTCAGTAATGTTTGGTAACGGGAAAGAATCTCCGATCGTTAAGTCGTTCAGTTTTCTAAAATCTACGACAACTCGTAATTTGGCTTTTCCTGATGCATCTGGTTTTTTAGGCACTACTAAAAGTGGCGCGTTTCACTGACTCGAACTTGGCCTTATTATTTTGTTATTTAGCATTTCTGTCACTTGTCGGCTCACCTCTTCCTTATGTTTCTCCGGCAGCCGATAAGGTCTCGTATTCGCGGGCGCTGCTCCGGCTCGCGTGGCGATCTCATGTTTCATCGCCTGTGTGCTAGACAGTGGTTCTCCGTCGAGATGAAAAATATCGCAATAATTTTCGCTTATTTCCAGTATTGCTTTTTTCTCTTCTTCATTCAAATGGTCTATTCTTAAAAGATTTTTGACCTTGTTTTCACGTGACCTTGGAGTTGTTTCTTCCTTAACAGTTCCAATCGTGTGTACTTCCTCTTTTAGTTCCTCGAATTTTTCAATGTTCACGAAGGGCGTTTGAAAGTCTATTTCCTTGTCTGTGGTATTAATGACACTAACCGGGCAACAGTAGTCCTCTGCTTCCACTATGCAACTACCGATGATCACCCCTGGTTGTGTTTCCATTGCATGCACTATTCCCAGCGCATTTTTGCTTGTTGATGCTTTAATTATTGTCTCGCTTCTGGGAGCTAGTTTTATGTTGTTATGTTGAAATAGTTTGAATGTCGTTCCCTCGACCGTCAATTTCTTTACGGGATAGTCCCATTTCGTGACGTATTTGTTTAAAAAGTCCGCTCCTAGAATACCTTCGTATCCTATCGGAAAGTCGTCTTTTACTACATGCATTTTATGCATTATTGTTTTATCTTTTAATGTTATATGCGCTTTTATCACGCCTAACGTGTCAGCTTTCTGTCCCGTGGCACCGACTAATGTTACCGTTTCGTCATATACGGGTGTTTCTTCTAATAGACTTTTTATTTTAATCAGAGTTAGTGTAGCTCATAGACTTATATGAATAGACGGAGCATTGCCTATCCCCTCCTAAGAAAAACGTGTCCCTGAGCGAGTAATCGGACTGCGATAGAAATAGGGAGTGTACCAGCGTTCTCTCTCTTCTTCGCGCATGCGCTGTTCCGAAAAATGTAGGGAAATAAAGAACTCAAGTAAACATAATTTATTATGAAACAAAATGCAAATGTGCAAATACATATACACACATATACATTTGCATTTTGTTTAACAATAAATTACATTTACATAAAATTTATCTAAAAAATATTCTTTGTTTTTATATCATTTTATATTTTTATTCAATGTATAGAAATATAATTTATAATTAAAAATTTTATTTTAATAAAACTGCATTAGTTATAAAAATAGTAATTAGTTATAATTAATTATAAAATTACAAATTAAATAAATAATAAATTTACAAATAAAAATCTATTATATAATTAATATATTAATTATAATTTAATTGTAAATTAAATAATTATTTAACTTACAATTAAAATTTTTAAACATAAAATAATTATATATAATAAAACAAAAAATTATTTTTTGCAACAAAATTAAAATACAAAAGCATTTATTTGAAATATATAATTTTCTTACATGTAAAAAAACTTATATTGTATGTAATAAAGAGAAAATATAATTGTACCGAAATTGAAAAATACACAAATTTATTCACAAAATCCAGTCTGATACTTACTTATACATACATATAATAAAAGAACAAAAACTATTTTTTTTCACCAAAATTAAAGATTATAAAATATATAATCTGCTTACATATAATAAAAAAACAAAACTACTTTTGCATCAAAGTTAAAGAATACACGCATTCATTTATAAAATAATCTGCTTACATAAAATAAAAGAAACTTTAATTTAAATTTTTGCACCAAAGTTAGAGAATACGCCATTCATTTATAAAATAATCTGTTTATGAATAAATAAATAAAATAATATTGCACCAAAAAGTAAACAATGCACGCATTCATTTATAGAATATACTTGCTTCAATAATAAAAAGAAACTATTATTGCACTAAATTGAAAGAAACGTAATTGTAAAATATAAATTATATATATTAGCTTGCTTGAATATGTGTGTATAATATTAATTTATTTATTGATTCTTAAAAATAATCAGTCTTGAATGCATTGACCTTATTCGTTTTGCGGCATCATTCTTAGTTTTTGCAATATGATTTAATCTTACTATTAAATATTTTTTTATAATTAGTTTTACTAATTGGTGCCGATGATTTTCCAAATAAGTTTGCTCTAAAATATGATTTAAATAATCTTTAGAACTAAAAATACTGGATTTTATATTTTTTAATACTTTTAAGCTTAATATAGAAATTGCATTTTTTTTTGTTAATTCGTTTGTATTAGTTTTTAAAATTTTTTCTGTCGTGATGCATATTTCTATTACATCAGGTAAAGCATTAGTAAGAGCTCCTCTACATTTAAAAATTTGTAATTTAGATAATATCTTTGTGTCTGTTAAATATTTTTTACAATGTTCACATTGCAAATGTTTAGCTATACTTTTTGATACAAAGCCTGCAATATACATAATTACTTCGTAAGCATATTCACTCAAATTAATTTCAAAATTAATACAATAGTTATGTTCCTGAAGAAATAAATTGGTTTCATCAAGAATTTCTTCTGATTGTCCTTCTAATACTTTATCACTCATGACTAGTTTAGTGTCATCTAATATATGGCAATTTGCATTATGCAAAATGCGTATGTCTGCTTTTGCCATCAATCGTTTCAAAGCTGTTTTGAACTCCCATGCAGTAGGGTTGTTATTAAAACCTCCTCGACTACGGATTGCACTAAAAAATGTTTCGAGGTGATCTTGTGACAATTTATATGTCATCAAAAATTTGAAACAATTATCTTCAAATAACATTTCGGCGATACCAATCATACTTTTTAAGCAAATTATCATTCCTAAGAAACCTGTTTTTCGAGATGAGTTTAATATTGATCCTTGTTGATCGCGTAATGAAGACAAATATGTAATAAAATCGTTAACTTGTATTTTGATGTTATCAAGATTTTCTCGAGTGATACATTGTTTTGTAGAAGTTTTACAAAATAAATTTCTGCTGTTTAATAAGTCAAAAATATTATTTATATAGATACAGAAACGGGATGTTGCAGCGGATTCTAAAAACTCTGGATATTTTAACGTTTCTCTGCAAAATATTAATGCATTACCTACACTTAGACTTAATGTTTGGGCAGCAAGTGCAACTTTCATTTTTTCTTGTTGCCACATTATATGACGTTTTCGTATTTTGGTGCCTAAATGCAAACCCTCTTTTTCTTGTAGCTGAACAAGTTTAATAATATATAACCAATTAATAATGTTATTGTCACCATCAATAAGTGTACCTTTAGAAGCCAAACAATTTCTAATTAACTTGAGCATATGACAAGCGTCTAAAAGTATATAAACATTTTTTCTTGTTGACGGATGACTAAAAAATGGTTTAAGATTGTCAATATCGAGAGAAGCACCAAGTTTTTTAAATGTTGATAAATTACATGCAGCACCATCAGCTGTTATTGAAACAATATTTGCATCGATTGCATGTAATTGTTCTAAACATTGATTAATAATTGCTACGCGTTCATCGCTGCATAAACTATTGATTAAATAATATGCTATAGGAAGCTTCCAATCATCATTTATACTAACTAACATTATAACCAACGCATAACGTGCTGTAGGTATGTTATTATTATTCTCAATATTAATATCATTATTAATACCAATGTCAACATACCCACAGCATTCTCGACCATGATATTCAATTTTTTCTTTTATAGACATTTCATCCATAGTCATACTAAAATATAATGGTTTATCATTTTCTCTTCTTTTCTTACACTTTACCTTTATCGATTCAATAGCTTGTTCATTGATTCCAGGATCACAATTGATATTTTTATACCATCTTGAAAGTGTTTTTGGGTGAGGAAGACTATTCATAAAATTAGTTCTTATATATTCGTATGCTTTTGCAAAATAAAAATGCAGAGTTACTGCAAACGATTGAAGTTCTTCTGAATATTTCTGTTTTGACGATGTTAAAGCTCTGTTAATTAATCTTATGACTGGAGCACTCATTGATCCCTAAGAAACATACGGAAAGTGCAAAATTTATTAAAGACATTCATGTTAAGAATATTATTTTTTTAGAAGTATAATATATTGTAATTTATTATAATTTTTATTTACAAAAATTAATACATAATGTACATGTGTAATATATAGATTCGTTACTTTATAAAGAAATTTTGTTTATATACATACACTGAGTTTTCGTTCTATATCATTTGATATTAAATTTTGTTCTTTCAAATGAAGCAATAGGTTTTTTAAATTTGTTATTTTTTTCTTATATCTTTGACATTTTTTTTCCAATGTACCATTCCGTTGTTTTAATTGTGTAATATGTTTTGTTGTCAATTCCAAATATTGTTTTAATCGTTCAGGATTTTCTAGATTCCATGATTTAATATCCCCAAGATAACGTGGCTTTCCTATTCGAGGACGTCTAATGGGAATGTTGTGTTGCTTTTTTCTATAAATTTATTTCATTATTAATAATTTTATTATTTCTATTAATTATAAAGTAGCAAAGAATAAAAAATAGAACTAGAAAAAATAGAATAAAAAATAAAACTATCATTAATAATAAGTATAATAATATTACCTTTCCTTTTTTAAAGGGTTTTCTTGAAAATTATCAGTTTGTTTTATATTTTGATTTTCAATTTCCAATAAACTTTTACTTGTACAGAGTTGTTCTTGATCAGTATATGTTTGTGTATTTATTTCTTTATGTGTATTATTTTTTTTAAGTAAAGTTTCATTCATTGTATAAAATTGATTTTTAGTAGTATATATCTCTGTTGTACTTATTTCTTTATTATAGTGATCAATATCAAAATTCGTATCAGAATCTATAGCTAATATTGGTACAGCATCTGATTTCAAATATTTCCTGTCTGGATTAGATATTATTGAAGGTTTATATGACGCAGCATCAAAATGTAACTCACAAATAAATATATTTTTAATTTCTCGCCACGCTGTCCCATGTTTAAATTTTATAAAATCTATCCATTTTTTTTTTAATTTTTTCTTTAGTAGGTAATCTGTAATAGAAGAAAAGAAATAATTATAAAAATTCTATTAATGTCCAAGTGATATTAACAAATATATCACATTAAATGTAAGTAACAAATTTAAAATTTCTCTCTTGTATTTACATTAAAGGATTCATTACTTTTTCTGTAATTTTATAATTTTACATAGCAATGTTTTACATAAAATTTGTTTAAAAATATATTTAAAAGTACTTTTATACAATTGTAAAATAAAGGTTAGGATGCCAAAGCTGATATATGAGAGTAGTAAATGTGAATAAATATAAATATGCGTTGGTTAGAATAAATACTTACTTATGAAAAAGTATTCCTTTATTTTGTTCACAACTGCACACTGCACATTTTCGAGGCATTTTTATAACATATTGAATGAAGAGCAAATATGTTGCTGTGTATTTGATGGAAAAGCTAACACTATAAGCATGCGCGAAGAGAGAGAGAGAGCGCTGGTACACTCCCTATTTCTATCGCAGTCCGATTACTCGCTCAGGGACATGCTTTTAGCGGTATGCTCCGTCTATTCATATAAGTCTATGGTGTAGCTCCAGTATCCACAAGCATTGTTGCGTGTTCGTTTTTCGCTTCCACTATTGGTAACGCGATTAAATCTAGATTTGCGTGTATTTTAGCTGTCTTATCTGTATGTGCTAACAACGCTTTTATGGGCCGTGTCTTTTTCTTGTTTGCTGCGTCATCTTCTTCGTCGTTGTCGGCCTTCTTTGCCTTATTCTCTTTAACTGTTTTATGTTGCGCGTTCTCTTTCGCATTCCCTTTTTCGGGTCGACCGTTTAATTGCCAGCACTCCTCCTGAAAGTGTCCGGGCTTTTTGCAATATTTGCAATATTTTTCTAATGCGTTTACTTTGTGTCCGTCAGCCTTCGGTAAACTGAATCGGTTCGCAAAACGACTTGTACGGCACTCACGCCCGATATGCCCCCATTTTCCGCACTTTGCACATTGCGGTGTCTTTTTCCGCGCTTTATTCGTGGTTTTATAATAGGCATTATATTTATTTAACGCTGGGCTTGGTCCTTGTAATTTTTCCTCAGCCGTTGCCACAGCAATAGCCTCTTGTAGCGTTCCGTAGTTCCTTACGCGTACAATAGTTTTAATATTATCTTGTAATCCTATCTGGAAATTTTGTAACGCCAAGTTTTGTACGGTGTTTTTAATAGTGTTTTTCTCCATAATCGTGTGAGTTTTTCCCTCTATCATTGATTCATAGAGTTTCATAGCGAGTTGGTCCACTCTCGAACCAAAGTTTTGAGCACTTTCACCTTGTTTTTGCTTCAGGGTATTAAACTCTAATTGTAGGTGCGTAACACTCTTATGTGTAGTATAACCCCTTTCTATTTCCTGTTTTAATTGGGCGAACGATTGAATATTTCTCGTTTGGAAATCAAGTAAGATTTTCCCTTTCAGTTTTGTGCACAGTATAGCCTTGAGTAATTGTAGCTCCTCTGTTGGATCTATGCTTTCCATCGCGTAGGTACTAGCACTTAAAAACTCCTGTATTCTATTTGGTGTTGTCCCGTCGATTTCCGGTATTAGGCTTCGGGCTTCTTTCAACTGCATATAATTGTTAGAATGGGTTGGCCTATTCCTTACGTCAGCGGGGCCTTGGCCGTACGATACGTTTACTTCTGGTGCGTTCATCGCTCCACGTGACGCGTTATTTAGTTCACGGTTACTAGTTGATCCTTGTTGCTGCCCTTGTATATCGTATATTTGTGCGTTAAATCGTTCGTGCAAGTTAAGTATCTGTTGGTGTAAATGTTCTTGCAGCACTTGCGTTTGCGCTCGCATCTCGTTTATCGCGTCTGCTAGCACTCCGATCTGTGTCTCTATTAAATTCTCTTGTATGTCGCTTGTGGCATTGGTCACATTCCCGTCTATGTTGATCTGTCGCCGCGGAGGCTCTCCGTCCTCAATTCGTGCGGTTACGTCGTTTGGCGGTTGTGCCATTGTTATTTCGTTGTTTAATTCTCGCGGATCAAAGATACTACTATCGTACGTAGTCGATGCAGTCTCAGTGCGCTCCGATATTCTACTCAATGGCCTCGTGGGTGTAGGCCTATCCTGGCGCGAATCCTCGCTTACTCCGGATATTAAGCTGTTATCTAATTCGCGGAAAGAATATTCTCGCGTTGTTTCAACGTTTTCGTCGACGTTCGCGACGCTTTCGTCTCTATCGTTTACTACGAATTCTCGCGGTGTTTCGCGCGTTTCCCTCTCGGGGTTACTCAAGGTGTTTATTGCGCGTCGTCCTTGGTCGCTTAACAACCAGGATTGATTCGGTTGTAAACTGGGGTTGTTTTGACTCGGATTACCGCCTAGCCAATATGGAAAACCGTGTCCTTCGCGTCTTTCGGACATTCGCTCTTATTTTACTAATGTGTCTTTATTTCGACTTACATTAATACGCTCGCTCGCATGGTGTTGCGTTGCTCGCTGCCCAGTGCTTCGCGGTGAGGTAGGTCACGTTCCGTTCTCGCTGTGCAGTGGCTCTTGCTCGGATTTCGCTGACTCTGCTTGGTCGTTGTGCTCCGTCGGACTTTCTCAGCTGCTTATTGCTCGAACTGCCTTGACTGGACCGCTTCCTCGTGGAGATTTTATTTTCTTTTCTCGCTTTCACTTTTCGCACTTCTAGTTTCCGTGTTATTTTCGGCCACGCTGTTCCCTCGGGTTGATCGTCTTGGTCCTGCTGCCGTGCCCAGGCCACCAGGGTGTCCACCAACAGCCGGACTACGGTGAAGAAGACGGATCCCACCGCTGCCACCAAAATTGTTACGCCGTGCCCGTGACTCAAAGATCTCGTCACGGGCCAACGCAGGATTCGGGATCCGTCGTGTAGGGCCAAGGGGGTTGATCCAAGGGAGATAATTATTGAACGATGTTCAATGAGAAATAAAATATCTTTATTCACTTAGCACTCGCGTACACTTTATTTAACGGCTTCCTCACAGTCGTTACGATCGCGTAAGATACAAACTCGGAGTTCGCGATACCGACGTGCAGCTCGTGCTTAGATCAAACTTAAAAACCCGTGGTGACGATCGAGTCACCTTCTTTTATACAGATCAGTATCAAGGTTAGCAACGTCTGCTTTCCGTGAATGCTGATCTACTTCGCTTGTTTGTGAGGCAATCCGCCGATCGTTTCCTCGTGCGGTTAACGCCTCAGCGTTTAATTATAATCGATTGTTACTTGTCTAAAGAATAGCATTGGTCAATATCTTTGTTAATTTTAAATACCTTATTCGTCTTTCTAAGAACGTGCTTCGAGTTGAAAGTTTTATTTGCTAATTCTTTAAACAATAGCGTTGCTAAATTAAAATATCTCGTTGTAGTTTTTCGATACACAACACAATATGTAATATTGGATAATAAATTCAATTTTTACTTTTTATTACTTAAATAACATCCATTTTTATTGACAAGGTTGAAAGACCACATGAGACATATGCAAATCCAATAGCGAATAGCACGCACAGACAGATCATCGCACAGATCGCACGACTTGACGCTAATGGCCGGAGCACAGACTTTTGCATAAAGCATAACGCATAAGCATAAGGAAATTGATTGGTCCATTTCCTTATGCATTTGCTTATGCTTATATATAGACCAATCAATTTCCTTATGCTTATGCGTTATGCTTTATGTAAAAGCTTGTGCTCTCGGCTTAAGCATAAGCAAATGCATAAGGAAATGGACCAATCAATTTCCTTATGCTTATGCGTTATGCTTTATGCAAGTCTGTGCTCCGGCCATAAAGCTAAAAAAATCCAGCTTTTTTTTCTTGACGCTAGCGTCAACTCGAAGTCACGTGAAGGTGCAAATTCATGGGACGCTAGTTTCAGCGTTGCCCATAGTCACGTGACTTCGAGTTGACGCTAGCGTCAAGAAAAAAAAGCTGGATTTTTTTAGCTTTAGCGTCAAGTCGTGCGATCTGTGCGATGATCTGTCTGTGCGTGCTATTCGCTATTGGATTTGCATATGTCTCATGTGGTCTTTCAACCTTGTCAATAAAAATGGATGTTATTTAAGTAATAAAAAGTAATAATTGAATTTATTATCCAATACTACATATATATAAAGAAAATAAAAAGAATAAATAAGTAATGAATTAAAAATGATACTTTTTGAGGTTTGGAAAAATCAGCAGTATTGTATTTATTTGCAAAATATATTTTTATAATTATCTTTATATTATATATGTTTAATTATGTAAATTTAATATCAATGTTATGTAAATTTAATTCAATAAAAAGTTATTTTATTATAAATAAAAGCTTGAAATATAATATATACAAATATGCTGTGCATTTTTATTCTATACAATTAATTTTCTAACTTTGAAAAATGCTATTCTTAAGTATTACATTAGAAATTTTCTAATACTGAACAACTATTCTAATATCGTTTTTCCTACTCTACTTATCAAAGTTTGCAATAATATGAAACTTTGTTTAATTGAAAAGATATACATTTTGTATACTTATCAAAATAAATAATATGATATGAAGTAAATATTTTATGTTTGTAAACATATAATAAAAAATATTACATATGATAAAAAAATTATTAATAAACATTTTTTTAGCATTTTTGATAAAATAAGTAGAACTGGTAACCAAAGGTTTTTATCTTATTCCTACTTAATTACACTTTTTTTAATATTTAAAACAATAATTATTAATAAAGCGAGTGAAAAAATTAACTGAACAAAATCAGTGACAAAAACTTTTAGCAGTTTTGATATATACGAATATTGATAAATACCGACGCAGACCCTGACTGACGCTAAATTTTACGAGAAACTCTTTTCATGCATTTCTTACATCCAGCGTCAACTTTGTTCACGTGACATATTTGGACGCTAAAAATGAGCGTCGAGCGTCAGCGTGAAAAGGCACCTTGACTATGGCCGGTATTCATAGTCCGTTCTTATATCCAAGATTGTCTTAAGCATGGACTTAAGATGCCATCTACATTCATAATCATAAATTAAGATTTCTTTAAGCATCGCCTTAAGCTTTACCTTCATTAAGATGATCTTTTTCTGTTATAATTCATAGTAATGTCTTAAGTATGCTTAAAACTAGTTTAAATTCATAATCAAATAAGACAGTCTTATTTGTATCGAATAAGCTCATGTTCAGAGAAAGTAAGGTTATATTTTTAAGTCAACATCGTACATTACTTAAGATAATCTTATTTTTGTAAGTAGTTAATAACCTACTAATATATTTTATTAATAACCTACTAATAATCTAAATATATTATAAATAGAGAGATAATGGAAGAAATTAACGATATCGAAGACATCGAAGATGATTTTGAAAATGTGGAACGTGTACGAAAACGATATATTCGTGATGGACAAAACCCTTTTGAATTTTACAATAATTTGCAATTTAAGAAACGCTATAGATTTAATAAAGATTCTGTTCTGTATGGTATATTACCAAAAATTGAAGAAGGATTAGGAAAAATTAATAATCGTGGTCTGCCGATTCCACCAGTAATGCAACTGTTGATATGCTTGAGATATTACGCAACTGCAAGTTTTCAGGTATTTCCAATTAGAATATATTTATTAATATTCTACATTTTATTGTTATTAATAATTAATAAAATAATAAAATAATTATATATATATTTAATATTTTCAGCTTCTTCTCGGTGATACAATGACTGTTTCACAACCAACAACATCAAGAATAGTTTTTCGTGTAAGTTTATTAGTTGCCAGCTTGCTTAAGGAATATATAAAAATGCCACGGAATTCAGAAATACAAAATGAAAATTGGCAGTTATTTAATAATCTTGGAAAAGGGAATGGAGCTATTGGTCTTCCTGGTGTGGATGGAGCTATTGATTGTACTCACATAAGATTGGTGGATACAAGATCCAAAATGTAAATGAAATTTACAGAAATAGAAAAGGATATTTTTCACTTAACGTGCAAGTATGTATTATTATTCTTGTTTATTTTTAATAACTATTTTTTTAATGAATAACATATGTATTTATATACAGACTGTTGTTGGGCCTAAAATGGAATTTTTGGACATTGTACCAGAGTGGCCTGGTAGCGCACATGACAGTCGAATTTTTCAAAATTCTTTATTATATATACGATACATGGAAAATCAGTTTGATGGTATACTTGTTGGTGATAGAGGATATCCATGTTTATCATTTTTGATGACGCCAATACCAAATCCTAGAACCAATGAAGAAATAAGGTTGAAATTTTCTTTCTCTATTTCTTAATAGTAAAAAATATTTATAATTAAATTGTATTAATTGTATTGAAAAATTGTTATATTCTATTAAAAAATTGTAATTGAACTAAAAAATGTTAATAATTAATGGATAAAAAAATTAGTGTATTATAAATTATTTTATTATTGTAGTTACAATAACATACAGAGCAGAACAAGACTAATAGTGGAAAGAACTTACGGCGTATGGAAAAGACGATTTCCCTGTTTATCACGAGGACTAACAACAAAACTAATTACTTCTACAACAATTGTTGTAGCATGCGCTGTATTACATAATATGTCATTAATTTTTAATGATGTGTTACCGGAAGATAATGATGAATTCCATGAAGATGAAGAAGAAGTACCTGTACGTGAACCTAATAATGGAACGTTAGATGGATTTGCTACTCGCGAAGCATTAATTGCTCGTATGTTTCATTAAAATTATATATGTATATCTATATATTAATAAGATATTGTTGTATAAAGTAAATATAAAAATAAAAGTACGAAATAATTATTATTGTATCCATTACGTTTTATTTATTCATAACATAATAACAAAGCATACAGGTACATTGGCTATAACTTTTATAAATAAAATAAAATACTTTATCTTTTCTAAACGCTTTGTTTTAATGAATAACAGTAAATATAATTTCAATTAAATTTTAAAAATAATACTGAATTATTATAATAGTAATACATAAAACAAAAGAAATTCTTATTGTAATAGAACGACAGTCATAGTAATAAAATAAATTATTTTTTGGTAATACTATTATAATAATAATACATAAAACAAGAAATTCTTATTATAATAGAATGACAGCCATTGTAATAAAACTAAAATAAATTATTCTTTGGTAGTACTCACTATCAAACTAAAAAAAGAAGATTATCTTAAATTTTGTTTTTCTTTAAGTAATAATTCTGATAATTCAGTGGTAGCAGTAGCCGCACGAATTTCTAAAGCATATTTTTCTTTGAGATGATCTATTTCAAGTCTTTGTATTACTTCTTGATGTTGTATCTTTAAATTTGCTATTTGCTCTTCCTGTTCAATTATGTGTTTGATGCGTTCCATTTTTAATTGTTTCTCGTCAACATTTTCTTTATTTTCAAATCCCGATTTTTTAAGTTTATTCTTTGGTGTAAGCACTACATTATAAAGAAAAAAAATTTATCATTACAATTATTACACTTGAAATACAGAAATAACGATAAAAATATGACGAATATCTTACCAATGTCTATATCCTCCATTAAACGTTTTCTTGGTACACTTTTTGATGTAGATTCTTTTTTGGCAAAAAAAATATATACATATATTAGTATTGAAGATTATATAATAATGATAAATATATATGTACAATCTCTTATTTTTTAATTTCTTGGATTTATAAACAGAGATTTTATTTTCTAAAAAATTACTAATAAAATTATATTTATAAAATTAATATAAATATAGTAATAAATATAGAGTAATCAATATAGTAGAAATAGCATTGATAAAATTTACCTTTACTGTTAAATATTGCACGTTTTGGATTTAATGCTATCACTTGTGCATTACTTGCTTTTTCAGCATCATCGACTTCACTGCTTGATTCTGTAATATTGAATTGTATTGTGTCATTATTCAATACTAAATATAATTTACAAACAAATATATTAATAGAAAGTATCAGTGAAATTAGTAATTAAACCTTTCATATCAGGTGTTTCAGTAGATTTATTAGTGAAAATAATTTCCCCGAAATCATCAACAAATGAAGATTCGTTATCTTGATTTTCAATCAATAATTCTTCAGGAATACAATCGTCATTTAGAATTCTCTGTTGTCGTTCTAAAAAAATATTATTCGTTACTTTTACTATTTTTTCGATTATTATATTAATAAAATAAAGATGTAGCTACCTTGTAATATTTCATCTGACATATTTGATGAAAATAATGTCGGTGCTGTTGTCAACAAATTGGGTGCTATTGCAGCAATATCAGGATCAATTTCAGTAGATGAAGATTCAGGACCACCACCTGTTAATAATCGTGCTTGTTTTTCATGTGTAAGGGCATCTCTCTGAGTTGATTTGAGATTACTCCATAATTTTTTGAGTTGTTGAATACTTCTCTGTAATTTATAAAATTATTAAATATTAAGAAGTAAAATATAATCTAAGTAAAATTACCTTAACCTCACATAATGTCACATTAGATTTTTCTCAAATATAATTAATATTTCTATTTTACACAATTAATATAACTAATTAGAAAAAAATATGTAGATTTCTTACCTTGCTTGTAATAATAGATGACATATTATATGAATCACAAATTTCATTCCACGCTTCTTCTTTATCTTTTAGTGTTGTAGCATCACTTTTTTTTCTTTCAATAATGTGTGAATATTTTGTTAAAATTCGTAAAAAAAATTTTTTTTCCGTTTCAGTATAATGTTTTTTACTTGCCATTATTTTTCACTTTTACTTAAACAATATTAAATTATAATATACAACATAACAATATACAAAAATTGGAACATGAATAAAACGTATATAGACATGCAACTTGTAGAATTTTTCTACAAGAATCTTTTAATATATCATACATTTTATTGGCTGATACATCAGAAAAATTCCGAAGATTGTCGAACGCTAAATAAGATTATCTTAAGCATTAACTTCATTAAGAAAATCTTAAGCAAAAAGAAGTATCAATTTCTTTACAAAGATTGTCTCATTTTGAAACTATGAATACATGATACCTTAAGTTGAGCTTATACAAATAAGACAATCTTAGTCAAGAAAATCTTAAGACGATATTTAAGATTGGACTATGAATACCGCCCTATGGGCAACGCTGAAACGAGCGTCCCATGAATTTGCACCTATATAGATAATGAGGTAAAAAAGAACAATAGATTAGTTTCTGGATTTTGGGATAGAGGCGCTATACAGTTCTCAGTGCTAGAGTTCCTATAAGTAGAGTTCCTATAAGTAGAGTTAAGACACCGGGCAAATCGGGCTATGATTGGTTGTTTCTTTGGCTATTACATATGGCGGAAATCTATAGTTCATGTGACATATATTATAGATTTTCAAGCACGTGTACATGTATTGTACATACATGCGATGGATGAAAATCTATATAATAATTATCTGACAATTGTATTTCTAAAAATGTTTAGAACAATATACACTCACCCGAAAAAAAAGCGGTACACTGAAAATGTGGGAAAAATTCATCAAATTTCAACTGACGATAACTTCGTAAATAATAAAGATAGAAAGTTCTATAAAATATGGAAATGAAGCTAAAAATCTCTACTTTAAGAATCAATTTATTTCAATGTTGCAAAATAAATTTATTGAAAATGGCGGATGACAAAGTGCGAGCATGCAAAATTGAAAAATAATGGTTCGAGTTTGCGACGGTGCACGGTATAAACAAAAAATTGTAGCTTATTGGGATTAAAAGCGTACGAAAGTACAGAGTCTCCTCTTTAAAATGCTTTTTTATGCAACTCGATACGATGATTTTTCGCCGAGAGATTCGCATTTGAAGAAAAAGGCAGATTCTTACTTCTAGGCCTCTCACTTACAGTACAGTCTGCAAATCGTTCTCCAACGCGACGGTATACTCGTTCTCGTCCGTCTGAAGAATACAGACAAAAACGAGATTCGTCGCTAAAAAGAACGGTACTCCATTCTGCATATGTCCAGCCTGCATGCTCGACAGCAAAATTGAGTCGAGTTACGCGATGGCGACGCATAAGCGAAGGTACATTTGCTGGCCTGCGCGGAAAAAGACCGTGTTCCGCTAATCTGTTTCGAATAGTGTCAACGGATACATTACATTCGCGGACATCTCTTAAATTGTTTCGAATTTGAACAGCCGTTCGATGTCTGTCTCTTAATGAATTTAAAACAATAAATCGGTCATCGTTTTCATTCGTACAACGAGGACGTCCCGAACCAGGTCTTCTTTGGACAGAATTAGTCTCCAAGTACCTAGCATAAGCACGTTGCACGGTTGACACTGATAAATCAAATGCCTCAGCAACGTACCTTCGACTTCTCCCATCTTCAATTAACGCTACAACTTGAGCAGCTTTTTCAGGACTTATCGTCGCCATAATTGACCAATAATTTCAATGCGAAAAAATTAATTATTGTTTACTTTGACGAAGTCGTACGAATAAGTAACGCGTCTCGAAAGAAAAAGATCAGAGAAATCCAAGCACTCTTCTCGCAATGTGCGGTCGAGCATAAACAAAAAGTCAGGGCGGAGAAATCACAAAAGATCTGCAGACATCTCCTTCGGATGCAAAACAATTGATTGAAAAATAATGGTTCGAGTTTGCGACGGTGCACGGTATAAACAAAAAGTTATGAAAACTTATTGGGATCAAAAGCGTACGAAAGTACAGAGTCTCCTCTTTAAAATGCTTTTATGCATCTCGATACGATGATTTTTCGCTGAGAGATTCGCATTTGAAGTAAAAATCTGCCTTTTTCTTCAAATGCGAATCTCTCGGCGAAAAATCATCGTATCGAGATGCATAAAAAAGCATTTTAAAGAGGAGTCTCTGTACTTTCGTACGCTTTTGATCCCAATAAGCTACAATTTTTTGTTTATACCGTGCACCGTCGCAAACTCGAACCATTATTTTTCAATTTTGCATGCTCGCGCTTTGTCATCCGCCATTTTCAATAAATTTATTTTGCAACATTGAAATAAATTGATTCTTAAAGTAGAGATTTTTAGCTTCATTTCCATATTTTATAGAACTTTCTATCTTTATTATTTACGAAGTTATCGTCAGTTGAAATTTGATGAATTTTTCCCACATTTTCAGTGTACCGCTTTTTTTTCGGGTGAGTGTATATAATAATCATATATTATCTAGAATTAAATATAAAAAAATAATTTTCTTTAAAAAGTTAATTTTTATTTTTAAAAGATTTGTATGTACAATTTAAAAATTGAAAAATATTAGTCTTTACAAAAATTGATGATTTTTATAATTGATGACCGAATATTTTCATTTGCAGTTCGAAATGAGTAAACTGCAGGAATACATATCGATTGGTAACCGTGATGATACAGTTTCAATCTGAAAAAAAAAGAAAAAAATCAGATTTATAAATAAATATTTTATCAAAAGTATTATTAGATATATAGAAAATAGAAACATTTTTGTACCACACCTAAGCATTTTTTAATAATATAATTTATAATTAATAAATATACAAATATAAAAGTATATATTTTTTTAGGGATTTATAACAAAATTATACCAACAAATAAAGATTTCATTATATTGTTTTGGAAATCAAAATAACGTAAGAAAGATATTACATTAAGAAATCATAATAATTGAAAATTAGTGACGCTTTTTGCTGTTCTGTGAGATTCAATAATGTTACGAATTTCATAAAATTAATTTAGTTATTATCAAAAATATAACAAAATTTATAATATTAATTTTCTATAATGTATTTATGCATGTACGTGTATGTTGTTTGTAACTCTAATATTAAAAGCTATTGGCCGGAGCACAGACTTTTGCATAAAGCATAACGCATAAGCATAAGGAAATTGATTGGTCCATTTCCTTATGCATTTGCTTATGCTTATATATATACCAATCAATTTCCTTATGCTTATGCGTTATGCTTTATGTAAAAGCTTGTGCTCTCGGCTTATATGTACTGAGTCTGTGATGTTAAGTATGAATAGAATAATTCAATATGATATTTTGCGTATATTTTTCATTAAAGTACTTGACATAATGCTGAATGCTGAGTTGGTGTCCAATTAGTTCGCCCCATATTTTGGATCCATTCAGCACATCTTTTAGAGTCTTTGGGAAAATAACACATCTTAAACCCTTTGGAAGATGAATTAAAACATTTTGGAGCTACACAACCCGTCATTATGAACCTAAAAAATATTACATTGACTACTTAATTGCACACTTAATTTTAAGGTTATGTTCTTATGGTTATATAAGGTTATGTTTCTTATGGTTATATAAGGTTATGTTTCTTTTATTTCACAATTCAATGAAAATAATTAAATAAACTTACTTTTTATTGAAATGTTTTTCTATAATATCTGTTCCAAATAATATTAACGCAAATTTTGTTCATTATAAATACACTATAAACAGTAACACAAACTAATTTTATATTCCATTGCTAGGCTTGACTACGAAACATTTCAGAAGTGGCTGTCTACGACCTATGACTGCTAACGTAGCAAGGACAATATAGTATATGTTTACATCGGTATAAATTACAATTTTCTTTAGATCACTCTTTATTTGTATAAAAATAGTTTATATAGACATTAATTATTTAAAATAAAATTAATATCTTTTGTTTTGAAAAAAATATTTGTTAATAAAAGCACATATCTATAAATTTCCGACTTTATAAATTTACATTTTCCGCTAGTTTGGCTATTGCATATGGCGGCTTGGAACAACCAATCAGCAATTGATAGCCCGATGTCTTAACTCTACTTATAGGAACTCTACCTCAAGTAATAGCGTTTTCGATTATACAGGATTTGAACGACCCAGGGTTGGTTAATGACGTCATTGCAACCTCTCCACCAATGAAAGACTTGCATTTATAGTAAAATAGTGATTGATCAACCCTGGGTCGTTCAAATCCTGTATAATCGAAAACGCTATTATAGCGCTATCAATCACTATTTTACTATAAATGCAAGTCTTTCATTGGTGGAGAGGTTGCAATGACGTCATTAACCAACCCTGGGTCGTTCAAATCCTGTATAATCGAAAACGCTATTAGAGTACGGACAACAGAACATAAATGAGGCAAAACCGGAAACGTGTCTAAAGAGCGCGCGCATTTTTAAATATGCTCTGAAGGGTAAAACTGAAATTGTACATATAAAATGATTTTATACTGTATAAATGGAAGGAGATATAAATAGAATGAAAGAGAATTGTTTAATTAAAAATAGGATATTAACTATTTTTTAATAAATTTTATTTTTTAATAGATACCTAAATATTTTATTATACAATTTGCATCCAATATATTATCATTGACGACAAAATTGCATAATACAGATAATAAATTAGAATATACAATTACATCTTCTCTCTATATCTTCATTTTCGTCTTTTTTTCTCTTTGTTCTCATAATCCAGTTTCGAAGAAATAAGTCTGTATAAAATGAAAAGATATTATGTACATTAGCAAATACATATATACACAATCAATAAAATTATATATTAATAAATATAAAGTTTCAACTAACCTATAGAATATCCTCCTGTAAAATATACAACATAAAAAGGGAAATTAATAAAATAAATTATCTTGAATGTATGAGTTATATATACCAAATATTTTATTTTGCAGTAATATTAAAGCTGATAAGCACAAACAGAGCTGTAACACGTATATGCACATGCAATCTTTCACTACTCACCTCTTTTCTTATTTATATTTTATTCTCATATAAAGCACAGAATTATTTTAATTAAACACAATTTCTTTTCAAACAGTGGTATACACAGTTGGTGCGCACGGACATGCTACTTCCGCTTTTGCCTCAATTTGACGGACCAATCACCAATCGTTACCCTGTTGTCCGTACTCTCACTTGAGGTACTCTACTCAGTGCTATCTGTCATATACAGAATCTTTTGGGTTAGTTGTGTGTGTGTGTGTGTGTGTGTGTGTGTGTGTGTGTGTGTGTGTGTGTGTGTGTGTGTGTGTGTGTTATGTGCTACGAAACCCGACTGAAAAAAATGGGTTGAAGGCACTCTGAAGGATAAAAAAGTGTATGTATTATACATAAATTTTGCAACATTTTTGCAAACATTCACATTATTTAATTACATACATTCATATTCTAATTTCTGTACAATAATTTTATTTATGTGTTTCATGTGTATATATTATGTATATTATGTGCTCCATATTATACATATTCACATCAAAGTATCTATATAAAAAGTTAATATCATTTTATATATTGCATATATTTTTATAATAAATGTATATGTTATATAACTTATATTATATATTAGTTATATGACGTATGACATATGTCATATAACTTATTTATAAAGCATGAAATATAAAGGTATTTTTAATTTCTTGTATGTATCATTTGTAAAAAAATTTTGATAAAAGAAACAACATTAATTTTGTGACTTGCAATAATCTATTTCAATATATACTTTTTTTAAATACTTACAATTAGCCTTATGTTATGCGTTTACTTTGGTATCTAAAATACACATTAAATATAAAATTAATTTCTAATTCAGTAGATAAAAAAACATTGTAGTCTTACACTAGAGAGGAATGGTTAAATATCATGTATATGTAATAATAAATAAATCACTTTTCCACTGACATTATATGTTTTGAATTCGCTTATGTGCGACTGGTATTACCACACGTGTTCACGGTCGATTGCTACGTGTAACGGTGTGGACGAGAAATAATGTTGAATTCTTCTCTACTTTAAAATATTTTATTGCGTTCTTCAAGGACACGTGGCCGCCTTACAATATACGTGCTTCTTGGCGAGACAGTTGTAATAAAAAAAATTGTCGCCTCCTCAAGCGGCAGGAAAAGGTAACGCAACGCAAAAATGATAACAAAGGTAACTAGAGAGGGCGCTCGACGGGCAGTCTGTCGCGAGAGCGCGAATACAAATAAATAACTTATTTTATGGACGTAAATACTGTACATTATACATAACTTTGCAGAAATAAAATTATTCTGTGATTTTTGAATGTGTAGTGCAGTTCAAAACACACAGTCGAAATATGTCTATATTTTAAAAATAACAGTTCTAATTTTTTATGAATCACAGTGGTTTTATAAAATGTTCAATTTTAACAGTTTTTATTGGATTGTACTTTAGACAATATTCTATTTTGCCATTTCTCTATGTTGTAAGACAAGAATGTTTCTTTTCTACTGTAATAAAAATACATTTTCGATTTTAATACGTATTTTAAATACTAAGTTAATCACATAAAATAAGGCTAATTGTAAGTATTTAAAAGAAGCATATATTGAAACAGATTATTGTAAGTCGCAAAATTAATGTTGTTTCTTTTATCAAGATTTTTTTACAAATGATAGACACAAAAAATTAAAAATATCTTTATATTTCATGCTTTAAAAATAAAAAATATGGCATATATCATATACATTTATTGTAAAAAGAGTATACAAAATGATGTCAATTTTTTAGAACGAGTAGCAAACTATTTTTAATTATGACTCAAAAAGTAAACTTCGGACAAAATTTTGTAAAAGGAAAAATTGTCTCAGAATTCGCTTAAAAATATGGCATTGCAAGGACATCAGATTATTTTCAATCACCCTGTATGTAAAATATGATAAAATATAGTATATAATATAGTTAATTATATATAAGACAGCTTTTTTTGAAAGCTTTAATATATACAATTTTTTTGAAAAGTAAAACAATACTGTTTTGTTTCAGTTGTGACACTGCTTTACTTTAAATTTTAAACAAGAAATATAAGTAAAGTAATGTGAAACCGTTGATTCGATTCAATCAAGCTGATATCTGCAATAATTTTTACTGCATTTATTAAACTATTTATTCAATAGTTATATACAAATTCAATACTATATTCAGACTATATGGAAGCAATATATTAAAAGAAAGAACAAAATTGTGTTAATTTTAGGAAAAAGATGATATTTTTATTTGTGACTTGAAACAAATAATTTCTGTTTATATTATTTTTAACATATACACAGTTAAAACAAACAATTATATATTAACGATGTGTTTTATAAAATCTTATAAAACTAAATATGGATTTTGTGTATATATAATGTATATATTGTGTATACATATAGTATTTTAAATTGCATATTAACTTCTATGTTCTAGTATGGATTTTTTACACAGATGTCATATTATTATTATCTATTATAGCTTTTTAATAGGTTCAATAGAATTAATTGTTTCATTAATTGCAGCAACGACTTTCTCATTGTCCATTATTGTCATGTGATTGCCTTCAACATAGTGTATTTCTATCTTTCCTTTATCTGCAGTAATCTGCAAGTAATTTTATATTAATTACAACTGTTCTGCTGTATAAATTATTTTTTTATATACTTCAATTACCTTGTGCAGGCCATAGTCTTCTTGAGGAAAAAGTAATGAATATGTCGTAGGCTTCAAAAGTATTATAAGTGATTCGATTTTCGGTGCTTGTGTCACATCGTATTCATGAAGACCGTTCAAATGCTTATATATTGTTGTGCACAAAGCTTTTCTTTTGTCAATCATTACTTGTGAATAAGCCGAAGAAACATGTTTCAAAAAAATTTCTAACTTTTCGTCCCAATTAGTATTAGTACATTTGTTCAACTCCAACACAAACTGAAAAGATTAGATTTGTGAATTTTGCCGAAAAGTCCATCATTTCAGACCATCATCAACGACTATATATACCTTTTCACTAGCTGCTGATTGAAACAAACCCAATATACCCAAAAAAACATTATTCTGGAATTCATCTAACGTAGTGAAAGGACAAATTACATTAGCCATTGCCTTTATATGCTCGGGTGCTCCATCGATGAGTATCAATCGGCCTTTGAGATTCATTTCTTCTAACTTCTGCGCTAATTCAATAGCAATTATCGATCCATACGAATAGCCGACTAGTACAAAATTCTGTGGCAATTTTTGTTCTCTGCTCAAAATGTGCTAGAAACACATAAAAAACAGTAAAGTATAAAAAAACTTAACATAAAAAAAAATGGGATTAAAAATATCTTAAACTGTAATCTTGTTATCATTGTATTCTGGCATGCAGTATTTTATTGTATCACAATCTGTTTCCTTCTTTCTACATTATGGAGTCCAGTTATTAATTAAGTGAAGAATTTACCTCTAAAAGGCAATTAGTGATATCTTTTATTGATGTTAAGTCTGTGCCGATGTTATGCGTGTTGTATTGCAAACACGTCGCTGTACCTTCCATTTTTGGCACCAGCAAATCAAAGACGTTTGCACAACCCTCTATACCTGGCAATAGGAATATTTCGCTTTCCGTCGTGCTTTTTTTCGTCGAAAGCTTTATACAAACATCGGGTATCAATTGATCATCGCCTGATATGCGATTGAGTAATTTCATTCCTGTTATCTCAGTGAGTTCCTCGTTCTTCATATCTTTCTCAAACATTTTGGCGAGCTTAGCGAAATTGAGATCGCGAATATCCTGCGCGGAAAGAAAAATCTCATACTCCCGTTCCAAGGTCTGTTTAATTTCCACGGCCATCATTGAGTCCATTCCAAGCTCGGACAAAGGCATGTGATGAGCCACGGTACTCATGTCCTTCAGATCTAGATTTTATTTAAACTGCTCGAGTGCATTGATTTCTTCTGGATTGTTAACATAAGTGCCGGTGCCGTGAGCCTCCATGTAGCCTAAGCAAGTCGGTGAAATACCGCATTCATTGTAAAACTCTTCCAGTAAAGTTTGCTGCATTTTGCTCGACGGGAAAGTAATGCCTTGTTCCTTGTATCCATCACAATTAGTTTTCGCGTAGATGACGGTTGCATAAATTCTCTTAGCCACCTTTGCTTTTTGTAAAAGAGCGACTCCGATTGTCTCGCTACACATGTAACCGTTTGCATCGTTGGTAAAAGGTTTGCAGAATCCGTCAGGTGCTAAAATTCCTGCAATTGTAAAATTATGTTATAAAATCTAATTTTGATGTATATTTATATATATTCCACATTAATTAGATTATAATAATTTTTATATTTTTCAATTATCTCCTATATTCTAAATTAATATTTCAATAAGTATAATATCAAGTCGCGCAAACTCCAAAGCTAGATAAGGATTCAGGCAGAGATTTACATCGCCGACAATGGCGGCGTTACACTGCCCTGACCGGATACTTCTATAAGCGGACTCTAAAGCGAAGAGACTTGAGCTACAGGCGGAATCGATTATGTGAGATGGTCCTGTTATATTTAACCAGTGAGACATTCGATTTGCGAACATAGACTTGGAACATCCAAAAGCTGCATCGCCAGCTATCTATTGTGTATTCATATATTGATTAGAAAATTTAAATGTTTATTGCATAAGCTTTGTACGAGTTGATTTACCAACAAGTACATTTTTTACAATATAATATAAAAATGTTATTTATCAAAATTTTTATGTTATAAGCTTGTGCAATATTCTTGCTTGATCGAGTAATTTTTCGTACCTGTACTTTTTCATAAAACCAAGTCTTCTCCGCCTCCGAAAAGCACATTCCGATAAAAATTCCAGTATTTGTTCCAGATAAATCTTTCGGATTTATTCCTGCATCGACGATAGCTTCATACGTATGCTCCATGAGCATCTTACTCTGAGGATCCATGATATGGACTTTGTTGAAGGGAATTTCAAAATAATCTGCATCAAATTTCTCGCAATTATTAATCAGTCCCATACGTTGAGGTAGATCTGGATGACCTGCATATTAAACCGTATGTAATAAGTGAACAGTTATTTTCGTTCCAACTAATATAGAAGTTTGAATGAAAAAAAATTATGGCAATGAATAAAATTTAAATAGAACAGTAATTTTATACATATGTTTCTATGAAATATTTCTAATATAATTTTTTATTCATAGACCGAAGAAGATTTTACCATGATTCCATCGTCGTTCCTCATCTGATCCAAGATCCATTTTGTTAAATAGATTTTCTTGAAGCTGGCTAATATTGTCAGATTTAGGAAATCTACCGGCGATGCCAGAAATAACGATATCATCTTCAGATTCGACATCAATGACAGTGGATTTTTTATTTGAGTTTATGTCAAACCCAACGACAGTAAATTTTACTTTTCTGGTTAACAAAGTCCCAATCAGCAAATTTGCAGATATTTTAAATGATCTTTATTTTACGTTTTTACATTTACACACTCTTTTTTTCTTAATTTTTGATGATAATATTCAAGTGAGATTTTGAAGCCCAACTTATGCGATTGCCTGTGCGACTGGCGTGACACTAGTTAATAGCTCACCTTTATACTTTACCTCAGAGCTCGGAATTAGTTGCATATTTCGGGCCGATTCTCGAGACGACACCTTCTGTTCCCCCACTATCGCCCGGCCGCTGGCGACCGAGCCGCCGATAGTTTTGGCTTAGGAGCGTTTTATATTAGAAATAGGCTAAGTTGTTTAGGCATCTTTCAAGGAATCGTAACATTTTCTTCGCTACATAAATAATATTTATTTTTATTAATAATTAATGGTGGTAAACTAATTCGTGCCGCTCGTTACTAGAAGCGTGCCGGCGCCAATGCTGGCGAGTTTCGACGGTAAAGTTGCATGTTTTTTGTAGTTTAGACATTGCTGAAAATGATTCAATCCTCACAGGTTAGATTTATCGACGCCAAAAAAATTTTCCAATCGATTAAAAATGAACCGCGATAAGCTGTTTTTCCGACATGTGTTTCTTCACTACTTTAATCTCAAGAAAACCGCAGCTGAAACGCATCGCTTATTATCCGAAGTGTATGGTGATGAAACTCCATCGGAAAGAACATGCAGAGTTTGGTTTGAACGCTTTTGAAACGGTGATTTTGACGTGAGAGACAAAGAACGTTCCGGATAACCAAAAAAAGGAATTAGGAGGGTGTGCTGTATTATGAGTTCTTGCGTCTAAATGAAACCGTTACAGTTGATTGTTACCAACAGCAATTATGCTGGTTGAGTGACGAGTTCATGCAAAAAAGACCATCCGTAGCCAACAATCGACGCAAAGTCATTCTTTTGCATGATAATGCTCGACCGCATGTTGCGAAAAGCGTGAAGCAAACATTTCTGCAGCTTGAATAGGAAGTTCTCCCGCATCCAGCGTATTCTCCAGACTTGGCATCGTCGGATTACCATCTCTTCCAGTCGATGCAACACGCACTTACGGACACACACTTCTCCAGTTACAAAGAAGTCCAAAAATGGGTGAATAAACGGATCGCCTCGAAAGACACCGCGTTCTACCGTCGTGGAATTGTTCTGTTGCCGGTGAGATGGGACAAAGTAGTAAAAAATGGAAGAAATTACTTTGATTAAGGTATTCACTCATCTTTCCTTCGAAACAAGTTAATTTTGGAGACGAAAAAACGGCAGGAATTAAGTTTACCACCTATATTATGTAGCGGCCGGGCGATAGTGGGGGAACAGGAAACGTCGTCTCGAAAATCGGCCCGAAATGTGCAACTAATTCTGTGCTCTGCTTTACCTGTTTTTATATGTATAGTAGACATATGATAATTATTTCATCACTACTTTAGGAAGAAAAACAATTGATTGGTCTGAATAATAATTAATGGTTCGTAATCGTGAAACATTAATGCCACGTGTTTCAAATTATTTGCGATTTTTGGTCTGTGAAAGTAAATTCTCTTATTTATTTTACTATCTGTTCCATTGAGAGACGCGAAAATATGATTTGGAAATAAGATTTTTGGGACTAATTGTATATATCTAGTAGAAAATTATTATAATTTTTAGTTGTATGAGCTAGTTACATAATAAATTACATAATTTTGAATAAAGAACTATACTGGTTTTAGAATAAATAAAATTTTTTATTGTAAAAAACAATACAGGGTGATTCAAAATAACCTGATGTCCTTGCAATGCCATATTCTTGAGCGAATTCTGAGACGATTTTTCCTTTTACAAAATTTTGTCCAAAGCTTAGTTTTCGAGTTATAATTGAAAATAGTTTGCTATTTACGAGTTCGATACAACGGATAGGCAGGGACGGACGGTGCAATGCGTCATGAGACGATAGTAAACATTTGACAGTCTCATTATACGTTGCGCGTCCCTGCCTGCCCGTTGTACCGAACTCGTAAGTTGCTACCTATTTTCAATTGTAACTCGAAAACTAAGATTCGGACAAAATTTTGTAAAAGGAAAAATCGTCTCAGAATTCGTTCAAGAATATGGCATTGCAAGGACATCAGGTTATTTTGAATCACCCTGTATATCTCATTAAATAAATATTTAAATAATATAAACGTAGTTCAATGCGTTTAACCTTTTGAAAACAATAAGTGCGTATATATTCCGCGAATACAATCGATGTAGCCGACGAACTCATATTAACATTTGGCGCAAACAATCGATGTGGCCGATGGATATACATATATGCAAAATAAAATTTAATAATAAAGTACAATCAACAGTATTGCATTAATCTTTGGCTAAGGCTAAATAGGACACAGAGCTATATCGCTTTACACAACTCTGTCGCGAAACACAATTTAACGAGTTTAGTAGCGCGATCCGTATTTCATTATTGCTTTTCTTATGTATTTCTTATCGTATCTATGTTAGTACAAAATAGTATTTGATAATGCTGTATCAAAGAAAGAAAATTATTTTGTCCAAAAATATTTTATGTTAATGTTTTATCAACAATTGGTTTCTTAACTATAGTGCATTCCTCACAATCGTGCGTAATATTGTTATCAAACATTCTTTTGAGACAAAAAATAAAAATAAATGAAGACATTTTGCTTTGTAAGAAAAAGATATTCAATGGTTTTTCAATGTGAGGTAAAAAAAGATAGTCATAATAATAATAATATTTTATTCCGAAAAATCGTTTAAAAGGAGGTCGAAAAGTTAAGAATCATATTATTGAAATTAATTAATATATAAGGCTCTAGTGATTGACGAATCAAATAAAATCAATAAGGAGCGTAAAGAGCCACAATGCTAGTTCTTCGTGCGAAGGTTATAGAATATTCGTTTAAAATTGTTTACATCAAACGTTTTGGCCTTCTCAGTGTACAATATAAGAATTAATAAAAAAATAAGGTTTGCTCGCGATGATTACATAAAATAAGAGATGTGGAAGACGTATTTGCAATCCTTTTTCAACCAAATTGTTGTTTGGTAATAAAATAGATAGGATTGTATTAATTTCATGATGGAAAAGCGCTCGCCCAAGTAGAAGGAACAAGATGGAAAAGTGAAGACTACCCAATCAGCAGACAATATTTTAAAAATGTTTTTTAAATATTTATTTTTGATTAATTATACATTTAATGCAAAACATGTTTATTAAACATTAAAGTAATATTTATTTTACATTTATATTTCATTTATAATTTATATATTAAATAAACATTTAAAAAATAATTATTTTATATTAAATTTACATTTATTTTATATTTACTAGTTATTTTGCAACAAACATTTAAAAATCATTTGTTGAACGTTTGTTTAATATTTCTTTTATATTTAATTTTTATTTATTTTATATTTACTAATCATTTTGCAACGAAAACTTAAAAATCATTTTTTTAACGTTTGTTTCATATTTATTTTATATTTAATTAACATTTATTTTATATTTATTAGACATTTACAACGAACATTTAACAATTATTTTTTTCACATTTGTTTCATATTTATTTTATATTTAACTTTTATTTATTTCATATTTACTAGTTATTTAGCAATGAACACTTAAAAATCATTTTTTTCATGTTTTGTTTTTATTTATTTCATATTTAATTAACATTTATTTTATATTTATTAGTCATTTACAACGAACAATTAACAATCATTTTTTTTACGTTTATTTCATATTTAATTTTTATTTATTTCATATTTACTGGTCATTTAGCAACGAACACTTAAAAATCATTTTTTTCATGTTTTGTTTTTATTTATTTCATATTTAATTAACATTTATTTTATATTTATTAGTCATTTACAACGAACAATTAACAATTATTCTTTTTACGTTTATTTCATATTTAATTTTCATTTATTTTGATTGTTTTTTTGCAACATGCAAAATTTATCATTTATAACAAAATTTTTAAATAAATAATATGTATAAAAATAAAAAAAAATTATATTTTATAATAGTATTATAATAATATTAAAACAATTTTAAAATAATTTTAAATTAAATATAAAAAATAAATATAAGACAAACGTGAAAAAATAATTGTTAAATATTCGTTGTAAATGACTAATAAATATGAAATAAATGTAAATTTAATATAAAAAAATATTAAACAAATATTCCAAAAATGATTTTTAAATGTTCGTTGCAAAATGACTAGTAAATATGAAATAAATGTAAAGTAAATATAAAATAATTATTTTTAAAATGTTTATTTAATATATAGATTACAAATAAAATATAAATATAAAATAAATATTATTCTAATATTTAATAAACACGTTTTGCATTAAATGTGTAATTAATCAAAAATAAATATTTAAAAAAGATTTTAAATATCTGCTGCATAATGTTGAAATAATTAATAATAATTAATAATAACACAATATCATACTTTTTCCAAGGTTGTAAATCTCGAAAAAGTATTTCACATTGTATGTCTGCTCTTCTCTATTCGATAGATGAACCAATCGCGCACACGAACCGATTGGCTCTCACTTGTGCATTCGTGCCGGCTCTTATATCTTGTATCATTAGGTGCGTTCAGCAAACTCAACAGTTGTAGATTTTCCGCTGAATCTCGACGTTAATTTATTGGTTCTAAAATGATATGAGCCAGTCACATTTGATTGTTACTAAGCGGTTTGTTCTGCTGAACGCGGCCATTGATTATGACGTTATGGTTTCTGCATATAGAACGCGACAATGCTTGCAACGCGGCAAGACGCAACGCGGTAACCAATCAATTTTTTGCTCTTATGAAAAAGTTGTAAGTTGATTGGCTACCACGTCGTCTTTTGCTGCGCAGCAAATGTTATCGCGTCCTGTGTGCAGAAGCCATCTTCTATCTTCTATTATCTTCTATCGTGCAATCGTGCTTAGTGCTCAGTCGTGCTTAAATTCTATCAGCCAAGTGTGTATTTTATACGAGTACATAAATATATCAAGAAGCATTATTACTTTTGCATCAATAAGTTATCGAAGGTATGTATGTAATAATAATATAATCTTATCAAATAAATTAAAAACACATTAAAAAAACAAAACCGGATGAAAATATAACCTCTCTGGTGCGGTACATATATGGCACGTGGTCTTTCTTTGTGAGGAAATCTATTTTTGCATCATTTTTATACTTCTAGCATCGTTTCTATATTTTTGTTTACATTTTTCTACTATTTTTTAAAATAAATTACTGCTATTATAAATGAAAAATGCAGAAAGTTTGTGACGACGCCTTAAGGCGTCATCCCTACGGACCGCCAGTTCGGAGACCGAACCCGGTCCGAACGGCGGCTAGGTGGGAGCCCGTCACGGGTGGGGATCACCGTGACGGGTATAAAAGGCCGGTCTCGGCCGAGACCGGGACAGTCCCGTCCGGCTTCGAGCGTGACACCTCGAAGCCAATCCTATACGAGCCAGGGCGCTCCCTGACTCTACCGGGTGCTCCCGGTTCCCGACCGATTTCCGTACCCGAGCCAGGGCGCTCCCTGACTCAGCCGGGTGCTCCCGGCCTCCGACCGCGTGCGCTTACCGCTATACTTGGCTTACCGCTATTCGGTACGGTACCTTGCGTTTACCGCTGTTCTCTGTATTCGTTACTTTGCGCTTACCACTATTCTTTGTATCTTACGCTTACCGCTATTCCTTATTTTCGTTACGGTATCTTGCGTTTACCGCTATTCTTTGTATTCGTTACTTTGCATCTTACGCCTACCGCTATTCCTTACTTTCGTCACGGTATCTTGCGGTTACCGCGATTCTTTGTATTCGTTACTTTGCATCTTACGCTTACCGCTATTCCTTATTTTCGTTACGGTATCTTGCGTTTACCGCTATTCTTTGTATTCGTTACTTTGCGCTTACCCCTATTCTGGGTATCTTGCGTTTACCGCTATTCTTTCGCCTAGCTTGGCCGAACCAAGTCCGACGGCAGAACACCCTGTATATATTGTACATAAGAAAGCTAAAATATATCATAGTTTACGACTTAACCGTGCCTACTTATTTGGAGTCTCACCCGTTCCGCATTCCGAATCCTGGCACCGGCGAGCTTAACCGCGCTAACCGCTCCCATACGGGGAGCCGCACCGTTATATGGCGCCCGAACAGGGACCGTAAACCCGAGGCTCCAAATATAGTAGTGATCGATGTCCAAGTGGGTATATGCGCTGAGCAAGGAGGAAGCGAAGAAAATCTTGGACCGACACGGCCTGGACAGCAGTGGGAGGTTGGACGAGCTACGCAAACGGCTCGTGATATTCGCACGGCAGAACCCACACTTTGAAACAGACGACATGTCCAAGCCGGGGACAAGTGGCTCGGTGGCCGACCTCATGGGGAACGAGGCCCCACCACCGCCAAGCCTGACCGAGAGAACTCAGGTTCTCAACCAGATCCGGAAGTGGGGACAGCACTTCGATGGGAAGGACCCCATCACGTTCATCGAGCGCGTGGAAGAGCTGGGCCACGAGTACGGGTACGAGGAGAGTCACTTACTCCTCGGCCTACCCGAGATGCTAAAAGGCAATGCCCTACTATGGTTCCGGAACAACCGGGCCGCCTGGGCAACATAGGCCGAATTCCGGTGGGCCTTCCGGACACATTACTTACCGCCGGGGTACCAGAAGCAGCTGAAGAGGGACATCCAAGGGCGGCAACAGAAAGCCGGCGAGCCATTCCGAGACTTCGTCACCGTGCTCCAGACCATGATGCGACGGGCCGGGGGGTTCTCGCCGGAGGAACAGCTCGAACAAATTGTGGAGAATATGAGCCCCGACTACCAGCTATACATTCCGCCGGGCACCGTCCTCAGTATTGAAGACCTGACCGCACGAGTGGCCGAGCTCGAGAAGATCCAGGCTCGCCGGAAGGAAAGGCAGTCTGACTGCCCGCGGTCGACCCAGGCTGGCCAAGGCAAGGTAGCCTCCACCGTGTACAATCGAACCGAGTGCTGCTGGCGCTGCAAGCAGCGAGGACACACCCGGCGAGACTGCCGCCAGCCCGCCAAGAAATTCTGCTCGCAGTGCGGCCGGGATGGAGTGTTGACCCGGGAATGCCATCCACCGACGGGAAACGGCGTGAGGGCCGGGAAGACCGTGGCAATCGCTGGGCCCAACTCCGAATCAGATATCGGCCACGACCATACCTGCGCGTGCAGATCGGAGGCCGCACCGCCTGGGCTTTGCTAGACTCGGGATCCGAGATATCCTTGCTGAGCGCCCAGACCGTCCGCGCACTGGAACAACGCGGCTATCGAATTGCCCCGGGGCACGGCCAACTACACATGGCAGACGGCACAAGCACTGGAATACAAGGCCGTGTGGAGGTACCGGTCGCGATACCCGGCCGAACGGTGAAGCACTGATTCGCGGTCCTCCCCGCATTGGACACACCGCTCCTCATCGGCACGGATCTCTGGGCCAAGCTGAGGATCGCTCTCCCACCACCACCACGTGACCAAACACGATGGGTACACCAAATCGGAGCCGCACGCCGTGACCTAAAGGAAACCGCAGACCAGGCGCAACAGCTGGAGGCATTTCTGGCAGAAGAACTGCCCAAGTTCGACCGAATTAGAGGGTCCACCGACCGGACCGAGCACCACATCTGGCTGAAGCAGGCGACTCCGATCAAGCAGCGGTACCGACCGAGGAACCCGGCCATGCAGGCCATCATTGACCAGGAAGTCGAGCGGATGGAAAAGGAGGGCATCATCGAACCGTCCACAAGTGCCTGGAGCTCGCCGGTGGCGGTAGTCAAAAAGAAGGACGGCACCTACCGCTTCTGCGTTGATTACCGAAAGCTGAACGAGGTAGCTGAAAAGGACGCCTATCCTCTTCCACAAGTGACCGCGACGCTCGACAAACTCAGAGGAGCACAGTACCTGTCGACGCTGGACCTCAAGAGCGGGTATTGGCAAGTCCCGCTGACAGAAGCAAGCCGACCGCTGACCGCTTTCACCATACCGGGACGGGGGCTACGCCAGTTCAGAGTGATGCCGTTCGGACTCCACTCGGCACCGGCTACGTTCCAGAGGCTGTTGGACTCCGTCTTGGGGCCGGAGTTGGAGCCCCACGTGCTCGTCTACCTGGACGATATAGTGGTAGCGAGCCCCACCTTTTCGGATCATCTGCGCCACCTGGCAGAAGTCTTCAAGCGGCTACGGGAAGCCAAACTGCGGCTGAACCCGGATAAATGCCACTTCTGCCGGCCCAGCCTCCGATACCTGGGCCACATCGTGGACCGAGAGGGCGTACGCACGGATCCGGAGAAGATCAGTGCTATTGCCAACTGGCCGGCACTGACAACCGTACGCAGGATACGGCAATTCCTCGGGATGGCCTCGTGGTACCGAAGATTTTTCGTCAACTTCTCCACCATCGCCGCACCGCTCACTCACCTGACCGGGAAGAACGTCCGGTGGAAATGGACGGCCCAGGAGGAAGAGGCCTTCCAGAGCCTAAAGAGGGCCCTGACTACCGCTCCGGTATTAGCCTGCCCCGACTTCAGCCGCCTCTTCATCCTGCAGACAGACGCCAGCACGGTGGGGCTAGGGGCCGTACTCACCCAGCCGCACGACACCAAGGAACGTGTGGTGGCCTTTGCCAGCCGCACCTTGAACCAGGCAGAGCGGAATTACAGCGCGACCGAGCTGGAATGCCTGGCGATCGTCTGGGGCATCCGCAAGATGCGGGATTACCTGGAGGGCTACCACTTCACGGTGCTTATGGATCACCAGTCTCTTAAGTGGCTACAGCGACTGGAGAGCCCCGCCGGACGACTAGGCCGATGGGTAATAGAACTCCAACAGTACGATTTCGAGATCCGTTACCGCCGAGGCGCACAGAACCAGGTAGCCGACGCTCTTTCCCGGGAACCGGCCGCGAGCGCCATCCAACAGGGCGATCGGAAGGGGTGGTACGAAACAATGAGGAACGCGGTCGAGCAACGGCCAGAGAACTACCCGGATTATAGAATTCAGGACGGGCAGCTCTACCGACACATCCTGCATGACCTCAACTTCCACGAGACACCGGCCCACGACCAGTGGAAGTTATGTGTTCCGAAACACTAGCGTGCCGCGGTGCTCCAACGCATGCACGACGAACCGACCGCCGGTCACCTAGGGATCGCGAAGACGATCGCACGGACCGCCAGACGGTACTTCTGGCCCAACATGTTCCGGGAGGTCGCACGATACGTGCGGAGTTGCGAGAATTGTCTCGCCCACAAGGTGCCCACGCAGAGACCGGCCGGAAACCTGCACCCCACGGCCGTAACCGCACCCTGGGAACGGGTTTCCATCGACTTAGTGGGCCCGTTGCCCAGATCTCACCAGGGGCATACATGGCTACTCACCATGCAGGACCGATTCAGCAAGTGGCTGGAGATGGTGCCGTTACGGAAGGCCACGGCCCCTAACGTAACGCGAGAAGTAACTCACCGGCTGGTTTATTGGCATGGCTGCCCACACGAGATCAGCTCCGACAACGGGACGCAGTTTTGCTCGCGCGAGTTCCGGGGATTGTTACGGACCTTCGGCATCCGGCACCGAACCACTCCCGCGTACGCACCTCATTGCAATTCGGTGGAAAGGGCGAACCGAACCATCAAGACAATGATCGCTCAGTACGTCGACCGAGACCACCGGAATTGGGACGCCCGTATCCCGGCCCTGCAATTCGCTTATAACACCGCACGCCACGAGAGCACCAGTTACACGCCGGCGTACCTCAACCACGGGAGGGAACTAGCCGCACCACACGCAGAAGACCGGAGCCGGGAGCCGAAAACAACCAGCGACAATTGGAGGAAGCCTACGAGGTCGTGCGCATACAGCTCGCCAGGGCGTTCCAACAACAGGAACACCACTACAATCTGCGACGCCGTGAGTGGCGGCCAAAGATCGGCGACCGGGTATGGAAACGAGACCGACCACTGTCTACGAAAGCAGAGGCGTTCAACGCGAAGTTAGCACCGCGGTATGTTGGCCCAATGACCGTGCGACGGATACCTTCACCGGTCATTGTCGACCTCCAGGACTCACGTGGGAAGTGGTACCGACATGCGCACATCCAGGATCTGAAGCCAGGCCCACCGGACGATTTGGAGATAACCGAGGCAGAGCCCGCCGCGACGGGCGACGAGGTATGTGCAGTGTCGGTAAGGGAAAACACTGCTGACCGACCGAGCTACCGAACCGAGCCCACCGGAGAACCGCTAAAGGCCACCGGCGGGCGCCATGGGCGATCCTATCGAGCGCGGCATTTAGCTCACACGCCAGTCATGAGGAGATCGCACACGATGACGGACAACCGACAACGCGAGGTTGAAGAGCTCTTCGGGAGCATCAGCGACAGCTCAGGAGACGAGGGGCCCCAACGCCCTTGCGGCCCTCCCGTGTCGGCGCGCGCACCTCGGGTCGGCACTACGATACAGAGGTCGGATGCCGACCAACGGAGGAAGGCGGAATGGCTCGCCTCCCCACCACCGCTGCGGCCGGTACGCAGGCCGCGTACCGAGATCCGGCGGTTGCAGACGGCCTCCGGGCCGAAGATTCCACCCCGATCTGCCATCCTGAGGGCAGCGGCCGCTAGTCCGCCCGGGATTCGGCCACCCACGGGGCCTGCCCAAGCGAGGCCTACGGCGCCGGCGCCCTCTAAGGTAAGGGATGCACGACCTCCCGCGCCTGACAACCAGGGGAAACCACTCGGCCGCCCCGGCACGGCATCAAGGGACGACGTGCCGCAGCCACCGGTCCCGGGGCCCATCGAGTTCCCGGCGATTCCAGTCTGCCTCGACGACGGCACCCAGGTCGAGGTGCCTCATTGGGCGGTCCACCGAAACCGCAAGTACCGGGTGATGACACCCAACGGTAAGGTGGTACTGAAATTCGACCGGAGGGGTAAGCTCCGGTCGGTCCACCGAACGGCATCTCCAAAAGGGGGAGGTGGTGTGACGACGCCTTAAGGCGTCATCCCTACGGACCGCCAGTTCGGAGACCGAACCCGGTCCGAACGGCGGCTAGGTGGGAGCCCGTCACGGGTGGGGATCACCGTGACGGGTATAAAAGGCCGGTCTCGGCCGAGACCGGGACAGTCCCGTCCGGCTTCGAGCGTGACACCTCGAAGCCAATCCTATACGAGCCAGGGCGCTCCCTGACTCTACCGGGTGCTCCCGGCCTCCGACCGCGTGCGCTTACCGCTATACTTGGCTTACCGCTATTCGGTACGGTACCTTGCGTTTACCGCTGTTCTCTGTATTCGTTACTTTGCGCTTACCACTATTCTTGGTATCTTACGCTTACCGCTATTCCTTATTTTCGTTACGGTATCTTGCGTTTACCGCTATTCTTTGTATTCGTTACTTTGCATCTTACGCCTACCGCTATTCCTTACTTTCGTCACGGTATCTTGCGGTTACCGCGATTCTTTGTATTCGTTACTTTGCATCTTACGCTTACCGCTATTCCTTATTTTCGTTACGGTATCTTGCGTTTACCGCTATTCTTTGTATTCGTTACTTTGCGCTTACCCCTATTCTGGGTATCTTGCGTTTACCGCTATTCTTTCGCCTAGCTTGGCCGAACCAAGTCCGACGGCAGAACACCCTGTATATATTGTACATAAGAAAGCTAAAATATATCATAGTTTACGACTTAACCGTGCCTACTTATTTGGAGTCTCACCCGTTCCGCATTCCGAATCCTGGCACCGGCGAGCTTAACCGCGCTAACCGCTCCCATACGGGAAGTCGCACCGTTACAAGTTTAAGAATTAAAATGTTTTAAGATCCTATACACACAAAGAACCAAAGCATTAAAGTATGAAAAAATAAGAATTATTTGCAAATCTAATAATATATATATATTTTATATTTGTTCTGCACGCTTGTCTTACATTTGTTTCTCTTATTTGTGAAATTATTTAACTGTGCGATTTTGTGAAAGATATATATAGGTAGTGAATGTCTGAAGAACCAATTATGCAAATCCCTTTATGTATACAAAATACACTCAGCGCAGAAACCGACTCCCACCTCACCCCCCATTCACACCTAACGAGGCGACAATATTTCGACAATATATTAGCTCTTCGAACTTTTGCATATTATCCTGAATGATCTTTAACTGCATTAGTGAGAAATGTACTGTCAGTTATTGCGTGTAAAAAAAGTTAACAAATGTATTATATATGATCTCAGATTTATTGATCGGCAATGTTTTTTTTTTTTTTTTTATTGACGGATCTTACTCGATAATTATTGATTCTTGAGTATTATGCGTTTGACATATTTTTTGACATATTTATACACATTTTTCTTGTAAAATGAAAGACACTAAATGAAATGTTCAGCATTGCGCGTTTTTCAGGCTTGGGTCTTTTATGCTAAAAGATTATATATACATTTCTTATATTTATAAAAGATATAATATATATATAAAATAATAATTTTCTTTCAAAAAGAATTATAACTATTAAAAAAATCTTAGAATCTTATTATTAGAGCCCGGATTTTCCGCCGGCCGACGTACCATTTCGAGTCGACCGTAGCGAGTTCCTCACAGCTCGCTTCACTTCGACCCGCTCGACGAGCGCGACATAGTGGGGAGAACTAGCTACGGTTGCTCGATTTGAGAACTTAAATCCGGGCTCTACTTATTATACATATTAAAACTTGTATAAAATATATTCTACAATTTGTTTTATATAATCGGTTATTTTATAAAATGGTCAATTAATCTATCTTGTTAATATATTATAATTATTGAATTTTGTTTGTAAAAATGTGAAAAACATGATCATTTTTATTAATATGCATAAATTTGACTTTAAAATTTATATAAAGTTTATATTTTAGACGCAACTAAGTATGCCAAAAGATGTACCATTCCATAAGTTGTCCAATAAGGCCAAAAGGAAAAAAATTATTGCTGAAGAGAATAAAATCAATTCGACTAATTCCTCAACTGACAATGATGAATCGCATATTCAGCAACTGCATACTTTTACTGATACTCATATCGAGCCATCAGATCATTTTAACAGCAAATCTTCATGCAATTCTATATGCAGCCAATCCGAACTTTTCAAAATTTCTGATCATCACTCCGAACTTTCTGATAACTTTGATTCTCCATCATCTCTACATTCATCATCTAATTCTTCAAGTTTCTCTCAATCTGATAATAATACTCTTAACCCGCAATGGAAGGTTCTCAAATTTCTTTGTGGTTGGGCTTTAAAATACAATATAACACATGAAGCAGTTTCTAGCTTGTTAGCAGGTTTGAAAGAAAACCATGAGTGTTTTGTTGACAATGATGAGTCGAATACTAGATTTCCTATCGATGCTCGAACTTTGCTTAAAACGAATGTGAAATTATTTAAGAAAATTGTTGAACCAGGATCTTATATACATATAGGATTAAAAAATCAATTACTGAAAATTGCTCCTAAATATTTTAAAAATGTTTCCACTTTTAAATTACTGATAAACATTGATGGTTTACCTCTATTTAAAAGTTCGAATGGTCAAGTATACCCCATTTTATGCACTGTCGTGTCCATACTTAAGTTGCGTAAATCAGTTATTCCTATTGGTATATATTATGGCGATGCGAAACCTCTTGATTTAAATATGTATTTGCAAGATTTTATTAATGAAATCAATGAACTTATAGAGCATGGTCTTAATGTTCGTAATCACACAGTATTTTTAGATGGTACCTATTTCGTTTGTGACGCACCAGCGAAAAGTTATATCATGGGAATTGTGTCGCACACAGGTTACAATTCCTGTACTAGATGCACTGTCCGCGGTGTTACCTCTAATAATCGACGTATCTTTATTGATTTGGAGTGTCCTTCTCGCACTTGCCAAGATTTTTTAGAACGGAGAGACTATGATTTTCGTCGTCGTAGTACTCCACTAATTAATATTACCAATTTAGATTTCGTGCATCATTTTATTCTCGACTATTTACATTTGCAATGTCTTGGCGTAATGCGAACAATGCTAATGAATATGTGGTTCCAAGGATCTATACCTCACAAACTTTCCGCTACACAAATCCGAATACTGTCGGATCATCTTGTTGAACTAAAACGCTACATTCCCGCAGACTTTGCAAGAAAGTGCAGAGAGCTGTACATCATTATGCGATGGAAAGCGACAGAATACAGATTATTCCTGTTGTATGTAGGTCCTGTTGTCTTAAAAACTATTTTAAGCGATCAAAAATACACACACTTCATAGAATTTCATTGCGCGATGAGAATTTTATTAAATCCAAATTTATGCAAAGAACAACAATTTCGACAATTTGCTAGAGATATTTTAAAACATTTTGTTCAATTGACTGAAATATTATATGATAAAAGTTTTATTACGCATAATTTTCACAATAACATACACATAGTTGACGATGCAGACTATTTTGTAGACAAATTAATAGATTTTAGTTTAGATACAATATCTGCATTTCCGTTCGAAAATTATATGCAAAATATAAAGCGAAAAGTTAGAGGACGAAATAAACCACTTGAACAAATTGGTCGAAGAATTGGTGAAATCATGAAGTTTCAGTTAGATTATCCAATGCAAATCTCCGAAAATAATGATGAATTCCCAAAACTTTTCTCCACATAATACCGGTCCAGTATTATCAGGTTGCAAACGTCAGTATCGTGGTTGTGCTCTTTCTTTATTCAAAATAAAAAATTATGTTCCGGATAATATCTGTGGCACTGCCGACGGTGTAATTATTTAAGTGGAAAATATAGCTTTTTCTGATCATTTACAAGTTCCAGTTGTCATCGGTAGGGAATTTATTAACAAATGTGACTTTTATAAGGTACCTATCGAAAGTTCTCGAGCTGGTATATTTAAAGTTACACAGTTATCTAATCTGAAGATATGGCCATTGTCGCAGATTACAATTAAATACGTACAGTTGCCATACAAATCTGCTAAAATCGTATTATCGATTTTACACTGTGACACTTCAATTGCATAGGATTACGTACTAGGTTTCTTTGTTTTCTGTCTCAATTTTTTCATTTTCTATTTCTTTTTCCGTTCTATTTTCTATTTGTTCTTCGTCTCAATTTTTTCATTTTTTATTTCTTTTCTATTATCATTTATTTTTTGTCTACGGACTCGATTCAATTTTATGGGAATATGTCTTCATAAAAGTAAACATATCAGGTAAAGTAATTTAGTTATATACAAAGTGAGTGCATGAAAAATTGTAATATAAATGTTCCAATATGCGAAGATGCAGGCAAATAATAAAATATAAAAGAAAATACAGTGAATCTTTGAAATACTGTTTTATGTATCTAGATCATTTTCGACTATTCAAACTTGAAGAAAAAAATATGTTTTTTTAAAGTAGAATAACTCAGCGAAAAGTAGTCGCATCGAGATACGTAAAAAATATTTTTAATCAAATTGGCTGTTAATTTATGTATTTTATGAAAGTCAATATGCCACGAATTATAAATGACATCAATAATTTATTGTTAAAAATTACATATTATTAATACAAACTTTTAATAAATAATAAAATATCAAAAATATTAATGTGTGATTTACAGAAATTAATAGAAAGAAACTTTGAGGCACAATGAATGAACCGACGCAAACAGAAAATAATTCTTCAAAACTTGACAATGATATGAAAAGTAATCAAGAAGCATCCAAAAAAAGCTATGATGGAAAAAAAAGTTGGGCCATTGTGGAATTTGAGTCAGACACAGAAGATGACCTCGAAGGATTTATAGACCTTGTTCCAACACTGTGGATTTCAAGTACGAATGCGCTATGTTGGTATCCCATGCACCAGCATAAAGCAACAATTGAGAAGTTAGCGAAGAAGTGCGTAGCAGTAGATACAAAATGGAAATGTTTTTCGATGAAAATGATTCAAGAAGGCATTGGTATGTACATGCAGATTCATTACAACTCTTATAATAATAATTTATATCAATTTCAAATTTCATTATTTTAAATTTATGCTGTTGCAGAAGACTACAATAAGGGTATGAAAATGCTCGTTAAAGTTTCAAAAAATCCAAATTTGAATATACATTCAGATTTAGATGAAAAAGGAAAGGGCAAAAGAATGAAAAAGCTAAATAAACGATTCGATGATTTCGCTAATATTGCTGATGTTACTACAGATGCTGATTGTACATTAGAGAAAAAACAAAAAAACACTAACATACTGCTTACGTATCCAAAACTGATCCCAAGCATACCAGAATTAGATTTTAATCAAAATAAGGAGAATCAACGCCCAAAACGATCAAATTCCGTTCTTCCAAAACACGATAAATTGAAAATGATTAATTTAAAGGAAACAGATGTCGTTAAGCAGCTCTCTCTATCGAAGAAAACAGATTTTCTCTCCCATGTATCTAATAATGATAAAGTGCGGCAACTTCAGTGCATAGAAAATCGTCCTGATTCTCTAAACAGACCTATGGAAATTATTACTCATCTTTCTCATACTGCTGATCATCGCAATCGAAATGCACCTTATTCAAGCCACCAGGGATGTAAGATGCCTTCAAAAATGATGCATAAATGTGCCTATGGGAGTGACGGAAAGATTACACTAGAATCGCTCGCAGATGCAGTATGCTTTTTCAACAGTAAGTTTATATTTTAGATATTTTATTTATCTACTTTTGCAACCAAATTTGTCTGCATCCAAGTTAGCTTCTTTTGTTATTTTTTATACCTTGAAATTTTGTCTAATTTTTTATTATTATTGATACTACCTATTCTTCGGAAAAACATTTTGAATAAATGTTGTTTTTTTTTTATTTCATCACGTTATTGTGACATTGATATTCTATTCAAAAACGGATAAATTTACCATCGATGTCTCCAATTTTATTTTAAATTTCAGAGAATATGAAATCATATTTTAAGAAATACCTAAAAACAAAATTTTAATTTTTTTAATTAAAATTTCAAATTTTGACGTAAAAACACAATATTTAAAGAAAAGTAAGAAGTTTTTACAATTTGCTTTAAATATTTACAGTGCTCATAAAATTTTAGTTTTTGGTAAATTTACAAAAAAAATATTGTCCAGAATGACATTATGATAACCATCATTATATATATGTATAAAGTAATTTTTTTAATGACTGCTATCACAATAAGAAAGTGTTGATTTTTTCTAGAGTTTTTGAGCAACTTTTTTTGTTTGAAAATTTACGAAATATTAAAAAAATGCTTATAACTTTAGTTTTATATATCATCATTATATTCTATAAAAATACAGTATATGTATAATTACTGACATAATGTGTCTGTAAGATATATAAAAAATTTAATTTTTTTCAAAATTTTAGCTTTTGGGCAGATTGTAAAAAAGTCGCTTTTTCAAAATTATTAGGTAAATAAAAATTTTGCCAATTTTTTTTTAACTGTAGTGCAAATAAAAAATAGAATCTTTTTTATTTTTTCAAAATTTAGCTTTACCTAGTAAATAAACTAAAACAATATTAAAATTTAAAAAACGCTTAACAATCTTTCAGATGATAAATAATGAAAATGGCGATATAAGAGCCGTTGCAGGATGTTAGTGCTAAATTTTTAATTTTTCTTAAAGAAATTATTAAATTAGTCTACAAGAGACAGTTAAAATTGTACACCGATCTCAATTCGAGATACTTAAAGTGTACGAAATTTTAAAGTACATTGTTCTCATATATCGAGAAACTTTAATGTACGTATAGGAATTATTGTAAAGAAAGGAAGAGAGAAAAAATATCAGGGCGCGAGTGGCTAAGCCGGGAATTGAACCCGGGTCTTTCGCTTGCCGGGCGAATGTTCTGACCATTAAACTACTCAGACCCCACGCTTCTAACATTAAAGTTTCTCGATATATGAGAACAATGTACTTTAAAATTTCGTACACTTTAAGTATCTCGAATTGAGATCGGTGTACAATTTTAACTGTCTCTTGTAGACTAATTTAATAATTTCTTTAAGAAAAATTAAAAATTTAGCACTAACATCCTGCAACGGCTCTTATATCGCCATTTTCATTATTTATCGTTTGTTAAACATATGGAGCCTTCCATTATATGTGTTTTAAATCTTTCAGATTTTTTTCATCAAAATTTCGAAATTTTGTCAATCCTCAAAATATAAAAAAGAAGTCAGAGATCTCGATGGCCAATGTCCATTTTGGTGTAGAATATCTTATTTATATGTTATATAAATGAATATATTTTTTTTACAATATTTTAAGCGAATCTTGATGTGTGTAGTTCATTCCATTTCCTTCACATAATTCCTTCACATTTCTTTAAATATTTTCTTACGAATTTAAGATTATAAGAGCCGTTTTATTTTTCCCATCAGATGAATTATCGTCATGTAAGATAACGTTGAAAAAAATGGACCGAACTATTGATAGTTTTATGGAGTTAGAATCAACAAAACCTTTGTCGGAAAAGTCTAATACAACAAATACTATAAGTTTGTTAAGTGATTTTCCACTCTCGACAATGGACGAACTTAAGGCAATTGAAAAAAAGATAAAACATGATGCTACTTTCCGTTCTCAATTGGTAAGATTTTCTTTATTAGTATGTTCTATACTTATCTCTTTATATTTATTATATTATTATTTAGATTATATTATTTAGATAGATCCATTCTATCAAGTTTTATTGGAATAAAAGCATTCAAAAATGCATATAAAAATTCATCTAAAGTTCATTTAATTTATATTATAAATTGATATAAAACAAAGTAAATAAATCAATTACAAACAAAGTAAATGATTGTTACAGAATAAAAATTTACTTCAATTTTAACTAAGATAAAGGGCTGGTAAAGATAAATAAAAAAAAAAAACTTAAAATTAATATAGATAAAATACTCACATAAATTATGAAATTTTGCTTAAGCCGTTTTTATATTTTATGACAATATGTTTTTAATATTTACATGTGCGCGTGGTGGTTTATAACATTTTTCTGGGCCAATTGTACAAAAATCTACGCTTTTAAACAAGACATTTTTTCCAAACGTTTTATTTCAATTTTTTCTCCATTTTTACCAAAACAATTTTCTATACATTAAAAAAAAAACAATTTTATCTTTTAAACAATATAAAGTATAATAATAATAAAACCTTGTTAATTTTTAAAGAACTTTTGGAGAATTTAGTTTCGATAGTGAATAAACAAAAAAAATAAAGTAAAAATTTTAAAAATACAAGTTTTTATTTTTTTGTGAAATTTTGGAATTTTGATGATAAAATTGCGAAGAAAATGTTAGGCATAATATACTTTCAGCCTTTAAAATATAAAAAAGTCAAAGACCTCTATGGTAAATATGTTGTCCGTTTTAGCGTGAAAAATCCCATATATTTTTATACAATTTCACATAATTTCAATCAATTTCCATTTAGATTGAGGCTCTGCATATAACAGCTGAGGGTGACAGCATTCAAAAAAGAGTCAACTCCATGTTACGAATAGTATTTAATGATAATGCGGCTAGCTTATTTAATTGGAAGGGTCAGCGAGGAGTCAAACAAAAATTGCAAGGACGACGAATTAGCAAACTAATGATAGGTAAATTAACATTATTTTAAAATAACATGCATTTTTAATATACATAACGTTTTTATGGAATATTGATTTATTTATAGAAACAATGATCAAAACATTTCCGAAAATGACGGAAAGTATATTCGGTAGAAAAGCCGGACCATGGTTGGCTCAAGCCAGCTTTCGCTTAGAGAAGAAAAATAAGTGAGTACTAAAATTGTTTTTATTGTATACGTAATCGATTATTCCCATTTATTATATATTATATATGTATTTGTCTTTTTTATCGTTATAGACGTAATAATACTAGTAATGAGAAGGAGAATGAGAAAGAACCTGATATAAGCAGTGGTGAGGAAACCAGTGTTGCCAGTAGTGATGCTTCAAAAACCGATAATTAACGAATTATTGTTTTTTCTTCAGATTTTACTTATTTAAAAAAAATTTGGTTTGCTTAAAATGTGATTATCTGAAAAGATTACGTTTTTACATAAATTAAAAATTGTTCTAAAGATTACTAATAATGTTAATTTTCTTATAATTATAGTAGTTTAAAAAAATTTCGTTTGTTTAAAGTATATAGTTTGAAAAATGTATGTGCAGTTAACATATTAAAAGCATAAGATATAAATAAAACATTTGACATATTATTATGTATTATTACTCTTTTTTTACTATTTAAATATTTCAACCTACTTATTCATTTAATATTTTTTTATTTATAATTATTATACTAGTATTTTGTACACAATATTTCTCGTCGGGACTTGATGAACTGCAGATATCGCTGTTTTATAAGAAGATTTTATAAAAATATAATTATTGTTAGACAAATAACGACAAATTAAAAAAAGTTTTTAACATTAAATTAAACATTTTTTAACACACATAAAATACGTCAATTTTACATTTAAAAACATTTTTTTTAATATATATAAAAATTTATTTAATGTTTAAAACATATGTTATTTTAATATATACAAAACGTTTATTTCATGTTTAAAATGCGTTATTTCAATATTTAAAAAACATTTTTTAACATATAAAATTCGTTTATTAAATGTTAAAATAAATATTTTTTAAATGAAAAAAAAAAAAGGATCTATCTCATTAATTTTAACATTTTTTAAACATTTTTTTATCATTGTAAAAAATGTTTTTAAAATGTTTAAAAAATATGTTTTTGCTATATGGGTAGTGTTCATATAATTCACTAGTGTTTATATAATTCACTAATATATTAACGTTCAACATGTAAAGACTATCTGGTCTTTACTTTTCCACCTTGTTCCTTCTACTTGGGCGAGCGCTTCTCCAACATGAAATTAATACAATTCTATCTATTTTATTATCGAACAACAATTTGGTTGAAAAAGAATTGCAAATACGTCTTCCACATCTCTTATTTTATGTAATCATCGCGAGCGAACCTTATTTTTTTATTAATTCTTATATTGTACACTGAAGAAAACCCAATGGCAAGCAGAAACGTTTGATGTAAACAATTTTAAACGAATATACTATAACCTTCGCACGAAGAACTAGCATTGTGGCTCTTTACGCTCCTTATAAATTTCATATTATTGAGTTGCAATCGAATTGAATTTTAACATTAAAAGTTAAAAATATACAATACGGCTGTAAAATTTGTAAATTTTTAATTAATGTTTTAATAATAGTAATATTATTTATAGCAGAGATGGTAATTAGTTGCAACTTTCGGCTCGATTTTCTGATTGACGCCTCCTGTCCCCTCCTTATCGTTCGCATGTTAGCAACGAGTCGCCAAACGCGCTAACACACGCGTAACTAAGGTGCGCGATACTCAGCCTCGGGAATGTCCATATTACAAATGCAACAAGATAATAAATATGGGACAATAGATTTTCACATCACCTCAGAGGTACTATTATTGACGTGTTCTTCAACAATAGTATTATACAATTGAAAAATATTTAAAACAAATGCTAATTATATCACTTGACTATTCTATTAATAATTTTTTATTCCTTTTTTTAAAACATAATCAGAAACTAACGTCTGTGAGTTGAATTCAATAATCATACAAGATTTCTTCAATGTTTGCAGCTGTCGAAAATCTGTAAAAACTAAATATTATAATGACATATCTTTTAATTATTAAGTCGAAATATAATTGTAGAAGTTAAAACGTTTGAGCAAATTAGAAATTTATTGTATTCTAAATTTATAATTATTTCTGATTAAAAGTATAAATTGCAGTAATGACGCTATATAAAACTAAAACTTGAACACATTCAGAGTATCGTGTAAGCAAATGTATAAGTAATGTATTAATTCTCTAAAGTATTAGAAGTATCTATAAAATTGCGCCATTTTATTATTTTAATATTACGCTTATGTAAAAATTTTTGGATTACTCATTTAATGCTATCAATGCTTGTATGATGTTCAGTTTGCGATATCATCATTTATCATAATTCATAATTCATCATCATAATCGTTAATCATAATTTTAGATATGGAAGTAACACATTAATAGAGTTGCATATAATAATTTAATACAATTGTTAGTATAATTGGAGAATGAGTGCGGATGCAAATACATGTGATAATAATTGTTATACTTAAAATACATATGCATGAAAAAAGGACGCCTTATTTAATTTTTTTATATAAAATTATTTAGTATGCCCTTAGTAAAGAAAAAAATTTTTTAAATTGAAAAATTGTGGCCGTTATATAAATTTAAGCAGCACTAAAATTCTTAAATATATATGAGGATTATTTCTCTATGATGCAGTTAAACAAACTGTACGTGTCGTGCTTGAGCAAAATAAGTATATTTGAATCAAATTTATAAAATACTTTTACATACTTGCACGCCGTTTTCTTTTTCTATATCCAACAACATAACTAGGGAGAAAAACAAAAACGGATCTAGAGTCATAGAAAACATAAAACATAGCAATGGAATGACATTATTCTTAACACCCTTTCTTAATGTTATTCTCTAAAATCAACTTAAGATTTAAAGTAACATTTCACAAAATAACACAACTTACTTAAAATAGCATTGTTCAACTTAAAATAATGATTACTAATCTGCTGATAATTTATAATGCTTCATAATATACCGTCTTTAACTATCTAAACTTAAACATTTACGATTCTTACAAAATAAAACACTTGTTAAGCTTTTAGTTAATATCTGCTTGTTGATCTTTACCATTAATATACTCCAAATGTATAGTTCTATTTTTAAAGTTCTTATATACAAACTTATATTTCAGATCTATATGTTTAACTCTTCGATTATTTTCCGGATTCTTAACTAAGAAGATACATGCTTGATTGTCCTCAAATATTGTAATATTATGAGTCTTTATACTGAAATCTAATATCAACCTTTTAAACTAAAGTCTATCCACAACTGAATTACATAACGCTATAAGTTTAGCTTCAGTCGTTGATAATGCAATACAAGTTTGTTTCTTATTGGTCCAAGATACTATACTACCAAACACTTTAATTAAGTATCCAGACACTGATTTTCGATCATGTACATCTCCTCCCTAATTTGCATCTACATAACACACTAGTGGATGCTTCTCTTTTTCTCTAATATAAACTAAACTTAGTCTCTGTGAAATATCTTAATGCTCTTTGTCCCTGTGAAATATCTTAATATTCTTTTGAGATGTTGCCACACGGCATTCGGATATTTATCTTGATATCTACTAAAGTAGTGTACGGCAAAACTTAAATCTGGACGTGAACCGAACATTAAATACATTAAGCAGCCTATTAATTCTTTCACTTGTTTATCTGTAGTTTTATCACTTTCAATGCCAGTAAAATTTGTAAAAGAAAATTCGGAGTAGAATTTCCTTTTAAGTGCAGCTCTGCTACACATTCAAACTGTTACGCCGTCATACGGTGAGACCGCGGCACGCGCGTATTGTGTAGGAAAGAGCATTGCTTTCGATTCTTATTTTATAGGTTAGGAGTTATAAAATTCTGTATGATTGTTTATCGTATCCAGTAATGTTACTAATAAAAGCTTATTTTATAGGCATCGAACGGCTCTATTTCTTTTCACGATTCTGGAATCGACGAGAGTTGATAAACACTCTTACAAATCGAAAGCTTAGACTTAATAACAAACGAAAGATGATGGAGTATACGAAACTCCGCTTCTATGTGAACGCTGAGGAATCAACAGACAAGAAAACGACTGTATACAAGATGAAATGGCTTCAACCAGTTGGGTCTGAGTGTTACTATGAAATGCCAGTAGAATTACAAAATCTAAGCAACCATCCTGAGATTTGTGCAATACAGAAAGTAAAGACCGTTACAGCATCGATTAAGACTCGTGGAGCGTATCGTACATTTACACTTTCATTACCACCGGAGATAGCAAAAAAATATATCGACGATGACGGAGATGCAATGTATAAAGGAGTTTATTTACAAGAAACGACAACACCTCAATACGAATTAAAAACGACGAGGAAAGGAAAGGAAGAAGACATACCTACGCTACTACAACAAATAGTATCTGCTACACAAAAAGGAACACAGCCAGAATTAACACCGAAGAAAAATTTAAGGAAAATACGCGAGGACTTTGTACTAGAGAATTTCGATGGAAAAAACTTTCCAATTGAAAGCTGGTTTAAAACGTTTGAAAAAGAATGCGCGCGATGTCAAGTTATATCAGATGAGGATAAGATTTTTATATTACGTTTATTTTTAGATGGGACAGCTAAGGATTGGTTCTCGTCAAAAATAGTCACAATAGGTTTAGATGTAGAATTTGAGACATGGAGGAAAGTAATCCTAGATAGTTTTCGCGAAACAGGCTGGCGAAAACATAGAGAGGCATATTCTTTTCGTTATATAGGCGGCAGTTTGGTGGATTACGCTTTACGAAAAGAAAACCTACTAGTCAATATTCGAAATAATTTCCCAGTAGACATACTAATTGACTTAATCGTAACAGACTTACCAATAATGGTACAAGATAGAATAGAAAAAACAAAGATTGCATCAATGGAGGATTTGCTAACAGAGTTGCGGAAACGAGAGAGTTTGGTACAAAAAAGGAAAATATCCGTTCACGCAAATGCTTTTAAGAACAGTGATCAGAAGAATCAAACACAATCACCCGCCACAACAAATACAGAAAGAAAACCCTGTTCATACTGCGAGAAAAAAGGCTTTCCAGGAAGATTTCATCCCGAGGCACTATGCAGAGTAAAACAAAAAGAATAGACGGAACAACCGAAGAATATCAAGACAGCGAATAACGTGGCAGTCCAAGATGCGTTAAATGAAACCATAACCGACCAAAAAAACTAATTCTGCTGCCGCTGATCACGCTAGAAGTGTTCCTGAATGACAACAAGATACAAGGAATTTACGATTCAGGGGCGAATATAACTCTTCTAAATTCGAAGATAATTGAGAAAATGGGTCTGACTACACGAGAGGACAGAAATACTTTTAAAACTGTCAGTGGCAGAAAAGATTTTTCCGGCAGATTATCTGCTAAAATGAGAATTCACAAGATAGAAAAAATGGTGGAGGTTTTTGTTGTTGAAGATGAGAACTTTGGGTATGATATCCTACTCGGTCTCGACACAATCAAAAACTTCAGCCTGAAACAGGACTACGACCTAAAGATTTACCACAAAAGAAATTTGAAAAATGAAGAAAAGAAAATAGAAAATTTTGAAACCAAGGTGGAAAATCAAGAAAATTTAGTAAATTTTAATGAGGGTATCCCGGTGGAGCAATTTGAAGCAAAACTAGATCACCTATCCGAAGAAAGAAAAAGAAGTATTGAAAATCTGATAAACAAATACGAAACAGTCTTTGCCAAAAATAAATTTGATGTTGGCCAAGTAAAAGATCATGAGGCACATGTAAAACTTTTGGAACACAAATTTGTAGCAAAAAAGCCATATCGTTGCTCCATACCAGATCAGAAGGAAATAGAGTACCAGATAAATGAATTATTAAAAGCAGGATTAATTGAAGAATCATGCTCCCCTTTTGCGTCCCCCGTCACTCTGGCATACAAACGGGAAGAAAAAACTAAAACAAGAATGTGCATTGACTTTCGGGAATTAAACAAATTGCTTACCTCGGAGCCCCAACCTTTTCCCTTAATAGAGGAAATTATAACTAAAACTCGAGACTCGGAATGGTTCTCTGCATTAGATATAAATTCCGCTTTCTGGGCTATTCCATTACGTGCCAAAGATAAATACAAGACTGCATTTGTGACCCAAGATGGTCACTGGCAGTGGAAATGTCTGCCCTTTGGTTTGAAGACATCGCCTGCAATATTTCAACGTATACTGAGCAACCTTATCCGAAGAAATAATCTGAGCACCTTCTGCATGAACTACATTGACGATATCCTTGTTTTTTCTAAATCTTTTGAGGAACACATGGAACATTTGGAAAAACTATTGAAAGCTATTTGCAAAGAAGGTTTCCGATTAAAATTCATCAAATGCAAATTTGCGAAGAACGAGGTAAAGTACCTCGGCCATATAATATCAAAGAATACTGTACGTCCACTGAAAGATAATTTGAAATCAATTAAAGAATTTCCAATACCAGACTCTCGAAAGAAAATTCGTCAATTTCTAGGAAAGATAAATTTTTATCATAAATATATACCAAACTCGGCACGACTATTGGAACCACTACAAAACTTACTCAGAAAAAATATTCAATTTACTTGGTCAAAAGAGTGCCAAAAAGCATTTACTAAAGCTAAAGACTTATTGTGTTCTCAACCGATGTTAGCGATTTTTGACTCAAACGCACCGACGGTCATCTACACGGATGCCAGTATAGAAGGGATAGGAGCTGTGCTAAAGCAGAAACAACCAGACGGTGAATTAAAACCTGTTGCCTTTTTCTCAAAAAAGCTAAATAAATACCAAAAAAAAAAGAAAGCTATATTTTTAGAATGCCTCGCCATAAAAGAAGCCATTAAATATTGGCAGTATTGGCTGATTGGAAAGAAATTTGCGATTGTAACCGACCATAAACCACTTGAAGGTCAGAATATTCGATCGAGAACAGATGAAGAGTTAGGGGACATGATGTACTTTCTGTCCCAATTTGAGTTTGAAATTAAATACGAACCCGGAAAAAGAAACATAGAAGCAGATTGCCTTTCACGTAACCCTGTTCTCTCTAATTTAGATAATTCAGAAGAACATTTAAAAACGGTAAACTTGGTTACTATCGACCATATAAAACGGGATCAATCAACAAATAAAGACCTAGAAAAAAATTCAAAAAAGATCTTGGTCGAAAATGGAATATTTTATAAATTAAATAGAGATAGAAAACGGATAATAATTTCAGAAGAATTCGGGAAACAACTAATTTTACGAATCCATAAAGAATACGGACATATTTGTAAGAACAAGATTATGGAAAAATTAAGACATTCTTATTATCTGTGGAATATAGATAAAATAACAAAACAAATATGTGAACGCTGCGAAATCTGCTGCAAAAACAAAACCCGAAGCAGGCAATATGGTCTTCTATCCAAGCTCGGTCCACCAAGAGAGCCATTCGAAATTGTTTCTTTGGACACAATTGGAGGATTCGCCGGAAACAGATCGACAAAAAGGTACCTACATCTTCTAATAGATCACTTCACTAGACATGCCTTTATACTAACATCAAAAAATCAGACGTCTGAAGATTTCATAAAATTGTTGGAAAAAATTCAAGATAAACATCAAATAAAAACACTGCTTACTGACCAATACAGCGGAATCAACTCAAACTCATTTAAGAATTATTTAAAAAACCAGAACATAAATTTAATTTTTACTGCGGTAAACTGCCCATTTTCCAACGGACTCAACGAACGACTCAATCAAACTCTGGTGAACCGAATCCGATGTAAAATTAATGAAACGAAGTCTCGAGCCTGGTCAAAAATAGCAACAGAATGCACAGATCAGTATAATCGGACAGAACATTCAGTGACTGGATTCAGCCCGGAATATTTATTATTTGGAAAAACGGATTCTGTAGTCCCAGAGGAATTATCAGCAACGAGAAACTTGATGGAAGACAGAGAAGTAGCATATAAACATTCTTTAAGAAACCATGAATACAACAAGGCAAGGTATGATAAAAACCGAAGAAATTTTAACTTTAATGTTAACGATCTAGTTTATGTCGAAAATGGATCTAAACTAAATAGAGGAAAATTGGACGAAATTAGACTTGGGCCTTTTCCGATAGTTCGCAAGATTTCGAACACTATATTTGAAGTAGACTCCGGACACAGAAAAAAAGAGTCAAACTATTATCATATCTCTAAACTTCTTCCATATACCGGACTGGACGATCATAAATGACTTCATGAGCATCGTGTTTTTCTTCCCGCCTTTGGTGGGGGGATGTAAAAGAAAATTCGGAGTAGAATTTCCTTTTAAGTGCAGCTCTGCTACACATTCAAACTGTTACGCCGTCATACGGTGAGAGCGCGGCACGCGCGTATTGTGTAGGAAAGAGCATTGCTTTCGATTCTTATTCTATAGGTTAGGAGTTATAAAATTCTGTATGATTGTTTATCGTATCCAGTAATGTTACTAATAAAAGCTTATTTTATAGGCATCGAACGGCTCTATTTCTTTTCACGATTCTGGAATCGACGAGAGTTGATAAACACTCTTACAAATTTAATTTAGATTTAATAGGCGTTACACGCTGTTTGCTGTTTTCAAAATTAAATCTTTTTAAAACTCTCATAGCAAATATCGTTTTTAGTTAATTTAATTTGGTTAACATACCCTTTACTTTATCATATTTTATTTTTAATCTAAGAAAATTTTTAAGTTTTCCTTTATTTTTCACATTAAACTCTTAAGTTAATTTGTCTTTATAGTAATCAATACAACTTAAATTTGGATCCGCTAGTGTTATATCATCAACATATAGTAATAAGTAAACAGTTTTCTTTTGATATTTCTTAAAATATAAGCAGTAATCATTGTTTGATTTTTTAAAATTCAGACTTAATAAAAAATCATTAATTCTATTGTTCCAACATTTGGACGATTGTTTTAGCCCGTAGAGCGATTTGTTTAACTTGAGCACATAGCCAATTTTATATTTAACACTTTTACACGTCTATTAAACGTTTCTTAGACCTGTTGTTCTCCCTGGGTTGTTTTAGAAAATATATACAAATGGTACAAACTAAATTTAATAAACGAATAGCCGTTTTGCAATGTGATAATGGCAAAGAGTATGTTTCAGGTGAAATAATACGTTATTGTAAAGAAGACGGCACTGTTGTTGATTATACAATATACTCCCCAGCAGAATGGTAAAGCTGAACGTTATAATCGCAGTCTAGTGGAAAAAGCAAAATTAATGATAAATGATTCAAAGGTACCACAACATTTTTGGAATAAAGCGGTAAGAACAGCGGCGTATATCTTAAATCATAGTCCAAGCGCAAATCAAGAATCAATTACTTCTGCTGAATTATGGTATGATAGAAAACCAGATGTTAGAAACTTGAGAGTTTTTGGCACAATGACGTATTCACATGTGCCGGGACAATTTAGAAGTAAATTTGATGAGAAATCTGAAAAATGTATAATGTTGGTGTTATATATACGTCCTGAGTTGGAGAGGTCAGGAGGATAGTAACAGGCACGTATCGCCGATCAGATTTCAAGGGTCTGACCCAGTGCTCCGAACAGTTTGTTTACTTTTTTTTCTTGTTCCAAATTGTAGCTTTCTCATTTTTCCATTTACGCATGATTCACAAAATTCTACTTTACTTAACTTTAATTTTTCAATACCATCAACTATATCATTATTTATTAACTTCTTTAAATATGAATAACCTATATGTCCATATCTCTTGTGCCATAACTTAAGTTTTTCATCTTCTTTGTCAATATTCAAACATTCACTTTTCAGTACTTTAAAACATATTTCATACAAATTATTTCTGAGGCCCAAGCCAATCAATCTATTTCTATCCCATAACTTTACCTTTTTTAAACACTACTTTTATATTGAACATTTCTAACTTTTTAACAGACAATAGATTTTTCCTCAAATTTAGAACCTAAAAAACATTCTTGATCGTGCATTTAATTTTGTTGCCATTTACATAACTATAAAGATTAATATTTCCAATACCTATCGCTTCTAGATAATTTTTATCCTTAGCAACTGCTATTCTTATTGGCTCATTTAATGTTATAAAGTCACTAAAATATTTCTTATTATTTACCAAATGATCAGTACATCCCGAATCAACAAAAAACAGAATATTCTCATTTCTTACGGTATCTACGCCATCATTCCTACTACTTATAAAACATATACTATCTTCGCGAGTCTTATCCGTTTCGACATAGTCTCCTTTTCTCATTTGTTGTAGTTGGTTCGTCTAAAATGTGATTGATTATTCCAACCTCGATGACCTCTCTTAGTAGCATTCCCACGGTTCGTATTGCTTTCATTCACCTCTTCTACCTCTAGTTCCCCGGAATGTATTTTTTTAAGTGTTATTATAACTAGGTTAAATTTGGGATGTCTTTTTACAGTATTTCTTAATATGTCCACTCTCAACACAATTGTGACATTTTATATTAGATATAAATGCAGCTTTTTTTATTAATTCATTTTGATCTCCATTATTTTCCTTTCTCTTCTCAGACTCTATTCTTAATTTTGCCTTTACATATTTTAAGTCCAACGTCTCGACTGCTTTGTTCTCAAAAACGGTTAACACTACTCTCATATGATTTTGGTAATGCGAAAGGCAGTGTACAAATAGCATCCTCGTCTCTTATATCAATACCTGACGATTTTGACTGACATAAAACACGGTCGCATTTTAATAAAAAGTCTTCTAACTTTTCTCCTTCACTCATTTTCATCGACATTAATTTTTTTTTAAGAAATATTTTTCTAGACAAACTCTTTTTTTCATATACCTCGTGTAAACTTATCCACATATCATATGCTGTTTCTTTACCTCTAATAATATCTATTTGCGTATCATTAATACATTGTACAAGTATAGATTTGTATTTATTATCCTTCTTTTTGGCTTCTTCTTTCTGCTTCGACGTATCATAATTTTCATCACTGTATTTAACGAGTATCATATCTTATACAATGAGTTCTGTCAATATTGTTTTAACTCGAAATATCCAGGCTTCATAATTATTGCCCCTTAATGCAACGCTCGGAATTAGTTGCACATTTCGGGCCGATTCTGGAGACGACGCCTTCTGTCCCCCCACTACCGGCCGGCCGCTGGCGGCCGAGCCGCCGATAGCTCTGGTTCAGGAGCGTTTTATATTAGAAATAGGCTGGATTGTTTAGGCATCTCTCAGGAAATCGTAACATTTTCTTCACTACATAAATAATATTTATTTTCATTAATACATAATATATATATTTAATTATTAATGAAAATAAACATTATTTATGTAGCAAAGAAAATATTATTATTTTTTGAGAGGTGCCTCAAAACAACCGAGCCTATTTCTTATATAAAACGCTCCTGCGCCAGAGCTATCGGCGGCTCGACCGCCAGCGGCCGGGCGGTAGTGGGGGAATAGGAGGCGTCGTCTCTTAAATTGGCTCGAAATGTGCAACTAATTCCGAGCGCTGCCTTAATGGATCAATGTTATAACTGTTATTTTTATTATGGGCCATTTTTAAAACAAGCCAGCAATAATACAAAAAAAAAATATAACCTGCTTTAAAACCAATTGTCTCACTTAATTATTGCAATTTTAGGCCTATAATTTCTTAAATATATATGAGGATTATTTCTTTACGATGCAGTTAAACAAATTGTATGTATAGTGCTTGAGTAAAATAAGTATATTTAAATCAAACTTATAAAATACTTTTACATACTTGCACGCAGTTTTCTTTCTCTATATCTGACAGCATAACTAGAGAGAAAAACAAAAATGGATCTAGAGTAAGAGAAAACATAAAACATAACAATAGAATGACATTATTCTTAACAAAATCCATTCATAAAAAATATAATTAAAAAGAAGCATTTATTTTCGTGTATTTGTGTATAAATTTTCAACGTTATGCTTATGAATGGTCGATCTTTGACTAGTTATAAGTTTATGAAGAAAGTTGTACAACAATTCTGTTGAGATTGTTTTAAAAAATAATCTTAAGTTTTATCTTTACAATTGGATATTTCTCGAAGATGTCTTTGCTCAATAAAGCAATATTAAATTTGAAAAAACAAATTTAAACATCAAACTTCAAGCTTTATATTTGTACACATATTTGTACAAATTTGCGTAACATAAAAAATTTGTATAACTACTTTAAATTGTTCAAATTTATAAATTTTTTAGATTTAAATCTTTTTTAAAATTTTTACATCGCTTTCTAATGCAAAAAACTCCTCCTCTTCGAAAAACTTTGACTTATAAAAATAAAATACTGCTTTACTTTATATTTTAGACAAAAAATATGTAAGTAAAGTAATGTGAAACCGTTGATTCGATTCAATCAAGCTGATATCTGCAATAATTTTTACTTTATTTATTAAACTATTTATTCAATAGTTATATACAAATTCGATACTTTAGACTATATGGAAGCAATATATTAAAAGAAAAAACAAAATTGTGTTAATTTTAGGAAAAAGATGACATTTTTATTTGTGACTTGAAACAAATAATTTCTGCTTATATTATTTTTAACATATACATAGTTTAAAGAATAATAGAATAAAATAATAGAATAATAATAGAATAAAGAATAATATTAAACACGTTGTGCTTTATAAAATCCTATAAAACTAAATGTAGTATTTAGATTTTATGTATATATAGTATATATATTGTGTATACATATAATATTTTAAATTGCATATTAACTTCTATGTCTAGTATGGATATTTTAAACAAATGTCATATTATTATTACCCATTATATTTGCATGCTTTTAATAGGTTCGATGGAATTAATTGTTTCATTAATTGCAGCAACGATTTTGTCATTGTCCATTATTGTCATGTGAGTGCCTTCAACATAGTGTATTTCTATTTTTCCTTTAGTAATCTGCAAGTAACTTTATATTAATTATAACTGTTCTGCTGTATAAATTATTTTTTTATATATTTTAATTACCTTGTGCAAGCCATAGTCTTCTTGAGGAAACAGTAACGAATATGTCGTGGGCTTCAGAAGTATTATAGGTGATTCGATTTTCGGTACTTGTGTCACATCGTATTCATGAAGACCGATCAAATGCTTATACATTGTTGTGCACAAGGCTTTTCTTTTGTCAATCAGTACTTCTGAATAAGCCGAAGAAACATGTTTCAAAAAAATTTCTAACTTTTCGTCCCAATTAGTATTAGTACATTTGTCCAACTCCAACACAAACTGAAAAGATTAGATTTGTGAATTTTGCCGAAAAGTCCATCATTTAAGACCATCATCAACGACTATATATACCTTTCCACTAGCTGCTGGTTGAAACAAATCCATTATACCCAAAAGAACATTATTCTGGAATTCATCTAACGCAGTAAAAGGACAAGTTATATTAGTCATTGCCTTTATATGCTCGGGTGCTCCATCGATGAGTATCAATCGGCCTTTGAGATTCATTTCTTCTAACTTCTGCGCTAATTCAATAGCAATTATCGATCCATACGAATAGCCGACTAGTACAAAATTCTGTGGCAATTTTTGTTCTCTGCTCAAAATGTGCTAGAAACACATAAAAAACAGTAAAGTATAAAAAAACTTAACATAAAAAAAAATGGGATTAAAAATATCTTAAACTGTAATCTTGTTATCATTGTATTCTGGCATGCAGTATTTTATTGTATCACAATCTGTTTCCTTCTTTCTACATTATGGAGTCCAGTTATTAATTAAGTGAAGAATTTACCTCTAAAAGGCAATTAGTGATATCTTTTATTGATGTTAAGTCTGTGCCGATGTTATGCGTGTTGTATTGCAAACACGTCGCTGAACCTTCGATTTTTGGCACCAGCAAATCAAAGACGTTTGCACAACCCTCTATACCTGGCAATAGGAATATTTCGCTTTCCGTCGTGCTTTTTTTCGTCGAAAGCTTTATACAAACATCGGGTATCAATTGATCATCGCCTGATATGCGAATGAGTAATTTCATTCCTGTTATCTCGGTGAGTTCCTCGTTCTTCATATCTTTCTCAAATATTTTGGCGAGCTTAGCGAAATTGAGATTGCGAATATCCTGCGCGGAAAGAAAAATCTCATACTCCCGTTCCAAGGTCTGTTTAATTTCCACGGCCATCATCGAGTCCATTCCAAGCTCGGACAAAGGCATGTGGTGAGCCACGGTACTCATGTCCTTCAGATCTATATTTAATTAGTTTTTTATATTTAGTTTTAATTATTTAGTTTATATTAAATATTTTAATCACATTTAATTAAACACATTGATCTTCTTTATCAAATAAATTCCAATTGAAATAAATTGATTAATTAAATAGTCTAATTTTTTTAATGTTATTAACTTACTCATAATATTGGCCACAGTTTCGACAATACTGGATGCGCCAAAAGTGTTCAACCGCTTCTCGGCTACAACCATGCTCGCCACTATAGGCTGTTTTTGTAACAAAAAGTCCTCGAGTTTCGCGATGCAGGAAGTTATCTTTTGCTGCAAAGTGCCGCCGATAACCATTTCTTTGTCGTTGTCTTGCATATCAGCCACGAGGCCGACATCGCCGATCGCACCCCATTGAACCGCTAGTCCATGCAGGCCCTCTTGTACTCGTCTCTCGCAAATTCTCTCCATGATGGAATTTGCCATGCCGTAATTGGTCTGTCCGGCATTTCCTCTGCCGCAAGATACCGAAGAGAACACAACAAAGTGACGAAGCTGAGGACATATTTTTCTGGTCAAATGATCCAAGTTCTTCGTGGCCCAAGCTTTCGCTTTGAAGGGCTCCTGAAACGTCTCTACAGTTTGATTCCGGCAAATTTTATCATTTAATACTACAGCCAGGTTGAATATAGCGTCCACCGGTGCCAGTTTTTCTGTCGATTTCAGCATATATTCGCAATCTTTGACGTCCGATACATCGACGTTCGATATGATTAGCACTTTTACTCCGTAAAATTTCCACAGATCGATCTTCATCTGCTGATATCCGTTTCTTACTCCGGCGCGTGAGATGAACACCAGATTCTGAGCGCCACGAACAACCAGCCAGTCGGCTAATTCTAAGCCGAAGCCACCCAAGCCGCCTAAGATGATGTACGATTTGTTCGATAGACAGTAATAACGTGGAAGTGCAAGAATGGGTGCGCTCATAGATTCATCTTCTTCGTGTATTTTTATGATTATCTAAAAGTACGTTAATTCAGTTAACTCAGTTTTTATTTCATGTATTATGTTTTATTCTTAACTGATCATCCGTAATTAAGCCACAATTAATTCCAGTTTAATTGATTTACCTTTCCTATATGCTTTCCAGCTGCCATGTATCTGAATGCAGCCTCCACTTCATCCTTTTTGAAAATCTTTCTGGCAATCGGTTGAATAGCTTTATTCGCAAGATTTATGGCCACTACCATGTTCAAACGTTCTTGTAGTTTTTCCGGACCTGTGTATACATTATCCAACATAACGCTGTAAAATGAAATTCCTTTCGAAAGCATTGACAGGTTCAACGAATTATTGGCCATAAAATCGTATTTGCCTATTTCCAGAAAACGCCCGCCCTTCGCCAGGCAACGGATGGACGTCTGGAGTTTCTCTTCGGCGAGCGAGTTCAATACAATGTCCACGCCACGGCCGTTGGTCTGATTAAATATCATTTGCTCAAAACTGTTGTCGCGCGAATTTCCAATGTGATTCTCTGGGATGAACGGGAACGTGTCTCTGATAAACTTTCGCTTTTCCGGAGTGCCAACGGTGGTGAATATCTCGCAACCTTTTTGATGCGCAAGATGAATCGCAGCTTGGCCCACGGCACCGGTACCGGAGTGGATAAGTACCGTGTCGCTCTTTTTTATATTCGCCTTGACGATTAATCCGTAACAGCACGTGCTGTAAGCGCACGGAACCGTTGCAGCGTCTTCCATGCTCCACTCGTCGGGAACATTCCAGCATAAGTATTTGGCGGATGTGCACATATTTGATATAGATCTGTGAATTAAAAAATTAAAATTTTTTTATATCTAAAAAAAACAGGATTATCTAGAAAAAAGATAACTTGTAGGTTTTACAGTAAATATAGTAATATCGTTTATAAAAAATTTATGCACTCCAATAAAATAATTCTACGTTTGTACTTTGGCTTTACAAAATTTTGCAAGTTGCATTGCAAAGTCTGCAACATTTAAAATACAAATTTTTTTACATAAATAATTTTTTAATTATTTTTTATTTTTTTGTCACACATGCACATACAATATATACAAACACAATATGTTAATTGATAAAAAAAAAACTTACTTCAAAGTACATCGATCTTTTTTATATACAGTATACTTTTAAATGATTGTGTGACAATAACGTACCTGTTTTCCCAAATTCCCATCACTCTCTGTCCAGTATTATTGACGCCGACATATTCCATACCCACCATACAATCCTCGAGACGTCCACGAGTTAAATTGAAACCATCTCCTGCAAGTTTGCCGGATGCTATCATTACATCTTTGAAATTGATAGACGAGTAAGCTATGTGAACGAGATTATTCTCCTTATAATCCGGTGTAATCGGGCCCTCGATCCAGCGAAATGAACTCAAATCACCGCTCACCTAAATGAGAAATATCTTTTATTATGATAGAACTGTAAGAAAAACTTTTTTTTATTAATTTGTGAAACATTTATACCAATTGATTGACAAATGCGTGGTGCACGAGTTTCGGTGTCAGCGGCGATAACGGAAGATGTCTATATGAACCCCATGTTTTACCCGGACGCAAGACATTTATGATAAGATCGATTCGGAGTTGCTCCGCGTATAATGACTCGTGCAAAGAAAACTCCGGTGCAGTTTCGTCTTGAATAAACACTCCTCTGATCGATTCGCCACCTGGTTCTCTCCTCAAGCAATTGACGAGGCCCAACAAGCCGCATTCCGAATCTTTGTCGCTGACTAAAATTATTTTCGCAGCGTCTCTCGATTCGTTCTCCGCGTTCAAGATCGATTTTAGTTGCTCTAACCAAGAGAACTCATAATTGTTTACGTGAATAACTTCAGTTGTCCTTGTCGACTGTTCTCTCTTCTTTAACAGTACAATGTGCTCTTTCTGCGTGCGTTTCTCAAGTACTACTGCTAAATTGTACTTTTCGGCAGTCGCAATGTCGTCTTTCGTGAAGGACTGTTCTCGTGTCAATAAGAATCCATTGTTTTCTAACACCGGCAAAATTTTTTTTAAGGTCTTGTTCTTGTTTTTCGTGAACAAATTGTATCCTGTGATTAATATCGCATTATCGTCATTCGACAACTTCTTCGATTGCGAAACTGTGATTTTCGAATTAAGAGTAACGCAATCAAAGCGATCGGTTTTGGTTACCAGAGTAATGTTTGGTTGAAGCGACGGTAGATCATTCAAGATATCGATAAACAATGGTGATGCTATTTCATCTGCTTCTACTTTGTCATCATCTTCGATCAACTCGATAATATTTACTTTTATCACTTGATGATATTCCAGAGCGAGATGTGTCGACAGCATCACGCCTTCCTGCCATGAAACCTCGGCTCCGTCGCGATGAGCTATGAATCTGTACTCCTCGAGAACGGGCTCCCCCGCTAGCTTCCGACGACTTATGGAAGTAGCTTTGATTCCGCGAATTTCCACACCGCCGGAAACTACCGCGTCGAAGATTTTATACGCACGCACAGGAAGCTCTAAAATGATATTTATAAATATTGTATTTTTTTATACTCAAACTTCATTTACGTTAAACAAATTTCTTTATTTGAAAATTAGTCACAATATTTAAAGTTTCATAAAAAAATTAATACTAAAAAGCTGTTAGAAAGAAAATAAGTCGACAAACTTACGATAATCGTTAGCTGCTGCGTTCCGTATTTGCTGTATGTGAAGTTTTGTATCGATTACCAACTTTTGTATTTCCGTGGGAACGTGAAGACTCCTCGTGTCTATCCCGAGGATTTTCATTTGCAGCATATTATCCATAAATGTTACCCAATTGTACATCCAAGCTATGTGCCCTTGTTTTCCCGTAGTCGACGAACTCTTCAAACCCCGAAATATGCCGGCGTATTGATATCCGCGTAATCTGAGTTCCTTGTAGATATCTTTTGTGTTCATTACTTCCTCCTCATTGTCGTTCTCTTGATTTAAAAATTGTCTCGGTAACTTTTCTTTGGTAATATCTGTCGGTTCACGCACAGTGCCAGTGACAACGGCATTATCTCCTTCCATGACTTCAAACTTTCCAGTTGCTGCAATAAATCATCTTGAATATTTCTCTTCATCACATAAATTGAGTATTGTCATTCTTAATGCAGCAAATAAAATAGCTTATTGAAAAATAAATTTTTTAAATAAAATCTACCTTTCTGCACCATTATTGTTAGATACACGGGTCCTTCTTTCGGAAAGTGCGTTGCCCGAATGAACTTGACATTTTCAAATACGATCGGCATCTCGGTATACGATAGACTTTTTAGCAAACCCATCGTTTCCCAAACTAGCATGAGATATCCAGTAGCCGGCAATAACTGTCTTCCGTCAATCACATGACCGCTCATATATTCGTAATCTTCGTCATTTAGCGCAACTTCAACCATCCTTTCTCCGTTAGAGAGTCTCGTCTGCATTTTATGACATGTTACGTACCAGTCCTCGGAATGGTTCCATCTGGAAATAGAAAATAAAAATTCCTTACTCTGAAAATAATTTTGTGTTCTATTATGTTTACCAAATGAATAATGTGTTCGATATACTTGATTGACGGCGAGATCATCGGCGTGGAACGACTAACAGGAAATTTTACGGTCGGATATAGATTTGCTAATTGCGGTTGCAAGCCATTGTTGTACATTTTTCCTAGACCTCGCAAAAATACTTTGACGTTATCCTCGTGATTACGCTGAAGTAACGTGATGCTGGTTGTGTTGAACAGTTCTTTCGTAACACTCTGAAGAATAGCATCTGGAGCGATTTCAAGAGTCACTGCGTTTCTGGGAATCAATTGCGCAGTTTTATCGAAAGATACAGGACTTGATAAATTATTCGTGAAATATTCAGCGCAGGACAATTTTGCGTTGTCAAATAAACTTTGCCATATCTGATTGGGAGTCATTGTTTGCGGTATTATTCGATTTAGGTAAGCCAGAATCGTGGCTTTTGCGGGGAGGAGATAACGAGTATGCAGAGGAATATCGCAGCAGTTGACTTCCTCAGTAAATACGTTATTGGCCTGCAAAATTATATAAAAAGTATAATTTGTTTAAGTTAATTACACGTATATTCGACAAAATATTTTAATGAAAAATTAAAGTACCTCTAATTGTTTTGTAAATGTTTTTACTGATTTTTTTAGACCGCTTATGGAGCAAGTATTTTGACTGTCGCTGTAAATTATTTTGATATCTGGTGGGCATATGTTCTTCACATTCTCATAACTGAGACCAATATTCACCATCGCGCAGTTAATTTTTTTCGTTTCCTTCAATCCCAATCCTATGTAATACGAAGATAAAATCACTTGTTCAAGGGTGAAATTACCAGTCGCATATGCGCAGCAGAGTTCACCAATTGAATGACCAACGACAAAATCTGGTACGATATTTACGGATCTTAAGAGATCGATTAATCCCACCTAAAAAGAATAAAATATTTTTTTCTATTATTATCAAGAAACATTTACAGAAATTGTGCACATATAATTTGTAAAAACAATTTACCTGCATTACGGTGATGCCCACAAGTGAATTCAATATGTCGTTAAAAGTATCTTTATGTTTACTCGTTAATATGTCAATGATATACATTCCATGCATTTTTAAAATCGTATCGCATTTTTCTATGGTTTTGGAAAATACTGGGAATCGCAGTAGCGCTTGACCTGTTAACATGTAAATTCGAGTTTAATTGCAAGCAATCACTTCTCTAACATATTGAAAAAGAAATCCGTACCCATGCCAATCCATTGCGATCCAATTCCGGAGAACACAAAACAAATCGGTCTTCTCTCACCTGAATAATATTGTATTTCTTTTGCCGCTTTGATCGGCGTTTTAGATTCGACAATCACGTATCCTCTGTAAGGATGATTTTTCATCTCGTCAGCGTAAAGATCATGCAATAGCCGTACATATTCAACGTCTATCGGCCGGTTCTCGATCTAACATACAAATTTTTGCGGTGTAAGTATGCTTTTATTGACTGTGTAACCGCAAAATTTTTATATACCTCATTTAGAAATGATTCAACTGCTTGTTCGGTACGTCCAGACAGGACAACGAGTCTGGGTAGATTATCATTTGGAGCTCCTTTGTTGATCTTATCCTTTGTGTTACTTCGCATCAAGATGTGGCAATTGGCCCCACCAAAACCAAACGAATTGATACCCATAAATTCAGAAATCCACGGTGTTGTGTTGGTCACCACGCGTATGCTTCCATCTTCTAAAGCCTTAACACCTTTCCGTATTTGTGTGAAGTTTATATTTGGCGGGATTAAGCCAGTTTCCATTGCAATTATCACCTTACGAAAAGTTAATTAAATGCTAACTTGTTGCTTCTTACCTTTTTATTAAATTATTTATTAATTGATAAATGTTTTTTATCTTTTTATCATGATACTATTAATGATTTAGCAGCGAAAAAAATGTTATAGAAATTTTTGTTTGTAAAGTATAAAAATTTCACAAATCTACGTTCATAAAAGTTGACCGTTACTATAATGCACCGTTATTATAATGCATATAATAATTATTATTACCTTAGCAATTTGACACATGCTACTAGCACCTTCAGAATGGCCCAAGTTTGATTTGATAGAGCCGATTAACAGAGGAGTTTGCTTGTTCTTGCAGAAAACCTGCTCGAGTGCATTGATTTCTTCTGGATCGCCAACATAAGTGCCGGTGCCGTGAGCCTCCATGTAGCCTAAGCAAGTCGGTGAAATACCGCATTCATTGTAAAACTCTTCCAGTAAAGTTTGCTGCATTTTGCTCGACGGGAAAGTAATGCCTTGTTCCTTGTATCCATCACAATTAGTTTTCGCATAGACGACGGTTGCATAAATTCTCTTAGCCACCTTTGCTTTTTGTAAAAATGCGACTCCGATTGTCTCGCTACGCATGTAACCGTTTGCATCGTTGGTAAAAGGTTTGCAGAATCCGTCAGGTGCTAAAATTCCTGAAATTGTAAAATTATATTACAAAATCTAATTTTGATGTATATTTATATATATTCCACATTAATTAGATTATAATAATTTTTATATCTTTCAATTATCTCCTATATTCTAAATTAATATTTCAATAAGTATAATACCAAGTCGCGCAAACTGCAATGCTATATAAGGATGCATGCAGAGATTAACACCGCCGACAATGGCGGCGTCACACTGCCCTGACCGGATACTTCTATAAGCGCACTCTAAAGCGAAGAGACTTGAGCTGCATGCGGAATCGAGAGTGCAAGATGGTCCTGTTATATTTAACCAGTGAGACATTCGATTTGCGTTCAGAGTCTTGTAACATTCGAAAGCTGCGGCTACCTGATGTGTGTACATAAATAGTTTAGAGAATTTAAATGTTCATTGTATCAGCATTGTAGGAGCTGATTTACAAACAAGTAAATTTTTTACAATATGATATAAAAATGTTATTTTTCTAAATTTTTATGCTATAAGCTTGTGCAATATTCTTGCTTGAATGATAAGTAGTTTTTTGTACCTGTGGTTTTTCAAAAAACCAAGTCTTTTCCGACTCCGAAATGCACATTCCGATAAAAATTCCAGTATTTGTTCCAGATAAATCTTTCGGATTTATTCCTGCATCGACGATAGCTTCATACGTATGCTCCATGAGCATCCTACTCATAGGATCCATGGAATGGACTTTGTTGAAGGGAATTTCAAAATAATCTGCATCAAACTTCTCACAATTATTAATCAGTCCCATACGTTGAGGTAGATCTGGATGACCTGCATATTAAACCGTATGTAATAAGTGAACAGTTATTTTCATTTCAACTAATATAGAAGTTTAAATAAAAAAAAAATTATGGCAATGAATAAAATTTAAATAGAACAGTAATTTTATACATATGTTTCTATGAAGTATTTTTAATATAATTTTTTATTCATAGACCGAAGAAGATTTTACCATGATTCCATCGTCGTTCCTCATCTGATCCAAGATCCACGCTGTTAAATAAATTTTCTTGAAGTTGGCTAATATTGTCAGATTTAGGAAATCTACCGGCGATGCCAGAAATAACGATGTCATCTTCAGATTCGACATCAATGACCGTGGATTTTTTATTTGAGTTCATGTCAAATCCAACGATAGTAAGTTTTACTTTTCTGGTTAACAAAGTCCCACTATCAGCAAATTTGCAGATATTTTAAATGATCTTTATTTTACGTTTTTACATTTACACACTTTTTTTTCTTAATTTTTAATGGTAATATTTAAGTGAGATTCTGAAACCCAACTTACGCGATTGCCTGTGCGACTGGCGTAACACTAGTTAATAGCTCACCTTAAAACTTCACCTGTTTTTATATAAAAGACATATGTTAATTATTTCATCACTACTTATGCAGGCACATTATAAATTTACTATTTAAAAAACAATTGATTGATCTCAATAATAATTAATGGTTCGTAATCGTGAAACATTAATGCCATGTGTTTCAAATTATTTGCAATCATTGGTCTGTAATAGTAAATTCTCTTATTTATTTTACTATCTGTTGCACCGAGAGACCCGAAAATATGATATGGAAATAAGAATTTTGAGACCAATTGTATATATCTAGTAGAAAATTATTATAATTTTTAGTTATATGAGCTAGTTACATAATAAATTACAAAATTCTAAATAAAGAACTACACTGGTTTTAGAATAAGTGAATTTTTTACCGTAAGAAACAATATATCTCATTAAATAAACATTTAAATAATATAAACGTAGTTCAATGCGTTTAACCTTCAGAATACAATAAATGCGTATATATTCCGCAAATTCAATCGATGTAGCCGACGAACTCATATTAACATTTGGCGAAAACGATCGATGTGGTCGATGGATATATGCAAAATAAAATTTAATAACAAAGTACAGATAGTCTGAAAGAAAAGGCAAGAACCGTTGCTAGGTGTTCGTGCCACTAAAATTCACATTATATTGTAGAAATTATAAAAACCCGAGAAAAAATGGTGTAATATGGTCAGATGTAAAAATATATAATTAGTTATGAAAAGATCTAATAACATATGTAATTTTATATGATCATATATGTAGGAATCTTGGTTTGGTTATCAACTAATTTATTTTATTTAAAACAAGTAGATTTATTGAAGTAAAGTAAATTAAAAGATACGGAAGATTACAGTTGTTCTCTCGTCAACAGTCACGGACGTTCTTCCCAAAACGTTATGGTCGGTCAAAAGCATCGCTCCTCAAAAACATTGCTGACTTCGTTAAGTAATATATACATAGCCGGACTAACATAAACCGTCGACTCGCCTCTAATACGACTCGGATCGACGTACGTCGATGTGCGAAACATTATTTTCCCACATTCGGCCGTCCTGACTGAACATTCACTTTGAATGTTCACCCACTTCGTCTTCGGAGTCGCCGGGCAGATCGGCGTCGATGCCGTCCACCCATGGCTTCATAAAACCCGCAGCTGACGAGGTCCGGTATAGTCTCTCGTGCTTACCGACCTTACGCACCAGATGTCGATCGTCGCGCAAAATTTTAACAAACATTTTAACGTCTTGTACTCTCTAAAAGTAAATCAGTGAAAATATCACTAATGGAAACAGTAAAATAGGATTTCACTAAGATTCAGTGAGTATTTCACTGATATTCAGTAGAAACACCTACTTTTTGTTTCTTTATTTTAAAACTCACTGATTATGGTCAGTGAAAATAAAATTTCACTGTAAAATCAGTACTTTATCTATCGGTAATGCTGATTTTGTATCTGCTACGATACCATACAGTGTCGCGCATGTGCATAACAAAAGACGAGCTAACACAAGTATACCTACGCATGCAAGGATCACAGTTCACGTGGATGCGTTGTGCAGTGCGGTAAGTACATATATATACAGGGTGATTCAAAATAACTTGATGTCCTTGCAATGCCATATTCTTGAGCGAATTCTGAGACGATTTTTCTTTTTACAAAATTTTGTCCAAAGCTTAGTTTTCGAGTTATAATTGAAAATAGGTAGCAACTTACAAGTTCGATACAACGGGCAGGCAGGGACGCGCAATGTATAATGAGACTGTCAAGTGTTTACTGTCGTCTCATGACGCATTGTACCGTCCCTGCTTGTCCGTTGTATCGGACTCGTAAGTAGCAAATTATTTTCAATTATAACTCGAAAACTAAGCTTCGGACAAAATTTTGTAAAAGGAAAAATTGTCTCAGAATTCGCTCAAGAATATGGCATTGCAAGGACATCAGGTTATTTTGAATCACCCTGTATATATATATATATATATATATATTTTTTTTTTCATTTGTAGTTAACAAAAACTGTACAAATAAAAATAATGCTAGTAGTAAATAATTATAGTAGTTATACAAATGTACCGTGTCCAAACGTGTCTGGACGTGCATTGTCTTGCGGTTTCCTCTAAAATGTAAACACTCAGTGATCAAAGACAAAAAAGTAAACAAGAATTATTAAAAATTTTCCTTTCTGTAGATTATCTGTTTTCCTAACCTTTTTAATGATAAAGTCTCTTTAGGAAAAATTTTCTCTACTTTTCTACAATTCTCAAATACAGATATAAATAGCATATAACATTATATATCTGTATTTATTAAGTTAGTTAAAATTAATTTTATGACGTGTTTTATATTGAAATTATAATCTGTCAAATCTGTCTTCTTATTTGTAATTTCTATTTTTTTATTTTATTAGATTTGAAAATTAAAATGCAGCAAGTGAAAGATATGTCAGTTCACGAATTAGGACAAAAAATTGAGGAACTTACAGATGCAGAAACACGACATATTTTTAATGGTAAGTGTCATCAGTTTATAATATATTTTATAATTAAAATATAGTTTACATTGTGCTCTCATTTTATATATATATTTCAGATATTTAAAAATATAATCTGAATATAAATAATAAATAATGAAGCTAAATTGCTTTATGTGTAATAATGGGCTTGTTCGTTTTAGCTACACTGGGGCTGCTCTGGGTCTGCTCTACACAGGATAATACAGAACAGATAAATAGTTTGTCCTGTATTATCTTGTTTAGAGCAGACCCAGAGCTGCCCCAGTGCAGCTAAAACGAACAAGCCCAATGTTGTTATAGGAGGGTTAGACGGTTTAAATCAACACTTTCAAACAAAACATGGTCTAACAATTAAACGAGGATTACAAAAAGGTGGATTTGAATGCGGTCAAAATAAATGTTGTAGGAGATTTCATAATTTCTTCTCTTTAAGGCAGCATATTCGAAAAAATCATTTTTCTAAAGAAAAGAATGATTGTGATTTTTCAATTACAAGTACAGATTCTATTTTTTTATCTGATGATGATATGATTATTGATCAAAATAATATAAATAATACTGACAAATATATTGAAAAAAAAAATGAAGAGGTCCTACAATTTTCTGATAATTTTAATTTAAGAGACTCTATAATAAGAATGATAATTAGGCTTCATTCAAAAGGAACTGCAACTGGAAGCATTATAAATGAAATTCTTGATGAATATGCAGAAATTACAAATATTTATGTAAATCATTACAAAGTAAAGTTAAACAATTTATAAAATCTAGACAAATTCTTGATGATTCTGATGTTAGTGATTTGTTAGATTCTTTTGAAATAAGTAAATCTTTCGAAGGATTGAGAACTGTTGAACAACAAATGGAAGCTTTAAAATCTAGTACAGAATATATTGAACCTCAAGAAATACCTTTGGGTACACGTATTAATAATATAATGGATAGAAAAACAGGCACTTTCATACCAAAAAAAACTGTAGAAACTTGCCAATATGTTCCTATTATTGATTCTTTGTCAATGGTACTTAGAAACAAAGAAATACGCGATGCAATAGAAGCAGAAAGAGAATCAAATAATGATATTCTTGCTTCCTTTATTGATGGACAGCACTTCAAAAATCACACTTTTTTTCAAAAATACAAGCATGCAATTAGACTTCAATTATATTATGATGAACTAGAAATCACTAATCCACTAGGCTCAAAAACATGCATTCATAAATTAGGAGCTTTCTATTATACTATACAAAATCTTCCATTTCATATGAATTCTGAGCTTAGTAGCATTCATGTCCTGCTTCTTTGTTGTCATGTTGACATAAAAAAATATACAATGAAGAAGATATTGAGTCCTTTTCTTAAAGATCTTGCAAAATTGGAAAGTGATGAAGGAGTTCCTATATTTTTAGAAGAAAAAAAATATATTTTGCGTGCATCATTAGCTGCATTTTGTGGAGATGGATTGGCTGTACATGAAGTATTCAATTTCCTGAGTCCATCCTCTAATTTATTTTGTCGAATGTGCCTTTATAATAGAGAGGATTTACATAACGGAAATATAGAAATGAAACAACAAAGGACTGTAGAAATTTACAACGAGCACTTAAATTTATTACAGAATGCTAATTATAATAATAATGTTAAAACTTTAACGGGAATGCATGGAGAATGTTGTTTGCATTCATCTCGTTTTTTTCCATATATGTAGAAATAATATTTTCGATCCAATGCACGATATACTTTGTGGTATTGGACCAATGATATTAAAGTTAGTTTTAGTTCATTATGTTATAGAATTAAAATTTTTTAAAATAGAAGATTTCAATGATAGATTAATATCATTTCAATATGGCTTTGTAGAAAGAAAAAACAAGCCTTCAGCAAATTTTAATAAAAGAATATTGAATCAAAAGGGGAATACTTTAAATCAAAAAGCTATGCAAATATGGTGTCTTCTTCGTGCTTTTCCTTTTTTAATTTCTGATTTGGTTCCAAAAACAGATGAGCATTTGCAACTAATTCTTCTTTTGCTAAGAATTATGGAAATAGTATTTGCACCAAAAGTTGCAGTTTCTCTCATATCTTATTTGAAAGCTTTTATCACTGATTTTCTACAGAAATTTAAGAAATTGTTTCCTACTGTAAATATGATCAATAAATTCCATCATTTAATGCATTATCCACGTTGTATCTTGTGGTCAGGACCTCTTCAGTTGTATAACTGTATGCGTTATGAAGCTAAACATAACGAAATCAAAGTAAGAGCTCAAGTTGTTAACAATTTTAAAAATCCACCTAAAACATTAATAAGAATTGCTCAGTGCTCTGAAAGTAATCGATGGGGAAGAAGAGATGCAACAATTTTTCGAGTTGAAACATATAGTGGAGAAACGGTTAATGTGCAAGATTGCAAAAGCCGTATATATTTACATACTCTAGGATATATTGATGACGACTCTGTATTTAACACTAATGCTGTAAAAGTTAATGGTGTTGAGTTTAAACTTAATTTATTAGTATGCCTTGAAGTTGATAAGAAAAGAGAAGATAATCTACCACTTTTTGGCCGTATAGATGAAATATTAATATTAGAAAAGAATGAAGTATATTTTTTTACCACTTTATGTAAAACTCATTTATTTGATACTGATTTTAATGCCTATCATATTGATTTGGAAATGGATGAAGTTTCGTATCTTTTCATAAATTGTCTTAATCTTGGGCATTATAAACCATTTTCTATTTGGTCTGAACCAGCATCTAATCGCTCTTACATTAGTCTACGCCATATATTATAACTAATGTATTTTTTCTTTGCATTTCGTCACTACAGAAAATGTAAGACATTCTTTATTACTTGTAAGTACATTTATTAGATATAAATTTTATTATATTATATACTGATCTTTATGTATGAATAGTTTGTAAATATTTTGTATAAAAAATATTTATGAATAATATAATTTTTTATGTCTAATCTCTCTCTATATATTCTAAATTGCTCTTATTGCGTTTTTATTAATAATTTATATTTTTTATTAATATAAATAAATTTTTATAAATTTTTAGATGAAAAAATCGAAGGTTCTTCTTTTCTTTTACTTAATGAAAATGATTTAAAAAGTATGGGATTGAAGATGGGTCCAGTAAAAAAAATTTTTTAATTTCTCCAAGATTGTTCTTCTTCTCAGGTAATGTTTTTTATAATTATTCGTATATATTTTATTACTATCTTAATTTTTTTATAATTTTATAAGCAGATACAACCATCTCAAGTAGATGGAACATATGAAGTAGCAGAAAATGGAGAAATAATATTCTCTTCAGATTTGCCTATGGAATTAGGAACTTCTATAAAAATGAATGTTGAAAGTCCATCTTCCAGTAGTAATGCTTCTTCATCTATATCAGCTATTTCTAGTAAAAATAAGGAATCTAATATCCAAAAATAATTTTTCGGTAAAAGCAATTATGTTTTTGTAACAAGAAAAGGAGTGTAGAATATACTAATAAAAAATTATATATTTTAATTCAACGTTTCAAAACAATTCATGAGACTCTTTTGAAGCATCCTCAAGGTACTAACATTTTGAAAGCCATAAATGGCATATTCACAGAAGATGATAGACGAAGCCTCGTGAGGATTTTAACATCCGAGTTAGTAAAAGTTCATGGAGATAATTAGTAAGTTGATTTCTGAGGAATTTTTATTATAATTTGTATTTAAATTTGCATCTTTACGCAATTGTTCTATAATTATTGTATTTTAGTTATCCACCTGAAGAAGCTAAAATAGCCCTCGCTGAAAATATCGTAAAAAAATTTCCAAAATTACGAGACTATGAAGCAAAAAAAGGACATGTAAGAAATTATCAAAATGTTTTTTTTTAAATATTTAATTAAAATGAATTAATCATTGTTTTTTTACAATTTTAAGGAACTTTATTATGATTCAGTTATAAAGAGAGGCTTCATTGAATATCGTCTTTGGACGATGAGAAAACATATATTTCACCTACCAAGAAAAAATATATTCAGGCAGCAATGAAAAGACGAAATGTAAATAAAATATTGTTTTCTGAAGAAAATTCAGATGAGGAACATAATGGTTTACTTCCTGAAAATTTGTATAAAGAAAAGGTATGTAGCAACAAATAAAAAATTTAATTTTTTTTATCAAATTATTATGTAACTTTTTTATATATTATAATAATTTTTAATATGTTATTGAGAAATAAAAATTACATTGTACAAAAGACATTAATTCTATTATGACATTTTCATTAGATTTTATGGATAAAATTTAAAATGCCGTCAAATGCCAATAAGTCTTCTATATCCGAATGTATGAGTATTACAATGAATAACCGAAGAAAATGGATTATGGAAAATGCCGTTTCAATAGATGAAATATGTGATGAATTTCCTCGATTAACTGATTATTCTGGGGAGATGGTAAATAACATAATGCTTTATCTTTACAGCTTAGTTGTATATTGAAAAAGATATTTTAATTATTTTACAAAAATGTATTTATATTTTTGCAGTTTGATGAGGAATTTGAAAGGTTATATAAAGGAGCTTCTGATAAATTCTTAGCAAGATTTGCCCCTTTTTATGTACAAAGAATCCTTATATATTGCAGTACAGCAAGACCAGACTTATTTAAAAAATCAGCTTTTATTCAAGATGGTAAATTTATATTTCATTATAACTCAAGACTCGATACGTGTGGCCATTTTCTTATAGTTTGATTTTGCCTAATACCATTTTTCTTACTTCATTAATCCGCGTATATTCCGAGTGTCAATCGACATATAGATTGCGCGTGGATAGAGATAAAAGGAATAACGCTAAGTATAAACCAAGCTGAAAATCGATTGAAATACAACACGTGCCGAGTCCTGCTGTAATTGAAAATCCTGTTTTCTTTTTTAATTTTAATTTTTTTATAATTTTTAATAGAAATTAAACAATAAAATATTAATTATATATTTATTTTAATTATTATTATTATTATTATTACAATTTAATTAATAATAATTATATATTCATTTTTTCAATTATATATAATTTTTTATATATTCAGATACTCTTCGTGCCATAACTCTTCTGGCAGATTTACTTCCTGTATCAAATGCTGTTAGGAAAGGAAAAAGAAAAAGAAAAGGAGCAAGCAAGGAAAATTTATCAAAAGGGGTAAACATGTTTTATCTTATTTTTTAAATTTCTTAGTATAGACTGATAATAATCAATATAATAAATATGATTGTTAAAATATATGATTTAAATATTTGGATATTTAATTTTAGAAGAACATTATTGATAAAAGAGAACATGGTGAAATGTATACTGCAACATTTCCAAATCCTTCTTTACTACAGATATGGTTTGTGAGTTTGATTAGTGCATATAAACTTATATATTAATACTTGTGCTAACAAGAAACTCCTTTTTTCAGGAAGGAACAAACATAGAGGCCCAAACTGAGAAACTTAGAAGTGAATCCAAAGGTCCTATTCAGCCCTATATTATTTTAATCAAAGGACAATCTACACAATATTTTATTCAGGCTGATAATCGCACACTCTAACTTTGAACAATAACTCGCCTATTATGGCACTTGATTTGTTGTTTAAAACATATTATGTTTTCGATGTGAAGTGTCCAGAAACACTAATTTATTTTTTTAATTTCTTAGAAAACTATTGCTTTAAAATATCCGATAAAGTACAACATGCTTTGGTTTCTTCTGTTCATATTAATATTTGCAATATAACAGTAGATAATATTGCATAATATATCTATTGTATAATATTCTCATGTTTAATTTTAAATTAACTTTATTTTGCTGACATGTTTTTATAATACTTAATTTAAAGTATCGTGAAACTAAACTTGTTTTTCTATTTTTGATTGCATTCTAGTAATTTTATAAAATTTATTTCATTATCCGATAAAGTGCAATATGTTTGAGTGTCTCTCTCATATTTCTAATATTACATTATATAATATATTGCATAATATATTCTTATTACATTTATATTCTTGTGTTAGTTGTTAATTGGCTTTATTCTATAAACATTTTGTCTTTAATTTTCAATTTATTTGAAACTCTAAACATATTATTTGATTACTTTGAATTACTTTTTATATATAATTAATATATAAAAATTATGTTAATATATAAATTACATTAAATCAACAAATATAAGAATTTTTTTGTTTGAATATTAATCGATTATTTTTTTTCCTTTGTACCACACACCAACATCCAGCAAACACTAACTAATAGTAATAATCTTAATATTATAATTTTCTACTTAACAATGTGTAAAGTAACTCAACACATATACATGTTTTACGTTACAGTTAAATTCTTGAATAGAAAATTATAATATTAAGGTTATTAGTGTTAATTAATATTTTTGCTGGGATATTCACTGATTTGAATAGCTCACATCACTGATTTTATTGTTGAAAATCACTGTTTCTAATAGTTTAATATTACTGATTTCAGCAGTTAATATTATTAATTATTCCTTTCAGTGATATTTTACTGATTTACAGTGCTATACTTATAACTATTATAATAAGTGACTATCGACTGTTTCCCAGTGATAATACACTGATTCACTTTTAGAGAGTACGGTCCAAGATATTCAGGCGCCAACTTGAGACCTGGATTTTGTTGCGTCCGCTTACTTGCGACGAGATCGCTCTCACGATGACAGAATGTCTTTTTTCTTCGTTTATCGTAGTGCTTTTCATTTTCGCGCTGAATCTTTTCGATATTTCCTCTTGCTTGCATCTGCAATCCGTCTCGGTCATCCTGCGCTTGCATGCGCAATCCGTCTCGGTCATTCTGCGCTTGCCTCGACTTAGGAACAAGTCGTACATCGTTATCTACTTCTTTATATATAACAGTCCGTCTCGCAAGATATTATCACTCGACTGTCCTTGTTTTAACGCATCCAACATTCTCTTTATGTCTTCGTCTCCGGATTGTGCTCTTTTCAGGCGAGCCGTCAATCTATCTTCACATTCATCGATCTGACTATTTACAATATTTCTTTCCGACGATGATAAACGCTTCGCTCGCTGATACACAGGTTTGCCATCTTCTAAAATAATCGGCATCTTTATATCGGTCTCTAATACTTGATTCGATCTGTATTCGTCAATTACCGTTACAACAGCGCGTCTGTGATCGGCATTTTGCACATAAGATGCATCTACTATGTTCGTTTTGCATGTATTGATTTGAACGATATCCGGCGAATCATCTACGCTTGCCATTTGAGTACAAATAGGTTTAATCATTGTTACGCCCTGCTTAATGTTGACCTATACCGTATTCAAAAAATCAGTGCCGACTACCAACTTTTGCTGCAATACTATGTCTGAAACGACTCTAATAAGGATTGGATAAGAATGCCCATCGATTGTAAGTTTTGCGCGAAATTCGCCTAACGTTATTATTTCGTTTGATCCTACGCCTAAGAAACGAATTCCAATCGCCCGCAGTCGAAGTAAACCTAATTTAATGTATTCGTCCGCACGCATCAAGGAGATATCGCTGCCCGTGTCAATAAGCGCTTTGATTTTCTTCCCGTTTATCGCAATGTCTTTCGTATGTTTCCTATGCGATGAAAGCGTCACAAGGTAAGAAGTAGGAACGTCATTTTTTCCCGAACACTTTGATGCAATTTGTCCGAATTCTCCGCATTTAAAACATTTAATGAATCGATTTTTCGACGGACAATTAGCGCTAATATGATCGCGCGCACCGTAGTTAAAACATCGTTTGACATCGGTCACTGTTTTCCTTCTTTCACTGCTGCTGGTGTTGTCATTTTTTCTCTCGCTTGGACTCGTCCTGCCGTCTCGCTTGCTCGATGTCTGTCCGCTGCCCCGTCTATCCGGTCGACTCGAACTCGTGTGATAATCTCGTAACGATATTGTCTCGAATGCTTCCAACAGAGATTCTACTTTGCCAAACCGTTGCAAACGTGCCTGGTTACGTAATGTAACCCCGGGAATACCCTCTATAATATAATCTATTATATCGTTACTTTCAATCGGTACACAATTGCCCATGATCATTTTTTCGTGCACATACTCGCGAAACGTCTCGTTTCTTCTGCAACCACGCGCCTCAAACGTCTTTCGAATCATTATCCCGTCGCTGACCGAACATTGCCCTTAGTCTCTCGATTAAAATATCGAAATTCGTATTGATGAGCTCGGGTTTCGAATGTAACCATTCAAGAGCCTTTCCTTTCAGTCTCATTCCGACTAAAATTTTCGCTTGATCGTCTTCCAATCGATAAGTCGTCTTTAAAAATTTCGCTATTCTTTCCCACGTATCGAAATTGCTAGGGCTACCATCAAAATTTGCTAATAGATCCGCAATCGTCGTTAAATTTATTCGCGAATGCGGCGGTATTATCGCGCCATTGTCGTTGCTGTTGCCCACAAGTGTTTCTCTCCGACACGCACGATTCGCATCCTGATTCTCTCGCAGTGAAGCGATTTCGCGGCGAGCAAGTTCCAATTCGCGTTCGGCAATTTCTCTTTCGCGCCTGCAGATCTCTAATTCTCGTCGATTTATACGATCTTCGCGACAGACGTCTCCACCAGCACAATCGTCATCGCGATCATCATCATCGTTACTTTCTCGCATCCACTCGCCCGACGGATCCGCTTCGATTAAACAAGCGATGAGCTTTGTTTTTGATCCTGAGGCCGACGATCCACGAGCCTTCAAAAGTTTTTTCAGCTGTAGCACACTGAGAACGTTAGGATCCGACATGGCTATATTCGTCGCGGGACACACTTCGTCGCTAATTCGTCGTTAATACGTGTGTGCGGCCACCGCGTGCTCGTCACACGCACACAATCCCGTTTTCCCGCTAGTGCAAGCAGAGTCTCGTTTAAACGCTCCTGCATTTCGCGACTTCTTCACAATTTCGATAAAACGTCTCGTGCTCCGCACACGACTCACACACGGCAAACTGTTTTTCGTCTTTTTTTAATAGTTGAGAACAACTGCTTTCACTCCGATCCCGGCTGAGCCTCCAAAATATGTAGGAATCTTGGTTTGATTATCAACTAATTTATTTAATTTAAAACAAGTAAATTTATTGAAGTAAAGTAAATTAAAAGATACGGAAGATTACAGTTGTTCTCTCGTCAACGGTCGCGGACGTTCTCCCCAAAACGAGATCGTCATCGTCGGTCAAAAGCATCGCTCCTCAAAAACATCATTGACCTCGTTCAATAATATATACATAGTCGGACTAACATAAATCGTCGACTCACCTCTAATACGACTCGAATCGACATACGTCGATGTGCGAAACATTGTTTTTCCACATATAAAATTCAGTTTTTTTTCATAACTGATTGTATATATTTACATCTGACCAATTATACCATTTTTTCTCGGGAATTACAAACGTTTCTGCTTGTGTTAGGCCTTCTTCAGTGTCGTTACAAATAAAAATTTTAATAAAACGGTATTACAAGAGTTGAAGCGTTTAGTAAACAAATAAGACAAATTACACAGAATATTCTTTGTAATAAATAATTTCCATTATAGAAAGATTGGTAAAATGGCACTGCAACAATATTGCTTGTGTAAAATAACAATTTTGTTTTTTTAATAAAAAAATTATAAACCTGTGATACATACTTGTAATTAAACGCCGGATCTATATGTCCAATAAGAAACATGGAAGAGCCAGCGAATAGTATTGTCCATTAAAATGCCTTCAAAATTCGTAGTGGAATTGTTTGAAAAAACCGAAATGTCACTAATTGAAACAGAACAAATAGTTATACTAAGTCGGTTGAAATGATAGTGTTCGGAAAAATTATAGCTCAGGCTCGTGTGAGTGCCTGAAGTGGAGAATTAAGGAGGGGGTTTTTTGTGATAAGAAAGAGGGGAAGGAAAGAGTAAGAAAAAAAGAAGGGGAATAGGCGGGATGGAGAGGAACATGGCACCATATTGGTGGAAATAAGTTTAGAATCTGTTGTTAAGCTTCCGGTAAAGAATCAGTATCGCTCTGTTTATTTAAACCTTCTTTCTGTTTTTTTATGAAAAGCATCTCTGAAGTGAGTCTTTTTATATAAGAAGGTTTCTCATCTAATATCTGGATGTTATTCCAATCGAATTCATGGGTGGAATTTAATTTGTGATGAGAAATGACAGAGGAAGAGCCATTTTTTTATTAATGTCCGTCCTGTGTTTCTTTATTCTGGTATTTAATTGTCTTTTTGTCTGTCCTACATAGGTAGCCTCACACTCCAAACATGAAATTTTGTAGACTACATCATAGTGAGACAGAAAGTTTAAATTATCTTTCCCCATTTTAATGAATCTTTTTAAAGTACAGTCAATAGTATTGCATTAACCTTTGACTAAGGCTAAACAGGACGCAGAGCTCTACACAACCCGAGTCGAAATTTAGCGTCTCTTTTAATGCTCATACAGCCTATATGAACCTATTTTTACGGAATTAAAACCTAGAACTCCTCTTTTAAAACTTGATCTCCTATAATTTGATGTTGAAATACTACTTTAAACCTATAGAGCCTCACAAAATAGATTGTATTACTGCGAGAACTCCTCCATTAAACCTCGAACTTTTATCTAGTATATATATATATACTAGATAAATTCGACCTATAAAAGTTATTATAATGTTTAATCATAAAGAAAAATATTTAATTCGTTGCATTTCCAACTTTTATTAATATTGATACCTTTCCGTTTCCTTCTTCAAAATAGTGATATGATATCTGAAAAAGATTCAGCGCAAAAAAATTTTTTTAAATTAATTTTTTTATTAAATGTTAACTATTTTAGATGTACTCGTTAAAATTCAAATAAGAATGAAAAACTATACGAGCAATATGCATAATGTGGTTGTATTTTGATTATTGCTTTATTAAGTGATACAATATTATCAAACGTTTCAGTCTTAATTTGGACCTTTTTCTGTATAAATATTTCTGTCTGAACTTGTTTTAACGCATGTTAACTATACTTAATAATATACTCTTAACTATATGTATTACATATACTTAATAAATAATATTTAATTCAATAAATATTATGTAATGTTTTTAGTATCTTATTTTATATTTAATATCTTAATTTAATATTTTTAATATAATCACAAAGGTATATGGATTTTCAGCACTAGTTTTATGATATTATCAAGAAATTCTAATGATTGCAAAAATCTTCACAATAATAAAAAAAATTACTAACTATATAATTTTAATTGATGATAATTTTTAATAACATAGAATTTTTAAAAATATTAGAAATTAATACTCAATAGTTGAATTTTGATATTATATTTTGATATTATCAAGAAATTTCTAATAATTACAAATTTTCAAAAGATAATAAAACTCAACTAAATGGTATTGATTAATGATATTTTTAAATTGTATGCTATTAAAAATTATCGTTAATCAAAATTATAGTTAGTATTTTTCTTTATTGTGAACATTTGCAATCATTAGAATTTCTTGATAATATCATAAAAGTAGTGCTGGCAAAAAGGAATCTATATATTTTCAGGGTCTAAAGCGGGTCAACGGAGGGTTTTAACTAAACCCTACTTTGAAGCTTTAGCAGGAAAAAAGGAAATTTCGGACATATTGTAGCGCCAAAGTAGATGCTATTATATACATACGATACAATGCATAACATCTACTTTGACTCTCTTATGCCTACCTCAAAATAAAAGATTAAGGTTCAATATAGGTGCTAAATTTCGACTCGGGAACTCTGTCGAAAAACACAATTTAACGAAATTAGCAGCGCGATCCGTATTTCATTATTGCATTTCTTATGTATTTTTTATCGTATCTGTGTTAGTACAAAATAGTATTTAATAATGCTGTATCAAAGAGAGAAATTTATTTTGTCCAAAAATATTTTATGTTAATGTTTTATCAAGAATTGGTTTCTTAGCTGTAATGAATTCCTCACAATCGTGCGTAATATTGCTATCAAACATTCTTTTGAGACAAAAAATAAAAATAAGTGAAGACATTTTTGCTTTGTAAAAAAAAGATATTCAATGATTTTTCAATGTGAGGTAAAAAAGATAGTCATTATAATAATATTTTATTTCAAAAAATCGTTTAAGAGGAGGTCGAAAAGTTAAAAATCATATTATTGAGTTGCAATCGTATTGAATTCTAACATCAAAAGTTAAGAATATACAATACGGCTGTAAAATTTGTGAATTTCTAATTAATTTTTTATTAATACTAACATTATTTATAGCAGAAATGGTAATTAGTTGCAACTTTTGGCTCAATTTTCTGGTTGACGCCTTTTGTCCCCTCCTTGCCGCTCGCATGCTATCAACAAGTCACCAAACGCGCTAACAACACGCGTAACTAAGGTGCGCAATACTCAGCCTCAGGAATGTCATATCACATATGCAACCAGATAATAAATATGAGACAATAGATTTCCACATCACCTGAGAAGTACTATTATTGACGCGTTCTTCAACAATAGTATTATACAATTGAAAAATATTTAAGACAAATGCTAATTATATCACTTGACTATTCTATTAATAATTTTTTATTCCTTTTTTCAATAACATAATCAGATACTAAGCCTGTGAGTTGAATTCAATAATCATGCAAAATTTCTTTAATGTTTGCAGCTTTCGAAAATCTGTACAAACTAAATATTACAACGACCTATCTTTTATTAGTTATTAAGTTATTAAGTTGAAATATAATTGTAGAAGTTAAAACGTTTGAACGAATTAGAAATTTATTGTATTTTAAATTTATGATTATTTCTGATTAAAAGTATAAAATGCAGTAATGACACTATATAAAACTAAAACTTGAACACATTCAGAGTATCATGTAAACAAATGTATAAATAATGTGTTAATTCTTTAAAGTATTAGAAGTATCTATGAAATTGCGCCATTTTATTATTTTAATATTACGCTTATGTAAAAATTTTTGGATTACTCACTTAATGCTATCAATGCTTGTATGACGTTCAGTTTGCGATATATAATTTTGAATATGGAAGTAACACATTTATAGAGTTGCATATAATAATTTAATACAATTAATAGTATAATTATTAGTATAATTGGAGACTGAGTGCGGATGCAAATACATGTGGTAATAATTGTTACAAATACTTAAGATACATAAGCATAAAAAAAAGACGCCTTATTTAATTTTTTTATATAAAATTATTTAGTATGCTCCTAGAAAAAAAAAATTATAAATTGAAAAATTGTGGCCGTTATATAAATTTAAGCGGCACTAAAATTCTTAAATATATATGAGTATTATTTTTTTATGACGCAGCTAATCAAACTGTACGTATCATGCTTGAGCAAAATAAGTATATTTGAATGAAACTTATAAAATACTTTTACATACTTGCACGCTGATTTCTTTCTCTATATCCAGCAGCATAACTAGGGAGAAAAACAAAAACGGATCTAAAGTCATAGAAAACATAAAACATAGCAATGGAATGACAATATTCTTAACACCCTTTCTTAATGACATTTTCTAAAATCATCTTAAGATTTAAAGTAACATTTCACAAAATAACACATCTTATTAAAAATAGCATTGTTCAACTTAAAATAATGATTTCTAATCTACTGATAATGTATAATGCTTCATAATATGCCCTCTCTAACTATCTAAACTTAAACATTTACGATTCTTACAATATAAAACACTTGTTAAGTTTTTAGTTAATATATCTGCTTGTAGATCTTTACCGTTAATATACTCCAATTGTATAGTTCCATTTTTAAAGTTCTTATATACAAACTTATATTTCAGATCTATATGTTTAACTCTTCGATTATTTTTCAAATTCTTAACTAAGAAGATACATGCTTGATTGTTCTCAAATATTGTAATATTATCAGTCCTTATACTAAAAATCTAATAACCTCTTAAACTAAAGTCCATCCACAACTGAATTACATAACGCTATTCAGCTTCAGTCGTTGATAATGCGATACAAGTTTGTTGCTTACTGGTCCAAGATACTATACTACCAAACACTTTAATTAAGTATCCAGGCACTGATTTTCGAGCATGTACATTTCCTCCCTAACCTGCATCTACATAACACACTAGTGGATGCTTCTCTTTTTCTCTAATATAAACTAAACTTAGATTCTTTGTTTCTGTGAGATATCTTAATATTCTTTTGAGATGTTGCTACACGGTATTCGGATATTTATCTTCATATTTACTAAAGCAGTTTATGGCAAAACTTAAATCTGGACGTGAATTTAACATTAAATACATTAAGCAGCCTATTAATTCTTTCACTGGTTTATTTGTAGTTTTATCACTTTCAATTCCAGTTAAGGGTGCAGTTCCGAATAGGTGAAACGCCCGAATGTTTTAAAACTCCACTATTTTATGTAGTTTGGCGCGCTGATTACGAATATGATAATGAAATTCGCCGACTAGGTCATTTTCAAGGCCAAAACAAGGTCAGAAAAAATAAAAAAATATCACTTTTTTGAGATTATTTCAAGAAATATTAATGTAACAAAAAAAAGTTTCCAATAAAAGTTGTAGTTCTTGTAAAAATACATCATTTATGTCCTATGCATTTTTTGTGTAAAACTGATAGTTTTCGAGAAAATTGACGTTAAAGATTAAAAACTTTGGTAAGTAGGATGAAACACGGGGGGTTCGGGGGGCGGAGCCCCCCGAGGAGGAAATGGGTGCAGGCGGGGAAAGGGGTGCAGAAAGTTTATATGAATTAAATCTTCGCCTTACTAAAAGTATGAGTCTACAATATACTAAAAATATTAGATACTGAAAAGATTAGCAAAACCCCAACGCAAGGTGTGTGCGTGCAGAAAGTTTATATGAATTAAATCTTTGCCTTACTAAAAGTATGATGAGTCTACTATATACTAAAAATTTTAAATACAGGAAAGATTAGCAAGACCCCAACGCAAGGTGTGTGCGCGCAGAAAGTTTATATGAATTAAATCTTTGCCTTACTAAAAGTATGAGTCTACAATATACTAAAAATATTAGATACTGAAAAGATTAGCAAGACTCCAACGCAAGGTGTGTGCGCGCAGAAAGTTTATATGAATTAAATCTTTGCTTTACTAAAAGTATGATGAGGAGGAAATGGGTGCAGGCGGGGAAAGGGGCGCAGAAAGTTTATATGAATTAAATCTTCGCCTTACTAAAAGTATGAGTCTACAATATAGATGCTCCGCCCCTCCCCCCGCTTATTACATAGCTAGTGTCTATTATAGAAGTTGAAAATAACTTTCAAACACAATATGCTCTCTACTTTGCGTAGGGGTCTTGCTAATCTTTTCAGTATCTAATATTTTTAATATATTGTAGATTCATCATACCTTTAGTAAGGCGAAGATTTTATTCATATAAACTTTCTGCGCGCACACACCTTGCGTTGGGGTCTTGCTAATCTTTCCTGTATTTAAAATTTTTAGTATATAGTAGACTCATCATACTTTTAGTAAGGCAAAGATTTAATTCATATAAACTTTCTGCATGCACACATCTTGCGTTGGGGTCTTGCTAATCTTTTCAGTATCTAATATTTTTAGTATATTGTAGACTCATACTTTTAGTAAGGCGAAGATTTAATTCATATAAACTTTCTGCGCGCACACACCTTGCGTTGGAGTCTTGCTAATCTTTTCAGTATCTAGTATTTTTAGTATATTGTAGACTCATTAGATTTTTAGCAAGGCAAAGATTTAATAAATATACATAAATTGTATACGCACACACGCCGCTACATTTTTGAACGGCATGCGCATGCAAGCTAAGGCCTACCTGTTTACCAAAGTTTTTAATCTTTAACGTCAATTTTCTCGAAAATTATCAGTTTTACACAAAAAATGCATAGAACATAAATAATGTATTTTTACAAGAACTACAACTTTTATTTGAAACATTTGTTTGTTACGTCAATATTTATTGAAATAATGTTAAAAAGTAATATTTTTTCAGTTTTTTTGGAGTTTTGACCTTGAAAATGATCTTGTCGGCGATTTTTATTATCATATTTGTAATCAGCGCGCCAAAATACATAAAACAGTGCAGTTTCAAAAAAATCGGGCGTTTTACTTATTCGGAACTTTATCCCCAGTTAAATCTAATTTAGATTCAATAAGTGTTACTCGCTGTTTGCAGTTTTCGAAATTAAATCTTTTTAAAACTCATAGCAAATATTGTTTTTGATTAATTTTCAATATACCATTTACTTTATCATACTCTATTTGTAATCCAAAAAAATTTTTTTATAAAACTACTTATAAAACATACCATCTTCGCGAGTCTTATCCGTTTCGACAAAGTCTCCTTTTCTCATTTGTTGATTGTAATTGTTTCGTATAAGATGTGATTGATTATTCCAACCTCGATGACCTCTTTTGTTAGTAGCATTCCCACGGTTCGTACTGCTTTGATTCACACCTCTCTTACCTCTAGTTCCCCGGAATGTATTTTCTTAAGTATTATTATAATTTGGTTGAATTTGGGATGTTTTTTTATAGTATTTCTTAATACGACCACTCTCACCACAAATGTGACATTTTTTTATATTAGATATAAATGCTTTATTGATTCTTTTTGATCTCCATCATTTTCCTTTCTCTTCTCAAACTCTATTCTTAATTTTGCCTGTACATGATTTAAGTCCAACGTCTCGACTGACATGTTTTCAAAGACGGTTACCATTGTCTCATATGATTTTTGTAATGCGAGAAGCATTACCAAAAGTGTACAAATTGCATCCTCTTCTTTTATATCAGCTTCTGACGATTTCAGCTGACATAAAACACGGTCGAATTTTAATAAAAAGAATTCTAACTTTTCTCCTTCACTCATTTTCATCGACATTAATTTCCTCCTAAGAAATATTTTTTCGGACAAACTTTTTTTTTCATATACCTCTTGTAAACTTATCCACATATCATATACTGTTTCTTTATCTCTAATAATATCTATTTGCATATCATCAATACATTGTACAAGTATAGATTTGCATTTATTTTCCTTCTTTTTGGCTTCTTCTTTCTGCTTCGATGTATCATAATTTTCATCACTGTGTTTAACGAGTATCATATCTTATACATTGAATTCTGTTAATATTGTTTTAATTCGAAATTTCCAGGCTTTATAATTATTATCACTTAATGGATTAATTTTATAACTGTTATTCTTATTTTGGGCCATTTTTAAAAGCGAGCCAAAGGTAATACAAAGGAAAAATATAATCTTGCTTTAAAGCCAATTGTCTCACTTAACTGTTGCAATCCTGGGCCCATAACCTCTTAAATATATATGAGGATTATTCTTTTATGATGCAGTTAAACAAACTGTACGTGTCGTGCTTGAGCAAAATAAGTTTATTTGAATCAAACTTATAAAATACTTTTACATACTTGCACGCGATTTTCTTTCTCTATATCTAACAACATAACTAGGGAGAAAAACAAAAACGGATCCAAAGTCATAGGATTAGTTTACACCGATTGTTTAATACGCGTACCAAGTACTAAATCAGCTTCTTTGATTGGTGTAGATTTTACACTAAACGATTTATACCTAGCGGAGAAGTAGATTTAGTATTTGGTACGAGTACTAAACAATCGGTGTAAACTAAGCCATAGAAAATATAAGACGTAGCAATGGAATGACATTATTCTTAATACAATTCAGCCTTAAAAAATATAATTAAAAAGAAGCATTCATCTTCCATTTGGGAATATTATTCACTAGAGAAAATTAGTATTTAGGCTGATTATAAGCCAAATCGGAGGTGATAGCTTTTCGGAAATCCACTCTTAAGTATATATACACGGTGTCCCAAAAATTTTGACACAGCGGCCGTATGCCGGTAAAGCAGACCAAACTGAACCGAAAAGTCCTCTACCATTTTACAATTTTCACAAGGGTTAAAGAGATATTAATTATTAAAGATTACCGAATGCGAACGCACGGCTGAGATACGACCGCCTACAGACTACGGTCGTTAGGCGCGCGGCGTGCGGTAAGCGGCGAGCGACAAGCGGCGAGCGGGGAGCGGCGAACGGCGCGTCTCGCTAGGCGGTCGTATCTCAGTCGTGCGTTCGCATTCGGTAATCTTTAATAATTAATATCTCTTTAACCCTTGTGAAAATTGTAAAATGATAGAGGACTTTTCGGTTCAATTTGGTCTGCTTTACCGGCATACGGCCGCTGTGTCAAAATTTTTGGGACACCCTGTATATTATGTATTAATGAAAATAAACATTATTTATGTAGCGAAGAAAATATTACTATTTTCTAAGAGGTGCCTCAACAACCCAGCCTATTTCTTATATAAAACGCTTCTGAGCCAGAGCTATCGGCGACTCGGCCGCCAGCGGCTGGGTGGTATTGGGGGAACAGAAGGCGTCGTCTCAAGAATCGGCCCAAAATGTGCAACTAATTCCGAGCGCTGATTTAGTTTATATTAAATATTTTAATTACATTTAATTTTTATGCGTTTAATCTTTTGAATACAATAAGTGCATATATATTCCGCGAATACAATCGATGTAGCCGACGAACTTATACTAACATTTGGCGAAAACGATCGATGCGGCCGATGAATATATATATATGCAAAATAAAATTTAATAATAAAGTACAGTTAACAGTATTGCATTAACCTTTGGTTAAGGCTTAATAGGACGCAGAGCTACATATATATCGTTCTACACAACTCTGTCGCGAAACATAATTTAACGAGTTTAGTAGCGCGATCTGTTTCATTATTGCATTTCTTATGTATTTCTTATCGTATCTATGTTAGTACAAAATAGTATTTAATAATGCTGTATCAAGGAGAGAAAATTATTTTGTCCAAAATTATTTTATGTTAATGTTTCATCAAGAATTGGTTTCTTAACTGTAGTGCATTCTTCACTATGGTGCGTAATATCGCTATCAAACATTCTTTTGAGACGAAAAATAAAAATAAGTGAAGACATTTTTGCTTTGTAAGAAAAAGTTATTCAATGGTTTTTCAATGTGAGGTAAAAAAGATAGTCATTATAATAATATTTTATTCCAAAAAATCGTTTAAACGGAGGTCGAAAAGTTAAAAATCATATTATTGAGTTGCAATCGTATTGAATTCTAACATCAAAAGTTAAAAATATACAATACGGCTGTAAAATTTGTGAATTTTTAATTAATTTATTATTTATAGCAGAAATGGTAATTAGTTGCAACTTTTGGCTCAATTTTCTGATTGACGCTTCCTGTCCCCTGCTTGCCGCTCGCATGCTAACAACGAGTTGCCAAATGCGCTAACAACACGCATAATTAAAGTGCGCAATACTCAACCTCAGGAATGTCATATCACAAATGCAACAAGATAATAAATATGGGACAATAGATTTCCACATCACCTGAGAGGTACTATTATTGACGCGTTCTTCAACAATAGTATTATACAATTGAAAAACATTTAAGACAAATGCTAATTATATCATTTGCCTTTTGTATTAATAATTTTTTATTTCTTTTTTTAATAACATAATTAGATACTAACGCCTGCGAATTGAATTCAATAATCATGCAAGATTTCTTCAATGTTTGCAGCTTTCAAAAATATGTAAAAACTAAATATTATAACAACATATTTTTTATTAGTTATTAGGTTGAAATATAATTGTAGAAGTTAAAACGTTTGAACGAATTAGAAATTTATTGTATTCTAAATTTATAATTATTTCTGATTAAAAGTATAAATTGCAGTAATGACACTATATAAAACTAAAACTTGAACACATTCAGAGTATCGTGTAAACAAATGCATAAATAATGTATAATGCATAAATATTAATTCTCTAAAGTATTAGAAGTATCTATGAAATTGCGCCATTTTATTATTTTAATATTACGCTTATGTAAAAATTTTTGGATTACTCACTTAATGCTGTCAATGCTTGCATGATGTTCAGTTTGCGATACATAATTTTGAATATGGAAGTAACACATTTATAGTGTTGCATATAATAATTTAATGTAATTAATAGTATAATTATTAGTATAATTGGAGACTGAGTGCGGACGCAAATGCATGTGATAATAATTGTTTTAAGTACTTAAAATACATATGCATGAAAAAAAGATGCCTTATTTAATTTTTTTATATAAAATTATTTAGTATGCTTCTAATAAATAAATAAAATTTTGAATTGAGAAATTGTGGCCGTTATATAAATTTAAGCAGCACTAAAATTCTTAAATATATATGAGAATTATTTTTTTATGATGCTTTAAAGAAACTGTACGTATCGTGCTTGAGCAAAATAAGTATATTTGAATGAAACTTATAAAATACTTTTACATACTTGCAGGCGGATTTCTTTCTCTATATCTAACAGCATAGCTAGGAAGAAAAACAAAAACGGATCTAGAGTCATAGAAAACATAAAACATAGCAATGAAATGACATTATTCTTAATACCCTCTCTTAATGTCATTCAATAAAATCAACTTAAGACTTAAAGTAACATTTCACAAAATAATACAACTTACTTAAAATAGGATTGTTGAACTTAAAATATAGATTTCTAATCTACTGATAATTTATAATGCTTCATAATATGCCCTCTCTACCAGGTAGAAATCTGGTCTAGGAGAAAGTTTGACCCTGGATATTTTTCCCCGAGTATAGCTTGGATCTGTCCGGGAAATCTAGCTTGGACCCATATGTAATGGGGGCGGCGGGCATGGACGGATCCATTATCTAAAATGTACCCAGGCCCAGGCTTGTTTCCACGGTTTTTTCTAGAAATTATACTGGAATCTCGCCTATGGCCCTTATTTTACTTGGGTTTTCTCCTGGATTGTTCGATATTGTATTTTGCGGATGATGTTCTTATAAACGTTTTTGTAGATTTGGGTAAAAGTGGCATTAATCTAGGTCGTAAAATATCCAACAACTCATCTGCTTGATTGTGTGGAATTTGGTTGGTTACAATTCACTGACGTAATTTTACCATTTCATCAGCCGTTTTATCCTCATTATTGTGACCTTCATTGTATTCATTGATTTCTCTTTCTGATTCTAATATATCATCTTTGAGCTTTGAATTCTCGATTTCTTTTTCTGGATCTGACATATCATGTTCGAGCTCTGAATTGTTATTTTCCATAAATATTTCCAGGCCATCAGTTTCCTCTTCGTCGCGTACATGATAGACATTCTCATTTACAGCACTATCAGTAGCTTCATTACTGTTAGATCGCAAATACTTGTTTTTTATCAAGTCACTTTCGTCACACGTGTCACTTTCAGTTTCAATGTTCGCTATTTTTGTTTCTAATTTTGTCCTCGCCCGATATTTTCGCTTTTTCAACAGTAGACGAGAAACCGCGAATATACGATCACACAATTTGTACGTCTTAAACCGTTTTTTCTTTTATTTTAAACCGTAACTCTTTAATATGCTCTAAGGTGTTACTATTTTGAGCCGTAAAATATTTAACAAACGTTAACACAACCTGAAAGTTCAGAATAAAAATACTGGTTTTTCCTAGATTGGACCCGGCCAGATCCAGGAAAAAATACAGATAGATATTTTTTAACCAAAACCTGGGAAAAATCGTGGAAAATTTATAGCAAAAAGCCAAAACCCGTCTGAATTTTCTAAGCTAATATTTCCCATGCAGGGTTCGTATATATTCAGGGAAGATCGAGAAAAATTTCTACTTGGGTAATTATTTAAACTTAAACATTTACGATTCTTACAAAATAAAACACTTGTTAAGGGGGGCGTCTTGTTTAGGAAGTCGAAAAATGCAGGATTTTTAGGGATTTTTTTTTCAGCTAAAATAAAAGTTATTAGTTCAAAACTTTGTGGTTCTTTAATTACAGTATTAAATATAAAAAATAATTTTTTTAAGAAAAAATATTAATATTTTTATTAAAAGATAAGGCCGTGTTCCTGGTATCTCGCCGCCCACTGTGTTCAAGATAGCGGCCATTTTTTTTATCTAAAACCAAAAATAAAAACTTTTTCATTAATTTTATGTAATTACAAAAAATGGAAAATTTATACGACTTTAAAAAAAAATGCATTTTTCACAAAAAAAATTCTGATTTTATTGCAAAAAATGAGTGTAATTTAACTTTTTACAAAATTATTTTAGTTCACCCAGAAGGTAACTACATAAAATTAATAAAAAAATTTTCATTTCTAGTTCCAAATAAAAGGAATGGCCGCTATCTTGTACACAAGATAAGCGGCGAGGTACCAGAAACACGGCCTTATTTTTTAATGAAATTATTAATATTTTTTTCTAAAAAAATTATTTTTTATATTTAATATTGTGAATAAAATAACCACATAATTTTGAACTGATAACTTTTATTTCAGCTGAAAAAAAAATCTTTAAAAAAACCTGCATTTTTCGACTTCTCAAACGCGCCCCCTTTAAGCTTTTAGTTAATATATCTGCTTGTTGATCTTTACCATTAATATACTCCTATTGTATAGCTCTATTTTTAAAGTTCTTATAAACAAACTTTTATTCAGATCTATATGTTTAACTTTTCGATTATTTTCCGGATTCTTAACTAAGAAGATACATGATTGATTGTTCTCAAATATTGTAATATTATCAGTCCTTATACTAAAATCTAATAATCTCTTAAACTAAAGTCCATCCACAACTGAATTACACAACGCTATAAGTTCAGCTTCAGTCGTTGATAATGCAATACAATTTTGTTTTTTAGTGGTCCAAGAAACTATACTACCAAACACTTTAATTAAGTATCCAGGCACTGATTTTCGAGCATGTACATCTCCCAAACCTGCATTTACATAACACACTAGTGGATGTTTCTCTTCTTCTCTAATATAAACTAAGATTCTTTGTCCCTGTGAAATATCTTAATATTCTTTGAGATGTTGCTACACGGTATTCGGATATTTATCTTGATATCTACTAAAGTAGTTTATGGCAAAACTTAAGTCTGGACGTGAACTTAACATTAAATACATTAAGCAGTCTATTAATTCGTTCACTTGTTTATCCGTACTTTTATCACTTTCAATTCCAGTTAAATTTAATTTAGATTCAATAGGTGTTACACACTGTTTGCAGTTTTCAAAATTAAATCTTCTTAAAATTCTTAGCAAATATCGTTTTTGGTTAATTTAATTTGGTTAATATACCCTTTACTTTATCATATTCTATTTCTAATCCAACAAAATTTTTAAATTTTTCTTTATTTTTTACACTAAACTCTTGAATTAATTTGTCTTTATAGAAATCTATACAACTTAAATTTGGATCTGCTAGTATTATATCATCAACATATAGCAATAAGTAAACAGTTTTTTTTTATATTTCTTAAAATATAAGTAGTAATCATCGTTTGATCTTTCAAAATTCAGACTTAATAAAAAATCATTAATTCTATTGTTCCAACATTTGAACGATTGTTTTAGAGCGTAGAGCGCTTTGTTTTCTTGAACACATGGCCAATTTTATATTTAACACCTTTAGACGGATAAATATAAATATCTTCCTTTAAATTCTTATGGAAAGATGCAGTTTTAACATCTAGTTGTATAAAATGATATTGAAATTGATTTCCTATAGTTAACAAAATTCTTATAGTGAACATCTTTGCAACGGGTGAATATAATTCATCGTAATTAAATGTTTCCTTTTGCGCAAAATCTCTTACAACTAATTTTGCCTTATATTGATTTAACTTTTCTTTTTCAAGTGGTTTGTAACTATATACCCATGTTGTATCCAATATTTCTACATCTTTACGTTCAACAACTGACTTCCATGTATTCGCTTTAATTATAGATTCTATTTTTCTACTCATTGCGTTCTCTCACAAGTTCTTATTTATTCTATTTCTTAAATCATCATAATAATTCGGAACTTTTTCTACAAAAGACATAGCATCAAAAGTCATATACATTTTGAAATCATTAAATTTTTCTGTACGTTTTATATTTTTTTTACTTCTAATCTTTACATTTTCATCTCTCTGTGGTTTTAATTCTTCAGTTTCTAAAATTGCATCATTATCATCATCTACGTCACTACTCATATTTACATCTTTGATTTTGACAATGTTACTTTTCCCATTTTGTTTATAATAAAAAATATCTTTGTTTAATACTATATTTCTAGAAGTTTAAATTTTTTCTTTTTTAACATTCCATAATCTGTAATCATTATTTGCGTACCCCATCATTATACACTTTTCAGATTTCTCATCAAATTTACTTCTAAATTGTCCCGGCACATGTGATACGCCATTGCACCAAAAACTCTCCAGTTTCTAACATCTGGTTTTCTATTATACCATAGTTCAGCAGGAGTAATTGATTTGCGCTTGGACTACGATTTAGGATATACGCCGCTGTTCTTATCGCTTTATTCCAAAAATGTTGTGGTATCTTTGAATTATTTATCATTGATCTTGCTTTTTCCATTAGACTGCGATTATAACGTTCAGGCTTTACCATTCTGCTGGGGAGTATATTGTATAATTTAACAACAGTGCCGTTTTCTTTACAATAACGTATCCTTTCACCTGAAACGTACTCTTTGCCATTATCGCAAAATGACTATTCGTTTATTAAATTTAGTTTGTACCATTTGTATATATTCTATAAAAAAACTAAATACTTTACTTTTGGCTTTAATCATATAAACACAAATAAAATTTAAATAATCATCTATAAATGTAACAAAATATTTATCACCATCATGTGAAACTGGATTAATCGGACCACAAACATCTGAATGTACTATTTCTAGAATACGTTCACTTTTCTTTCTCGTTCGAAATTGTAGCTTTCTCATTCTTCCATATACGCATGATTCACAAAATTCTACTTTACTTAACTTTAATTTTTCAATACCATTAACCATATCATTATTTATTAACTTCTTTAAATATGAATAATCTAAATGTCCATATCTCTTGTGCCATAACTTAAGATTTCATCTTCTTTGTCAATATTCAAACATTCACTTTTCAGTACTTTAAAACATATTTCATACAAATTATTTCTGAGGCCCAAGCCAATCAATCTATTTCCATCCAATAACTTTACCTTTTTTAAACACTACTTTTATATTAAACATTTCTAACTTTTTAACAGACATTAGTTTTTCCTTAGATTTAGAACATAAAAACATTCTTGATTGTGCATTTAATTTTGTTGCCATTTACATAACTATAAACATTAATATTTCCAATACCTACCGCTTTTAGATAATTTTTATCCTTAGCAACTGCTATTCTTATTTTCTCATTTAATATATAATTATAAACTTTATAATATAATTATAAAGTCACTAAAATATTTCTTATTATTTACCAAATGATCAGTACATTCCGAATCAACAAAAAACAGAATATTCTCATTTCTTACGGTATCTACGCCATCATTCCTACTACTTATAAAACATATACTATCTTCGCGAGTTTTATCCGTTTCGACATAGTCTCCTTTTCTCATTTGTTGGTTGTAGTTGGTTCGTCTAAAATGTGATTGATTATTCCAACCTTGATGACCTCTTTTGTTAGTAGCATTCCCACGGTTCGTACTGCTTTGATTCACAACTCTCCTACCTCTAGTTCCCCGGAATGTATTTTCTTAAGTATTATTATAACTAGGTTAAATTTGAGATGTCTTTTTACAGTATTTCTTAATATGTCCACTCTCACCACAATTGTGACATTTTATATTAAATATAAATGCAGCTTCTTTTATTAATTTATTTTGATCTCCATCATTTTCCTTTCTCTTCTCAGACTCTATTCTTAATTTTGCCTTTACATATTTTAAGTCCAACGTCTCGACTGCCTTGTTCTCAAGAACGGTTACCACTAATCTCATATGATTTTGGTAATGCGAGAAGCAGTGTACAAATAGCATCCTTGTCTTTTATATCAATACCTGACGATTTCGGCTGACATAAAACACGGTCGCATTTTAATAAAAAGTCTTCTAACTTTTCTCCTTCACTCATTTTCATCGACATTAATTTTTTTTTAAGAAATATTTTTCTAGACAAACTCTTTTTTCATATACCTCGTGTAAACGTATCCACATATCATATGCTATTTCTATATCTCTAATAATATCTATTTGCGTATCATTAATACATTGTACAAGTATAGATTTGTATTTATTTTCCTTCTTTTTGGCTTCTTCTTTCTGCTTCGACGTATCATAATTTTTATCACTGTATTTAACGAGTATCATATCTTATACAATGAGTTCTGTCAATATTGTTTTAACTCGAAATATCCAGGTTTCATAATTATTACCACTTAATGGATCAATGTTATAACTGTTATTCTTATTATGGGTCATTTTTAAAACGAGCCAGCGATAATACGAAGAAAAAATATAACCTGCTTTAAAGCCAATTGTCTTACTTAATTATTGCAATTCTAAGCCTATAATCTCTAAAATATATATGAGGATTATTTCTTTATGATGCAGTTAAACAAATTGTATGTATAGTGCTTGAGTAAAATAAGTATATTTAAATCAAACTTATAAAATACTTTTACATACTTGCACGCAGTTTTCTTTCTCTATACCTGACAGCATAACTAGGGAGAAAAACAAAAATGGATCTAGAGTAAGAGAAAACATAAAACATAACAATGGAATGACATTATTCTTAACTAAATCCATTCATAAAAAATATAATTAAAAAAAAGCATTCATTTTTGTGTATTTGTGTATAAATTTTCAATGTTATTCTTATGAATGGTCGATCTTTGAATAGTTATAAGTTTATATAGAAAGTTGTACAACAACCCTGGTGAAAATGAAAAGCTTTACGAAGCGTCAAAGAAGCGTGAATGAATAGAATTTACGCTTCTTAGAAGTTTCATTGACTTTCCATTAACTCTTCATGATTTCGAAGCTTTATACACGTTTCTTAAACGCTCCATAAAACATGTATGAAGTGTTTTATTACATTTTCTATACTCTCCAATAATTCATGTTTCTTTAACGTTTCCTGAACGTTGCACAAAATGTATACGAAGCATTCCGATACACTTTCTTTACACTTCAAAAATTTATATTAAGAAACGCTTTGTTTACGCTTCTCAAACGTTCCACAAAATGTATACGAAGCATTCCGATACGCTTTCTTTACATTTTAAAAATTTATATTAAGAAGCGCTTTGTTTACGCTTCTTAAACGTTCCACAAAATGTGTGTGAAGCATTCAGATACACTTTCTTTACACTTCGAAAATTTGTATTAAGAAACGCTTTGTTTACACTTTTCAAACATTCCACAAAATGTATACGAAGCATTAAAATACACTTTGTTTACACTTTAATAATGAATATTAAGAAACGCTTTGTTCACGCTTCCCAAACATTTCTCAAAGAATATACAGAGCATTCCGATACGCTTTGTATACATTTCTGAGATGAAATTTTTCATTTATGTTTTTAATTAATATTTTTTTAAATTGTGTGTTAAGCGTTTTTTTACGTTTTTTTTTTTTTTTTAATTTGAAGCTTTAGGAACTTTACTAATTGCTTTAATTTATAAAAATAAAAAAAAAACCGGAAGTATTTCAGATAATTAAGAGCAAAATTTATCATATAATGTATTATTTAAAAGATTTATTTAAATTAATAACAAAATTATAAAAGTGAAAGTTTAAAAACTTTAGAAAAAAGGAAACAATTTTATTTCTTCTTTAATTATTAGTTCTCATGTACGATATTATGTTGGAAGAATATTTTTGTAATTTCTTTATTTTAACCCGTTTTTATTGAAAACTATGCATTGCTACTATTAAAAAATGGATTCAAGAAAATGTTTATAGAACTTTTATTGGGTTAAAGTAATCAAGATTTAGAGTAATATTTTTTTCAATTTATTATTACATTAAGATATACATATTTAAATATATAGACATAAAATGCTACTTAATATTATGTGACAATAAAATGAAATGCGTCATCATTAATCACCATAACAACCAAATGGCATTTTACATAGATATTTATCGTTTATAAGATCTATAAATACGCATTGAGCATCTATTTCAACAGGTTCAATACAAAAAAATTTACCATAACCTGTAAATCGTTTAACTTGAGTATATTTAAAATCTTGATCAAACAACAAAGGTTCCTTTTGCACCACAACCTCTTGCACTAAAATTAATACTTTTGAATCGGATACATATATAATTTTTTTTATAACGGCAATCATTTCATAACAAGTCAAAATATATGAGTCATTATGTTTCTTATTAGCTGCATAAACTTTAGAACAAAATCTTACACCATTATATAACATTTTTTTAAACAATGTACAATTTTCTAAATTAAAATTGTATTCTTTAACGCATATATATTCCTCAGATGAAAATGTACATATTTCTTTTTTACCTAAAAGAACTACTCCTTCGCATCTTATAAAATGTTGCAATTTAGTTTGAATAATATTTTCACAAAATTTTATTATTGATTTTGTTGATACTAACTCATTGCACAAAATTGGTAAATCACTAAATATCAAAAACTTGCGAGCTATTTGCTTTACAACATAACGTGGACTTTGTAACAATTGCAGCAGATGACGATTCTGTCCTTTATATACAAAAGCATTATGAGTCCAAAGAGGACCCCAATTTAAAACATTTTGTGCAATGTGAGTTAAAAGATGTACATTTAATACCATTGATGTAACACCAAAATACTTGTTAAATAAGAAAACATAAGTCAAAAATAATTCGTGTGCCTTTAGCACATTTTGTATTGTAACAGACTTTTGCAAAAGTATATTTGTAGATTTTGATAACATAGCAAGATGCTTCAAATATTTTTTTTTTAAAAAACCTTTCAAGCACGGTATACAATAAAATATTAGCCAAGATCTCCATTCAGACGCTTTCCAAATATTTATTTGTGAAAGAGAACGAACAGATCGGGTGATAGAAGTCAAAGCACATATGTTAGTGAAACGTTCATCAATGGCAGATATTAAATGCTTCATAGCTATTTCATCATTTTCCATGTTTTTCCAAAAATTTTTACGAGAAGAGTCAAAAAGTAATTCTGTATGTAATCGAATCACATCCAAAAGAATACAATGCATATAATCGGGCACAAATCCAGTTATCAAATCAAAGAAATGTAATTGTAATAATACTGTTGGCCCCTTTACGCCTTTCACATATCGTTTCCTATCATTACGTTCGTTTCGTTTTTCATATACTTTCTCGATATCTTTTATAGTAGACTCTGTTGTTCGATCAGGTGCTCTATATGTACACAAAGGGAATCTCTGCCCTTTCACTGTACGTTCAGCTTTTTGATAATAAAATGTACATGCGTAATAAGAATTGATCCCAGACATATTTAACATTTTAAATCGAGCTACCGAATCAACTATAGCGCACAAAGGAATCACTTTGCTTATTACATCTTTTCCATTGTGATTCCAATGAAAGCCATAAAGAGATAATTTATTAGCTTGTTCAATAAAAGGTTGTAAAAAGACATTTTGGTTTGGATCATTTTTACCAACATACAATCCAGCAAGTAAGATGTGTTTACTCCTTTCTTTTGGCGGCAGTTCATTTATCGTAATATAAATGGGCCATATTGTTTTGCCACAAGATTTACCCATAGGAATACCATCAGTATTAAACGAGTACGAGAAATTATAAAGATGTGAAAGAATATTTCCATTATCAAAGTGTTTTCTATATTCTGCTCCATCATAGATATCTTCTAAAGCAATATCGTTAATTTTTGAACGATTAAATCTATAAGTTAGAAGGGAATCAACAATTGTTGTATTTTTAAGAAGTCTCTTGAATTGAGATTCTAAATCTATGGATAAAAAATAATTTGAGGAGTTAACACTGATAACATTTCCACAGTTGCAATCGATAGATTCTGTTAAGTTATTCTTATTTCCATAATATTTTTCACATTCTGGACAAAAAATGTGATATTTGAAAATGTCACCTGATCGATCTATATGATTAAAATACATGTACTTGGAGCTTGGAATTGTTTCATATCCATACATTGTATTTATCATTTTTTAAATGTCTACTTGTGCTAGCCACGATAAATTATATCTTAATCCTAGAGTCAAACACATAAGCATAACGTCTTCTGCAGTTGATTTTGTACACGGACAAATGGTACGTTTCTGATGTGATTTTTCTTCCCAAAAATTTTGTTCTTTATTAATGCGACAAAATTGTTGACAGAAAGATGCTTCAGATTCTTCCTCTCCTCCAGAATGATTATTTGTTGAAGAACATAATTCAGATTCCTGAAAAATTACAGAGAGGCATAAATATTTTCATATAAAATTAATATCAATTGTGAAATATAAAAAATAAATGTTATAAGCAAAAAAAACTTTTATTTCTCTTCTAGAAATGTTACAGTTAATTTGGTTAAATGCACTAATGCAGTAAAAGCTGTATAAATGTACAATTATAATAATAAGATTGATAATTAATTATACAAGTTATTATTTTTTTAAGAAATTTAAGTTTTACTTATTTAATAATAAATAATTAAAAAAGTAATTTGTAATATTAATAATCTTGTTTTATTTATTTATGTTATTATAAATTTGTACACAATAGTACTTTAATATACGTGTGCATTAATACATTTAAAATATTATTTTGCATATCAAGAGACACGGTAGTGTCTCGCGCCAAGTTCACGCGCAGCGCAAGACCGACCGTGTATCTTTACGCGAGCACATGAGCTGATAGGAGTCGAGATTTTCATATCTCAATAATGCGTGGACCGATCGAATTTATAATAGGCTCAATCGATAGAGCACATGCGATTTACATAATAAAAGTATCTTTACTTTTTTTGTACATGCTTTCTAAAAAAATATATTAATTGCCAAAGTTTGCCAAAGTCGAAATATGCCGAAATTTATGTAAGTCTTGGTCGTCGTCGTCGTCGTCGTCTGTTCGTCATCCTTCATGTTGTCTGACATGGTTGTCCTTTTCTACATCCCGTGAAATGTCGATTCCCGCATAAGAGCGTCTTTTTTCTTTCCTTTCTTTTTCTAAAAGATGTCTGTCCTTTTTCAACATGGCGGCGCTCAGACCTGTCAGCTCGCAGCTTTGATGATACTAATCACATTGATATAATTAATATCGGTCGTAAAATGTATATGTAACGTGTTGTGGAGACGAATAGAGATAGTGTATATCAAAATAATAGTATTCTTTATAAAAAAAATTTTTCTCGTCTTGAAGTGCAGAAGTGTAGCAACACACATGCTGACAACACTCTTAAAAGGAACGTTCACAAGTGTCCCCTCCCGATTTGATTCTCCTTGAAATATGTTGTAAAACATACAATTTGAGAAGACACGTATTTTTTTATAGCGGCCCTAACTCAAATTTAAAGGGTGAAACACCCTTTTGAAAAAAACGAGTTTTTTCTTTGTGTGTAACTATCGCCAAAACCGTAGGAGATATAAAAAAATGTTTCAAGTAGAAGTTGTATGGCTTGTAATGGGCTTTATAACTGTGTAGTTGAATTTTCAAATAATGTAATTTTTTTTTAATTTACTCTTACCCCTTGGTATTATTTTTTCGAATTTCAAAATTTTTGTAATGACAAAAGTTGTAGCATTTTTTACGCTGATTTTAACCATATATGATTTTATTATGTTCCGAAATCGCATCTTTCAAAAATAAGTCATCAGTATCATATTATATGCGTCGCGCTGCATGACGCATTGTTTATACCGCACTTGTGTTGCGCAATAGTCGTTAAATAAATATAAAAATGACATGTTATCACATATTTAAGGAAGAAAAGTTAACTAAAATTGTTGCTAAAGCATCCCTTCCACATTACACTCTTATAGATAATCGCTGCATTTCGTATGCAGCGCGTTGTCATATACAAGTTAGCTATCAGCGCATATTACACTTTGAAGTTTTGCTTGCAGTGACCACGGGAAAATAATTTATGAAACGAAAACAGTGAATGAATCAATCTATTCAACATATATCCACCCTGACTCTATTTTCTTGGCCCGACTTGACTGACAATGAATAAAATTCTGTACATACTCTTTTTCAATAATTTTAATATACTGCGATATATTCTACATACTATTACATTCTATTAAATTATTACGATTTTTTTAAACTATGGTATATAAAATCTTGAAATATAAAATGTATATTATAAGTATAATTATAATATATTGATACAATAAATAAGCTTTTATATATATATATATATATAAGCTTATTTATATATATTATAATTATACTTATAATATACATTTTATATACCATAGTTTAAAAAAATCGTAGTAATTTAGTGGAATGTAATAGCATGTAGAATCACAGTATATTAAAATTATTGAAAAAGAGTAAACTGTACAGAATTTTATATTTTATTTCATTCTCAGTCAAGTCGGGCCAAGAAGGTAGAGTTAGGGTAGATATATGTTGAATAGATTGATTCATTCACTGTTTTCGTTTCATAAATTATTTTCCCGTGGTCACTGCAAGCAAAACTTCAAAGTGTAATATGCGCTGATAGCTAACTTGCATATAACAACGCGCTGCGCACGAAATGCAGCGATTATTTATAAGAGTATAATGTGAAAGAGATGCTTTAGCAACAATTTTAGTTAACTTTTCTTTCTCAAATATATAATAACATGTCATTTTTATATTTATTTTGCGACTATGCACAACACAAGTACGGTATAAACAGTCATGCAGCGCGACGCATATAATGTGATACTGATGACTCATTTTTGAAAGATGTGATTTCGAAACATAATAAAATCATATATGGTTGAATTCAGTGTAAAAAATGCTACAACTTTTGTCATTACAAAAATTTTGAAATTTGAAAAAATAATAACAAGGGGTGGGGGTAAATTAAAAAAATTTTATTTTTTGAAAATTTAACTACACAGTTATAAAGTCCATTACAAGCCATACAACTTCTATTTGAAATATTTTTTTATCTCCTACGGTTTTAGCGATAGTTACACACAAAGAAAAAAACCGTTTTTTTTCAAAGGAGTGTTTGATCCCTTAAATTTGAGTTAGGGCCGCTATAAAAAAATACGTGTCTCCTCAAATTGTATGTTTTACAACATATTTCAAGGAGAATCAAATCGGGGGAGGGGACACTTGTGAACGTTCCCTTGTTAGTATTCTGTAGTTAGTGGACAGAAAGTGTACTTTGTGCACATTGGTAAAATCGGCAGGTATGTAATGTTTATAGAGAAGAAATGTCTAACACTTGGATTGAAGCTGACGATACGTTAATTAAAAAAAGTCAATGGCCTAGAGGTGCTAAAGATGTTTTTGTCATTCTTACAGAAATTTGATCAAAAGTAATCTGTTTTTATATATTACATTATTACCTTATCCATCACATTCACAAGAATTTCTTCAGAACTGTGGATGCTGTTAAGGCAAGTATCATTTTCATTTAACATATCATCATCATGTTCACTAAAAATAATGACATCTTCACTTGACATAATATCATTTTCACTTAACATAATTTTATCATTATTTTCACTTGACATAATTTCATCATCATGTTCTATATGTTCTTGAAATAAAAGAAACAGATAATAATTAATATTCTTTTTTTACAAAAAAGTTTTTACAAAACTTAGAGTTTTGGTAGAATGACTGACTTATCAGTTTAAGTGGAAAAAAATATTATTAGTTTATTGCTTTTGTAAAAACTTTTTTATGTGAAAAAAATATATCAAAACAAATTCTTTTTTAAAGAAATATATATACTTCAAATTACTTGAAATATTATACTTAACCTGCACAACAGTCTTGGTAGTCCGATTTTTCTGTCGATATGCAGTACTACGAGGAATAGGAACATCTTTGAAAAGATACTGCTTGTACTTCATGCTTTATGATATATGTATATATATATATATATGTTTTAAATAATTTGTAAAGGGGGGTGGACCAAGAAAAATTCCATATAAAACACCCACTTTTATAATTTAATAAAGACTGGCGTCTAATCGTCCCATCATTTCTATTGATACCGCATGGCATGCGCAAAAGAGACTAACCTAACCTAACCTAACAATGAAACACACGTTGCTTACGTGGCTTACGTGTTAACACGTGCAAGTGCAAGACGTGCCAAGTGCCAAAACGCGCCAACAAAGTGATAACCTATCAAGAAAATTAAATTGATTTGTGTCAATCATTTAAATATTACAGAAAACATTACTTTCTCTGTAAGAAAATACAAAATAATAATACGTTTTGTTTAACATCATGTGTTTTATTGTGTTTTAATATAATGGCTTCCACGGATTATAAAAAGTGGTATGCCAAGGTTAAATATTACAATGGTGATGTGGAAGATATTTTGATACATAAAATTAAAACTCAAGAGGGCAATCAATTTTCTCCCAAGCACTATAAAGACTTCAACAGCAATATTTTATATTCAGTTAAAACTGCAATGAATGATGTAGAAGGAAAAGAACAAAGATATTATGCCTATATTGGCAAGTTAGCAGGTATGATCTACAAAATAATTCTTAACACAAATTATTTTTATAAAAAATAGTAAATGTTCTGTAACATTTATAAACTGATATATATTAATTCGTTATTATATTCTTATTTCATAGGAAGTGTCACAGAATTAAATCAGGACAATAAAAGAATTGGTTGGCCTGCATGGCCTTCAGATATACTAGACGAACCTGATAACACTTCCCAAGATGAGAGACAGCAAAACGCATTTTCTTCAATTACAGCTTATCGTGAAAAAGCAGTAAGTAAGTTAATTATCTGGACATCGTGAGATGTGAGCACTTGTTATAGCTATATATATATATATATTTCGAAATCTAAAAGCAACCTATGTCAAAATGTAAGGAATAGTTGAATCTTTTCTGTCAACAAATATATATAATTGAATTCTTTGCGTAAACTTTTATATATATATATATATATATATATATATATATATATATATATATATATATATATACATAAGAAAGAAATAACGGGAAAATTTAGTACTACCTGAAAAGTTGACAAAAAGGATTCAACTATTTCTTAAATTTTGACATAGGACGCTTTTTGAAATATAAACATTTAATGTTTAAGATGTACCCACTAAAGCATGGACATTTAATACATTATATAATTAAACATATTTAATAACTTCTTTTCTTTAAAATATATTTTATGCATATGCAGACACTAAAAAAAGGGAAGAAAAAAGCAGTAGCAGAAGAATATCAGAAAATTTTATGTAATTATAATATCGAAAAAAATATTGATGAAAGAGATTTTTCTGAAAATATAACAATAGATTCTAGTGGACCTACTACTAAGAAATATTCACAATATCAAGAAAAATTATCAGTTAATCGTAATGTGTCTGTTGCACTTCAAGAATTGAAAAGTCAAATGAAAAAGAGAAAATGGAAGAAAAAATAGAAGAAAGAATAGAAAACAGTAGCAAGATTATCGAAGAAAATATTATAGGAATTGTAAAAGAACCACTTTCACAAGCGTGTGAAGCTGTTTGTAGAATGGAGGAAATGTTGAGTAAGTTTAATTCAAGCACTCTTCGAATAATATTCTGTATGTTACAGAATGGTTACATAATTCACAAGATTATTCTGAATGTTACGACTTAATTCAATTATTATTAGGTGAGTAGAGTTAGTGAAACAATTAATTTTATCTTACATTCATAAATAATGTATTTGACATTTATAAACAATGATTTTAATTATTAAAATATTTGTGTACAATACAATAATCAACTCTTTCAAAAAAAGACAAGATGATAAAAATTTAAACTTAAATATAAAATTAATAATATAATTATATTCTATTTTTTTATTATTTTTTGTATATTTAAGTTTAAATTTGAATTGCACTATATCTTTGAAAGAGAAAACTTATAATTATTGTACGTAAATATTTCGACAATTAAAACCATTTGCATGTAATACATATTTCTTTTAATAATAGCTGTCATTAAAAAAATGTTTTCTTATTAAATATTTTAAAGTTTTTTGCGAACAAATCATGTTCATCAAGTTGTTTGATATGTCTATGCATGTCAATAAATCTGTCTTTTTAATTACATTCACTCATAGTTTTTAAAAAATATTAACTTTTTATTAATATTGTTACGTTCCCGTAGAACGTAATGGATCGGCCGATCAATTTGAGAATAATGTTCACTCACTCGAAAGACTCACACACACGAAATAAAGAACACTTCTTAACGAATAGAGAACTTTAATAGAACTTATTTACAATCTTTGCAACCAAAACCGATAAATACAAGAGAACTGTCAATACGCGTCCGCACAATTTGACAGCTCCTCCGAAACTAAACTGACAAACGTTGTTTACAAACAAGCGTCTCCTTAGAAACGAATCTTCTACTCTTTCTATAAGACTGACAGACTAACGTTATTTACAAATAAGCGTCTCCCTGGAGACGAATCTTCTGCTCTCAATGAGACGAAATACAGGGACGCAACACTATCCCCCTCGTCTTCAGATTGTCGTCCCGACATTCTAATTCATTTTTTGGATCTTCAATTAAACTCCTAGCTCTCTTCTAGCTTGAGTTTAAATTTCTTGATCCATCGATGTCCAAGTCTTTAATAAGCTTCTCTGCCCTACCCTGAGCTGCTGCTACAGGTTACCAGGCAACTTATTTCCTCTGACTTAATCGATTTTTAAAGTCTTTGTATGTTCTTCGTGAAGCTTCGGACAAGAGGGGGGTATTCACCGTGGTCCCATCGTCTTAAAAGACTCCTCAAGTCCCTGCCTCGGCATTTACCCTGCGGCTCACGGGAAAACCACGGCTCAAAAACCGTGAGCGAGACAGTCTTCGTCAAATTCGTCGTCAACTTCTTATACAATCACTTCAGTTTCCATTTTCATTTCATTCTTTCTAAAATAAATAAATAAGAACGATCAAAACAAGTAACTTATTCAATAAAAAGAAAACAATTACTATCAATACAGAATTTATCTTTTATAAAAAGGAGCTAATCTATCAGCATGGACAACTTTCTGTCTGTGTCTGTTAGATTTTTGAATTCTAAATACAACATTACTAAGTTTATTAATTACTTTATAAGGACCCTCCCAATGACTTTGTAATTTAGGTGCTTTTCCTTTAACTCTACGAGGATTATAAAACCACACATCTTGACCTTCTTCAAAATTAATTTGTCGAGCTTTCTGATCATAACGAGCTTTAGTACAAAGTGAACGAAAATTCAAACGTTGACGAGTTTCTCTATGAACTTCCTCTAATTTATCTTTTAATTTATAACCTAAATCTGAATTTTCAATATTTAATCTATTTCGCGACGCGGAACTCTCTCTCTGATTTCTAATTTCGCTATTTCGTGACGCGGAACTCTCTCCCTGATTCCTAATTTCGCTATTTTGTGACACGAAACTCTCTCCTTGATTCCTAATTTCGCTATTATTAAAACGACTTAGCTGGACTATATCTTGTTCCAAACGATGCAGTTCTGTCCGTATCTGCTCCTGTTCAACTCGTCGTTCCTCTCGGAGTTGTCCTAGCTCCTCCAGGATTGTACGCAGCATTTCCGACTCAGCCGAAACCACTGCCGTTTCATTTGACACCGCCGCAGCTTGAGTACGCGTCCTCCTTGGTGAATGGACTGTGGACATGTCGTTCGCCGATCCCGGACGAGCCCCCAAAATGTTATGTTCCCGTAGAACGTAATGGATCGGCCGATCAATTTGAGAATAATGTTCACTCACTCGAAAGACTTACACACACGAAATAAAGAACACTTCTTAACGAATTGAGAACTTTAATAGAACTTATTTACAATCTTTGCAACCAAAACCGATAAATACAAGAGAACTGTCAATACGCGTCCGCACAATTTGACAGCTCCTCCGAAACTAAACTGACAAACGTTGTTTACAAACAAGCGTCTCCTTAGAAACGAATCTTCCACTCTTTCTATAAGACTGACAGACTAACGTTATTTACAAATAAGCGTCTCCCTGGAGACGAATCTTCTGCTCTCAATGAGACGAAATACAGGGACGCAACAATATTTTTCAATTTTTTTCATAAATATTTCACATTATTGTTCAATGTTGTGTTACAGTTTATTCAACTTGCTATTTGTGAATTATGTGCACACTTAGGCTGCGTTCCGATATTCACTGCAAGCAACTGCAAGTACTGAAAATCTATAGTATACGTAACGTAGACTTGCACTGAATATCGGAACCAGCCTCTAGTTAAAAGCAAAAAGCAATTACAAATATTCAGCATTGCTGAAGAAACGAGCATTTCTATTTATTCTAGATTAGAATACATTTAGCAAGCTCTTATTGAGCACTTTTAGTGAACAATTGTTTGTAATTAATTTAAAGTCTAAAATCTAAAATCATATACTAATCACGAACAGCTGTTCAGTATGCTTTCAATGAGCTGTTGTCATACTAAATGCATCCATTATAAGAAGTTCATAAATCCAAGCAATTTTTTTTTTTTTTTGGTAATATTGATACGTTAGTTTCTGAAAAATAATCCATCTTTCTAGGATATTCACAAATTGCTTTTAGCTTAATCGTACATAATTTATTCATAGGCATTGTTTTAACACTAATTGTTATAATAAATAAATATAAAATTGATTATAATTTTACAGAAAAGATATGCAACTTTGGAGATAGACTCAGCACCAGCAGTATGTCTTCAGAAATAGAAAATAAGGTAAGTTAATTTTTTTGTAGTAGTTTTTTTTATAAAACATTTTGCAACTAATTATTTTATTTTATCAGGTTCATCTTGGCAGTGGTTTCTATTGCACAAATGCAGGTTTCGCAGCTATGAAAGCAGCAAAAAATGATTGCGACTGGGCTGCAGCCCTTCTTATTGGAGTTTTCGGCGAAGATGCTAAATTAATGAGGATTTATCCTAGAAAAGAAGGATTAAAAAAATTTCCACTTGGATTCCTGATGCTAGCTCAAAGTAAATATTCAATTGTTATGAAAGAAATACTATCTTTTTCTTATTATTATTTATCTCTTGTTTTTTATTTTATAGACTTGTTCAGAGAGCGATTGAAAAATGATAATTATGAAGGTGACATTGATCAAATGATCAAATTACTGCCAGCTTATCTCTCAGATAGCGCTAGATCTTGGAGGAGGAAGAAGTACATCCTCTCGTGCAAAACACTCGAAGAAATATAAATATAAAAATATATCGCAGAGGTCAATTAAAATTTCAGATTTTACTAAAAATATAAATAAAAAAGCAATACAATTTTTGGTAATTATTTCATAATAATGACTAGAAATTGTGTAATTATTTATTTCCATAAAAATATAAGTAAAAAAATTTTTTTGTTTACTTTATTTAGGACAGAAAAGGAGACAACAGTAGCAGATCCATCAATAGTTTCAACTGTTACATCTGTAACTTCAACTGTTTTACAGAAGCCATTGGTATTTAAGAACAAAAAATCAAACTTTGCCAAATTTCAAGATATCGATTCAATTGAAAGTAATAATAATTTAAACATAATAAACTTGATTTGTACTTTTTTTAAAATATTTATAGTTTTATTCTTTGATTAATTGCTCGTTCTTTTTTTTTCAGATACATAATCATATATGAACACACATCAAGACATCTTAAATATCTTAAATATAATCAGACTCGGACCGGAATTACTCAGAACCGTAATCGTTTTGTAGTAAATAAACAAACACAAAATGTTTTCTGCAGTTGACTATTTTTTTTATCAGTTAAATATTATTTGCAGTATTTTTTTTACTTTTTTTCCGGTTCCGGTCCGGTCTCTAATTCTAACTAAAATATATATGTTAATAAAATATTTTACAAATATTGTAAAAAAAAAAATAAAATATAAAACAATAAAAATAAAAATATTTTTATTTATTATTATTTATTTACTTTAATTTTTTAAGGCTCATCTGTATAAGAAGCAGACGCGGATCGCAAATCGCAAGATTAGACGCAGCAAATTGGGAACCTCAAAACTTCTGTGCGTCCTGCGTATTGAAGCCTGCGACTGTAAACTACCGAAAATACGTCACTGCGTCTAATCTTGCGATCTGCAACCCGCGTCCTGCATCTTATATAGATGAGCCTTTTTACTTTTCAATAACGTTTTCATAACGCTTCAATAACGCTTCATTATTTTTCGTTCACATTTGCTAAGAACCTGCCGGGGACTCGATGACCCTTTGTTAACACTTCCTCAGGAGCTCGATAACGCTCCGTTTACATTCAAGAATGTTTTGTTCACGTTTGTCGAAGAGTTTAATGATACTTTGTTAACGCTTTTTTAACGCTTAATAACCACTTTCTTTACGTCCCGATGTCTCAATTTTCGCTTATTTAATATTTCGTTTACGCTTCCATCACTCTCCCTTTACATTAGATTTACTCTCCAATTTACGCTTTGTTAACGCTTGTTTTACATTTTATTTTCACCAGGGAATTCTGTTGCGATTGTTTTAAAAAATAATCTTAAGTTTTACCTTTACAATTGGATATTTCTCGAAGATGTCTTTGCTCAATAAAGCGATATTAAATTTGAATAAATAATTTTAAACATCAAACTTCAAGCTTTATATTTGTACACATATTTGTACAAATTTGCGTAACATAAAAAATTTGTATAACTACTTTGAATTGTCCAAATTTATAAATTTTTTAGATTTAAATCTTTTTTAAAATTTTTACGTCGCTTTCTAATGCAAAAGAACTCCTCCTCTTCGAAAAACAAGAAATATGTAAGTAAAGTAATGTGAAACCCTTGATTCGATTTAATCAAGCTGATATCTGCAATAATTTTTACTTTATTTATTAAACTATTTATTCAATAGTTATATACAAATTAAATACTTCAGACTATATGGAAGCGATATATTAAAAAAAAAAAACAAAATTGTGTTAATTTTAGGAAAAAGATTATATTTTTATTTGTGACTTGAAACAAATAATTTCAGCTTATATAATTTTTAACATATACATAGTTTAAAGAAACAATTACATATTAACCACGTTGTGTTTTATAAAATCCTATAAAACTAAATGTAGTATTTAGATTTTGTGTATATATAGTATATATATTGTGAATGCATATAGTATTTTAAATTGCATATTAACTTCTATGTCTAGTATGGATATTTTAAACAAATGTCATATTATTATTACCCATTATATTTGCATGCCTTAAATAGGTTCGATGGAATTAATTGTTTCATTAATTACAGCAACGACTTTGTCATTGTCCATTATTGTCATGTGAGTGCCTTCAACATAGTGTATTTCTATTTTTCCTTTAGTAATCTGCAAGTAACTTTATATTAATTATAACTGTTCTGCTGTATAAATTATTTTTTTATATATTTCAATTACCTTGTGCAAGCCATAGTCTTCTTGAGGAAAAAGTAACGAATATGTCGTGGGCTTCAGAAGTATTATAGGTGATTCGATTTTCGGTACTTGTGTCACATCGTATTCATGAAGACCGTTCAAATGCTTATATATTGTTGTGCACAAAGCTTTTCTTTTGTCAATCATTACTTGTGAATAAGCCGAAGAAACATGTTTCAAAAAAATTTCTAACTTTTCGTCCCAATTAGTATTAGTACATTTGTTCAACTCCAACACAAACTGAAAAGATTAGATTTGTGAATTTTGCCGAAAAGTCCATCATTTCAGACCATCATCAACGACTATATATACCTTTCCACTAGCTGCTGGTTGAAACAAATCCATTATACCCAAAAGAACATTATTCTGAAATTCATCTAACGCAGTGAAAGGACAAATTATATTAGCCATTGCCTTTATATGCTCGGGTGCTCCATCGATGAGTATCAATCGGCCTTTGAGATTCATTTCTTCTAACTTCCGCGCTAATTCAATTGCAATTGTCGATCCATACGAATAGCCGACTAGTACAAAATTCTGTGGCAATTTTTGTTCTCTGCTCAAAATGTGCTAGAAACACATAAAAAACAGTAAAATATAAAAAAACTTAACAGAAAAAAATGGGATTGAAAATATCTTGAACTGTAATCTTGTTATCATTGTATTCTGGCATGCAGTATTTTATTGTATCACAATCTGTTTCCTTCTTTCTACATTATGGAGTCCAGTTGTTAATTAAGTGAAGAATTTACCTCTAAAAGGCTATTAGTGATATCTTTTATTGATGTTAAGTCTGTGCCGATGTTATGCGTGTTGTATTGCAAACACGTCGCTGAACCTTCGATTTTTGGCACCAGCAAATCAAAGACGTTTGCACAACCCTCTATACCTGGCAATAGGAATATTTCGCTTTCCGTCGTGCTTTTTTTCGTCGAAAGCTTTATACAAACATCGGGTATCAATTGATCATCGCCTGATATGCGAATGAGCAATTTCATTCCTGTTATCTCGGCGAGTTCCTCGTTCTTCATATCTTTCTCAAACATTTTGGCGAGCTTAGCGAAATTGAGATCGCGAATATCCTGCGCGGTAAGGAAAATCTCATACTCCCGTTCCAAGGTCTGTTTAATTTCCACGGCCATCATCGAGTCCATTCCAAGCTCGGACAAAGGCATGTGATGAGCCACGGTCCTCATGTCCTTCAGATCTATATTTAATTAATTTTTTATATTTAGTTTTAATTATTTAGTTTATATTATATATTTTAATCACATTTAATTAAACACATTGATCTTCTTTATCAAACAAATTCCAATTGAAATAAATTGATTAATCAAATAGTCTAATTTTTTTAATGTTATTAACTTACTCATAATATTGGCCACAGTTTCGACAATACTGGATGCGCCAAAAGTGTTCAACCGCTTCTCGGCTACAACCATGCTCGCCACTATAGGCTGTTTTTGTAACAAAAAGTCCTCGAGTTTCGCGATGCAGGAAGTTATCTTTTGCTGCAAAGTGCCGCCGATAACCATTTCTTTGTCGTTGTCTTGCATATCAGCCACGAGGCCGACATCGCCGACCGCACCCCATTGAACCGCTAGTCCATGCAGACCCTCTTGCACTCGTCTCTCGCAAATTCTCTCCATGATGGAATTTGCCATGCCGTAATTGGTCTGTCCGGCATTTCCTCTGCCGCAAGATACCGAAGAGAACACAACAAAGTGACGAAGCTGAGGACATATTTTTCTGGTCAAATGATCCAAGTTCTTTGTGGCCCAAGCTTTCGCCTTGAAGGGTTCCTGAAACGTCTTTACAGTTTGATTCCGGCATATTTTATCATTCAATACCACAGCCAGATTGAATATAGCGTCCACCGGTGCCAGTTTTTCTGCCGATTTCAACATATATTCGCAATCTTTGACGTCCGATACATCGACGTTCGATATGATTAGCACTTTTACTCCGTAAGATTTCCACAGATCGATCTTCATCTGCTGATATCCGTTTCTTACTCCGGCGCGCGAGATGAACACCAGATTCTGAGCGCCACGAACAACCAGCCAATCGGCTAATTCTAAGCCGAAGCCACCCAAGCCGCCTAAGATGATGTACGATTTGTTCGATAGACAGTAATAACGTGGAAGTGCAAGAATGGGTGCGCTCATAGATTCATCTTCTTCGTGTATTTTTATGATTACCTAAAAGTACGTCAATTCAGTTAACGCAGTTTTTTATTTATGTATTAAGTTTTATTCTTAACTGATCAACCGTAATTAAGCCACAATTAATTCCAGTTTAATTGATTTACCTTTCCTATATGCTTTCCAGCTGCCATGTATCTGAATGCAGCCTCCACTTCATCCTTTTTGAAAATTTTTCTGGAAATCGGTTGAATAGCTTTATTCGCAAGATTTATGGCCACTACCATGTTCAAACGTTCTTTTAGTTTTTCCGGAGCTGTGAATACATTATCCAACATAACGCTGTAAAATGAAATTCCTTTCGAAAGCATCGACAGGTTCAACGAATTATTGGCCATAAAATCGTATTTGCCTATTTCCAGAAAACGCCCGCCCTTCGCCAGGCAACGGATGGACGTCTGGAGTTTCTCTTCGGCGAGCGAGTTCAATACAATGTCCACGCCACGGCCGTTGGTCTGATTAAATATCATTTGCTCAAAACTGTTGTCGCGCGAATTTCCAATGTGATTCTCTGGGATAAACGGGAACGTGTCTCTGATAAACTTTCGCTTTTCTGGAGTGCCAACGGTGGTGAATATCTCGCAACCTTTGTGATGCGCAAGATGAATCGCAGCTTGGCCCACGGCACCGGTACCGGAGTGGATAAGTACCGTGTCTCTCTTTTTCATATTTGCCTTGACGATTAATCCGTAACAGCACGTGCCGTAAGCGCACGAAACCGTTGCAGCGTCTTCCATGCTCCACTCGTCGGGAACATTCCAGCATAAGTATTTGGCGGATGTGCACATATTTGATATGGATCTGTGAATTAAAGAATTAAAATTTTTTTATATCTAAAAAAAAAAACAGAATTATCTAGAAAAAAGATAACTTGTAGGTTTTACAGTAAATATAGTAATATGGTTTATAAAAAATTTATGCACTTCAATAAAATAATTCTACGTTTGTGCTTTGGCTTTACAAAATTTTACAAGTTGCGTTGCAAAGTTTGAAACATTTATAATACAAATTTTTTTACATAAATAATTTTTTAATTATTTTTTATTTTTTTGTCACACATGCACATACAATATATACAAACACAATATATTAATTGATCCAAAAAAAGGCTTACTTTAAAGTACATCTATCTTTTTTATATACAGTATACTTTTAAATAATTGTGTGACAATAACGTACCTGTTTTCCCAAAGTCCCATTACTCTCTGTCCAGTATTATTGACGCCGACATATTCCATACCCACCATACAATCCTCGAGACGTCTACGAGTTGAATGGAAACCATCTCCTGCAAGTTTGCCGGATGCTATCATTACATCTTTGAAATTGATAGACGAGTAAGCTATGTGAACGAGATTATTTTCCTTATAATCCGGTGTAATCGGGCCCTCTATCCAGCGAAATGAACTCAAATCACCGCTCACCTAAATGAGAAATATCTTTTATTATGATAGAACTGTAAGAATAACTTTTTTAATTAATTTATGAAACATTTATACCAATTGATTGACAAATGCGTGGTACACGAGCTTCGGTGTCAGCGGCGATAACGGAAGATGTCTATATGAACCCCATGTTTTACCCGGATGCAAGACATTTATGATAAGATCGATCCGGAGTTGCTCCGCGTATAATGACTCGTGCAAAGAAAACTCCGGTGCAGTTTCGTCTTGAATAAACACTCCTCTGATCGATTCGCCACCTGGTTCCATCCTCAAGCAATTGATGAGGCCCAACAAGCCGCATTCCGAATCTTTCTCGCTGACTAAAATTATTTTCACAGCGTTTTTTAACTCATTCTCCGCGTTCAAGATCGATTTAAGCTGCTCTAACCAAGAGAACTCATAATTGTTTACGTGAATAACTTCAGTTTTCCTCGTCGACTGTTCTCTCTTCTTTAACAGTATAATGTGCTCTTTCTGCGTGCGTTTCTCAAGTACTACTGCTAAATTGTACTTTTCGGCAGTCGCAATGTCGTCTTTCGTGAAGAACTGTTCTCGTGTCAATAAGAATCCATTGTTTTGTAACACCGGCAAAATTTCTTTTAAGGTCTTGCTCTTATTCTTCGTGAACAAATTGTATCCTGTGATTAATATCGCATTATCGTCATTTGACAACTTCTTCGATTGCGAAACTGTGATTTTCGAATTAAGAGTAACGCAATCGAAGCGATCGGTTGTGGTTACCAGAGTAATGTTTGGTTGAAGCGACGGTAGATCATTCAAGATATCGATAAACAATGGTGATGCTATTTCATCTGCTTCTACTTTGTCATCATCTTCGATCAACTCGATAATATTTACTTTTATCACTTGATGATATTCCAGAGCGAGATGTGTCGACAGCATCACGCCTTCCTGCCATGAAACCTCGGCTCCGTCGCGATGAGCTATGAATCTGTACTCCTCGAGAACGGGCTCCCCCGCTGGCTTTCGACGAATTATGGAAGTAGCTTTCATTCTGTGAATTTCCACACCGCCGGATACTACCGCGTCGAAGATTTTATACACACGCACAGGAAGCTCTAAAATGATATTTATAAATATTGTATTTTTTTATACTCAAACTTTATTTACGTTAAACAAATTTCTTTATTTGAAAATTAGTCACAATATTTAAAGTTTCATTAAAAAATTAATACTAAATAGCTGTTAGAAAGAAAATGAGTCGACAAACTTACGATAATCGTTAGCTGCTGCGTTCCGTATTTGCTGTATGTGAAGTTTCGTATCGATTACCAACTTTTGAATTTCCGTGAAAACGTGAAGACTCTTCGTGTCTATTCCGAGAATTTTCATTTGCAACATATTATCCATAAATGTTACCCAATTGTACATCCAAGCTATGTGCCCTTGTTTTCCCGTAGTCGACGAACTCTTCAAACCCCGAAATATGCCGGCGTATTGATATCCGCGTAATCTGAGTTCCTTGTAGATATCTTTTGTGTTCATTACTTCCTCCTCATTGTCGTTCTCTTGATTTAAAAATTGTCTCGGTAACTTTTCTTTGGTAATATCTGTCGGTTCACGCACAGTGCCAGTGACAACGGCATTATCTCCTTCCATGACTTCAAACTTTCCAGTTGCTGCAATAAATCATCTTGAATATTTCTCTTCATCACATAAATTGAGTATTGTCATTCTTAATGCAGCAAATAAAATAGCTTATTGAAAAATAAATTTTTTAAATAAAATCTACCTTTCTGCACCATTATTGTTAGATACACGGGTCCTTCTTTCGGAAAGTGCGTTGCCCGAATGAACTTGACATTTTCAAATACGATCGGCATCTCGGTATACGATAGACTTTTTAGCAAACCCATCGTTTCCCAAACTAGCATGAGATATCCAGTAGCCGGCAATAACTGTCTTCCGTCAATCACATGACCGCTCATATATTCGTAATCTTCGTCATTTAGCGCAACTTCAACCATCCTTTCTCCGTTAGAGAGTCTCGTCTGCATTTTATGACATGTTACGTACCAGTCCTCGGAATGGTTCCATCTGGAAATAGAAAATAAAAATTCCTTACTCTGAAAATAATTTTGTGTTCTATTATGTTTACCAAATGAATAATGTGTTCGATATACTTGATTGACGGCGAGATCATCGGCGTGGAACGACTAACAGGAAATTTTACGGTCGGATATAGATTTGCTAATTGCGGTTGCAAGCCATTGTTGTACATTTTTCCTAGACCTCGCAAAAATACTTTGACGTTATCCTCGTGATTACGCTGAAGTAACGTGATGCTGGTTGTGTTGAACAGTTCTTTCGTAACACTCTGAAGAATAGCATCTGGAGCGATTTCAAGAGTCACTGCGTTTCTGGGAATCAATTGCGCAGTTTTATCGAAAGATACAGGACTTGATAAATTATTCGTGAAATATTCAGCGCAGGACAATTTTGCGTTGTCAAATAAACTTTGCCATATCTGATTGGGAGTCATTGTTTGCGGTATTATTCGATTTAGGTAAGCCAGAATCGTGGCTTTTGCGGGGAGGAGATAACGAGTATGCAGAGGAATATCGCAGCAGTTGACTTCCTCAGTAAATACGTTATTGGCCTGCAAAATTATATAAAAAGTATAATTTGTTTAAGTTAATTACACGTATATTCGACAAAATATTTTAATGAAAAATTAAAGTACCTCTAATTGTTTTGTAAATGTTTTTACTGATTTTTTTAGACCGCTTATGGAGCAAGTATTTTGACTGTCGCTGTAAATTATTTCGATATCTGGTGGGCATATGTTCTTCACATTCTCATAACTGAGACCGATATTCACCATCGCGCAGTTAATTTTTTTCGTTTCCTTCAATCCCAATCCTATGTAATACGAAGATAAAATCACTTGTTCAAGGGTGAAATTACCAGTCGCATATGCGCAGCAGAGTTCACCAATTGAATGACCAACGACAAAATCTGGCACGATATTTACGGATCTTAAGAGATCGATTAATCCCACCTAAAAAGAATAAAATATTTTTTTCTATTATTATCAAGAAACATTTACAGAAATTGTGCGCATATAATTTGTAAAAACAATTTACCTGCATTACGGTGATGCCCACAAGTGAATTCAATATGTCGTTAAAAGTATCTTTATGTTTACTCGTTAATATGTCAATGATATACATTCCATGCATTTTTAAAATCGTATCGCATTTTTCTATGGTTTTGGAAAATACTGGGAATCGCAGTAGCGCTTGACCTGTTAACATGTAAATTCGAGTTTAATTGCAAGCAATCACTTCTCTAACATATTGAAAAAGAAATCCGTACCCATGCCAATCCATTGCGATCCAATTCCGGAGAACACAAAACAAATCGGTCTTCTCTCACCTGAATAATATTGTATTTCTTTTGCCGTTTTGATCGGCGTTTTAGATTCGACAATCACGTATCCTCTGTAAGGATGATTTTTCATCTCGTCAGCGTAAAGATCATGCAATAGCCGTACATATTCGACGTCTATCGGCCGGTTCTCAATCTAACATACAAATTTTTGCGGTGTAAGTATGCTTTTATTGACTGTGTAACCGCAAAATTTTTATATACCTCATTTAGAAATGATTCAACTGCTTGTTCGGTACGTCCAGACAGGACAACGAGTCTGGGTAGATTATCATTTGGAGCTCCTTTGTTGATCTTATCCTTTGTGTTACTTCGCATCAAGATGTGGCAATTGGCTCCACCAAAACCAAACGAATTGATACCCATAAATTCAGAAATCCACGGTGTTGTGTTGGTCACCACGCGTATGCTTCCATCTTCTAAAGCCTTAACACCTTTCCGTATTTGTGTGAAGTTTATATTTGGCGGGATTAAGCCAGTTTCCATTGCAATTATCACCTTACGAAAAGTTAATTAAATGCTAACTTGTTGCTTCTTACCTTTTTATTAAATTATTTATTAATTGATAAATGTTTTTTATCTTTTTATCATGATACTATTAATGATTTAGCAGCAAAAAAAATGTTATAGAAATTTTTGTTTGTAAAGTATAAAAATTTCACAAATCTACGTTCATAAAAGTTGACCGTTACTATAATGCACCGTTATTATAATGCATATAATAATTATTATTACCTTAGCAATTTGACACATGCTATTAGCACCTTCAGAATGGCCCAAGTTTGATTTGATAGAGCCGATTAACAGAGGAGTTTGCCTGTTCTTGCAGAAAACCTGCTCGAGTGCATTGATTTCTTCTGGATCGCCAACATAAGTGCCGGTGCCGTGAGCCTCCATGTAGCCTAAGCAAGTCGGTGAAATACCGCATTCATTGTAAAACTCTTCCAGTAAAGTTTGCTGCATTTTGCTCGACGGGAAAGTAATGCCTTGTTCCTTGTATCCATCACAATTAGTTTTCGCATAGGCGACGGTTGCATAAATTCTCTTAGCCACCTTTGCTTTTTGTAAAAATGCGACTCCGATTGTCTCGCTACGCATGTAACCGTTTGCATCGTTGGTAAAAGGTTTGCTGAATCCGTCAGGTGCTAAAATTCCTGCAATTGTAAAATTATGTTATAAAATCTAATTTTGATGTATATTTATATATATTCCAAATTAGATTATAATAATTTGTATATTTTTTAATTATTTCTTATATTCTAAATTAATATTTTAATAAGTATAATACCAAGTCGCGCAAACTGCAATGATACATAAGGATGCATGCAGAGATTAACACCGCCGACAATGGCGGCGTCACACTGCCCTGACCGGATACTTCTATAAGCGCACTCTAAAGCGAAGAGACTTGAGCTGCATGCGGAATCGAGGGTGCAAGATGGTCCTGTTATATTTAACCAGTGAGACATTCGATTTGCGTTCATAGTTTTGTAACATTCGAAAGCTGCGGCTACCTGATGTGTGTACATAAATAGTTTAGAGAATTTAAATGTTCATTGTATCAGCATTGTAGGAGCTGATTTACAAACAAGTAAATTTTTTACAATATGATATAAAAATGTTATTTTTCTAAATTTTTATGCTATAAGCTTGTGCAATATTCTTGCTTGAATGATAAGTAATTTTTTGTACCTGTGGTTTTTCAAAAAACCAAGTCTTTTCCGACTCCGAAATGCACATTCCGATAAAAATTCCAGTATTTGTTCCAGATAAATCTTTCGGATTTATTCCTGCATCGACGATAGCTTCATACGTATGCTCCATGAGCATCCTACTCATAGGATCCATGGAATGGACTTTGTTGAAGGGAATTTCAAAATAATCTGCATCAAACTTCTCACAATTATTAATCAGTCCCATACGTTGAGGTAGATCTGGATGACCTGCATATTAAACCGTATGTAATAAGTGAACAGTTATTTTCATTTCAACTAATATAGAAGTTTGAATAAAAAAAAAATTATGGCAATGAATAAAATTTAAATAGAACAGTAATTTTATACATATGTTTCTATGAAGTATTTTTAATATAATTTTTTATTCATAGACCGAAGAAGATTTTACCATGATTCCATCGTCGTTCCTCATCTGATCCAAGATCCACGCTGTTAAATAAATTTTCTTGAAGTTGGCTAATATTGTCAGATTTAGGAAATCTACCGGCGATGCCAGAAATAACGATGTCATCTTCAGATTCGACATCAATGACCGTGGATTTTTTATTTGAGTTCATGTCAAATCCAACGACAGTAAGTTTTACTTTTCTGGTTAACAAAGTCCCACTATCAGCAAATTTACAGATATTTTAAATGATCTTTATTTTACGTTTTTACATTTACACACTCTTTTTTTCTTAATTTTTAATGATAATATTTAAGTGAGATTCTGAAACCCAACTTACGCGATTGCCTGTGCGACTGGCGTAACACTAGTTAATAGCTCACCTTAAAACTTCACCTGTTTTTATATAAAAGATATATGTTAATTATTTCATCACTACTTATGCAGGCACATTATAAATTTACTATTTAAAAAACAATTGATTGATCTCAATAATAATTAATGGTTCGTAATCGTGAAACATTAATGCCATGTGTTTCAAATTATTTGCAATCATTGGTCTGTAATAGTAAATTCTCTTATTTATTTTACTATCTGTTGCATCGAGAGACCCGAAAATATGATATGGAAATAAGAATTTTGAGACCAATTGTATATATCTAGTAGAAAATTATTATAATTTTTAGTTATATGAGCTAGTTACATAATAAATTACATAATTCTAAATAAAGAACCACACTGGTTTTAGAATAAGTGAATTTTTTACCGTAAGATACAATATATCTCATTAAATAAACATTTAAATAATATAAACGTAGTTGAATGCGTTTAATCTTCTGAATACAATAAATGCGTATATATCCTGCAAATTCAATCGATGTAGCCGACGCACTCATATTAACATTTAGCGAAAACGATCGATGTGGTCGATGGATATATGCAAAATAAAATTTAATAACAAAGTACAGATAGTCTGAAAGAAAAGGCAACAAGAGCCGTTGCTAGGTGTTCGTGCTTGGTGTTCCATTAAAATTCACATTATATTGTAGAAATTATAAAAACCCGAGATAAAATGGTGTAATATGGTCAAATGTAAAAATATATAATTAGTTATGAAAAGATCTAATAACATATGTAATTTTATATGATCATATATGTAGGAATCTTGGTTTGGTTATCAACTAATTTATTTTATTTAAAACAAGTAGATTTATTGAAGTAAAAAAAATTAAAAGATACGGAAGATTACAGTTGTTCTCTCGTCAACGGTCGCGGACGTTCTCCCCAAAACGAGATTGTCATCGTCGGTCAAAAGCATCGCTCCTCAAAAACATCACTGACCTCGTTCGATAATATATACATAGTCGGACTAACATAAACCGTCGACTCACCTCTAATACGACTCGAATCGACATACGGCGATGTGCGAAACATAGTTTTTCCACATATAAAATTCAGTTTTTTTTCATAATTAATTATATATATTTACATCTGACCAATTATACCATTTTTTCTCGGGAATTACAAACGTTTCTGCCTGTGTTAGGCCTTCTTCAGTGTCGTTACAAATAAAAATTTTAATAAAACGAAATTACAATAGTTGAAGCGTTTAGTAAACAAATAAGACAAAGTACGCAGAGTATTCTTTGTAATAAATAATTTCCATTATAGAAAGATTGGTAAAATGGCACTGCAACAATATTGCTTGTGTAAAATAACAATTTTGTTTTTTTAATAAAAAAATTATAAACCTGTGATACATACTTGTAATTAAACGCCGGATCTATATGTCCAATAAGAAACATGGAAGAGCCAGAGAATAGTATTGTCCTTCAAAATGCCTTCAAAATTCGTAGTGGAATTGTTTGAAAAAACCGAAATGTCACTAATTGAAACAGAACAAATAGTTATACTAAGTCGGTTGAAATGATAGTGTTCGGAAAAATTATTGCTCAGGCTCGTGTGAGTGCCTGAAGTGGAGAATTCAGGAGGGGATTTTTTGTGATAAGAAAGAGGGGAAGGAAAGAGTAGGAAGGAAAGAAGAAGAATAGGCGGGATGGAGAGGAACATGGCACCATATTGGTGGAAATAAGTTTAAAACCTGTTGTTAAGCTTCTGGTAAAAAATCAGTATCGCTCTGTTTATTTAAGCCTTTTTTCTGTCTTTTTATGAAAATCATCTCTGAAGTGAGTCTTTTCATATAAGAAGGTTCCTCATCTAATATCTGGATGTTATTCCAATCGAATTCATGGGTGGAATCTAATTTGTGATGAGAAATAACAGAGGAAGAGCCATTTTTTTATTAATGTCCGTCCTGTGTTTCTTTATTCTTGTATTTAATTGTCTTTTTGTCTGTCCTACATAGGTAGCCTCACACTCCAAACGTGAAATTTTGTAGACTACATCACAGTGAGACAGAAAGTTTAAATTATCTTTCCCCATTTTAATGAATCTTTTTAAAGTACAGTCAATAGTATTGCATTAACCTTTGACTATGGCTAAACAGGACGCAGAGCTCTACACAACTCTGACGAAAAACACAATTTAACGAGATTAGCAGCGCGATCCGTATTTTATTATTGCATTTCTTATGTATTTTTTATCGTATCTATGTTAGTACAAAATAGTATTTGATAATGCTGTATCAAGAAGAGAAAATTATTTTGTCCAAAAATATTTTATGTTAATGTTTTATGAAGAATTGGTTTCTTAGCTGTAATGTATTGATCACAATCGTGCGTAATATTGCTATCAAACATTCTTTTGAGACAAAAAATAAAAATAAGTGAAAACATTTTTGCTTTGTAAGAAAAAGTTATTCAATGGTTTTTCAATGTGAGGTAAAAAAGATAGTCATTATAATAATATTTTATTCCAAAAAATCGTTTAAAAGGAGATCGAAAAGTTAAAAATCATATTATTGAGTTGCAATTGTATAGAATTCTAACATCAAAAGTTAAGAATATACAATACGGCTGTAAAATTTGTGAAATTCTAATTAATTTTTTATTAATAGTAATATTATTTATAGCAGAAATGATAATTAGTTGCAATTTTTGGCTCAATTTTCTGATTGACGCCTCCTGTCCCCTGCTTGCTGCTCGCATGCTAACAACGAGTCGCCAAACGCGCTAACAACACGCATAACTAAGGTGCGCAATACTCAACTTCAGGAATGTCATATCACAAATGCAACAAGATAATAAATATAGGACAATAGATTTCCACATCACCTAAGAGATACTATTATTGACGCGTTCTTCAACAATAGTATTATACAATTAAAAAACATTTAAGACAAATGCTAATTATATCACTTGCCTATTCTATTAATAATTTTTTATTTCTTTTTTTAATAACATAATCAGATACTAACGCCTGCGAATTGAATTCAATAATTATGCAAGATTTTTTCAATGTCTGCAGCTTTCGAAAATCTGTAAAAACTAAATATTATAACGACATATTTTTTATTAGTTATTAAGTTGAAATTTAATTGTAGAAGTTAAAACGTTTGTACGAATTAGAAATTTATTGTATTTTAAATTTATAATTATTTTTGATTAAAAGTATAAATTGCAGTAATGACACTATATAAAACTAAAACTTGAACACATTCAGAGTATCGTGTAAACAAATGTATAAATAATGTATTAATTCTCTAAAGTATTAGAAGTATCTATGAAATTGCGCCATTTTATTATTTTAATATTACGCTTATGTAAAAATTTTTGGATTACTTACTTATGCTATCAATGCTTGCATGATGTTCAGTTTGCGATACATAATTTTGAATACGGAAATAACACATTTATAGTGTTGCATATAATAATTTAATGTAATTAATAGTATAATTATTAGTATAATTTGCGACGTGAACTAGCCTCGGAATCACGCCAGATCCGAGGGAGCACACCCAATGGAAATCGGTAACCGCGGTACTTCACAATCTTCGGGAGTTAGGTAACTTACGCGGCGTCGGCAGTAAATGCACGACTCGGTAACTCGCGGTATCGGCAATAAATGCTCGAATCGGTAACTCACGGTATCGGAAATAGATGCTTGATTCGGTAACTCGCGGTACTCCACGCTCGTCGGGAGCAAGGTAACTCGCGAAATCGGCAATAACTGCACGATTCGGTAACTCGCGGTACTCCACAAAATTCGGGAGCAAGGTAACTCACGCGATATCGGTAACCGGAAATGGGCGCCAGGTGCGAGTAATCGCACCGCGGTATCGGTAACTTCAACAGTTCTCTAGAATGCTCGGCCACTCCCCGCTCAGTATATGGCAGAGAGGCGCAGTTCTTTTATTTAACGTTAGATATCTGGAGTGAGAGGCGAACAAAAGGACAACTCAATAATTAAAATTTAACAATGATGTATTTCAGTGATTCGGTTACAAGGTTAAAGATGCTTATATAGTTCGGCCGGAGCCGATACGGCGGAAATAGTTTGATACGGTAGTAAGACCATTCGCCCCAATCAATCGGTAACAAGAATAAAGTTCGATAACTACATGAAATCTCGGAAACGCAATCACGATAATTCGCAGCTGATCCGACGATATCCAGCAAAACAAATAACTTATCTTACGACCATCCGACGCGGCCGGTGAAGGCCAAATAAATACTCTTTGAACGACGGTAGCCTAACGGCCAGAAATGAGATGTCGCGGAACGGCTATTTTTCGCGGGCTTTCACGTTTCTCGCCGAGACGCTAACTTTGCGGTAACAGCAATCTCGCGGAGAACGTTCCCGAACCAAAATCCGCCCGCGGACATTCACCCACGGTACTTCCGATACAGTGATAACGCGACCAAACGGTAACCAAACGGTATCGCAAGAAAGACGGTAGTAATCGGTATCTTCAAACAGAAACGGTAACGGAAAGACGGTACGGTAACGAAACGAAACGGTAAACGAAAGAGACTGTCGGCGCTTGATTCACGCAAGGCGGAGAGACTTTTACGCGATATCCGGAGCCGGCTGGACACGCGGTAATTGAGCGTCAATACGCGCTTACGGTATCAAAAATCTTGGTTAGTTGTTTTGAGAGACACTAAATACAAAACAGACTCACGCTACCAGCCATAACCGGACGGAACTCTACGGCTACCCGAGAGGCGGCTTACATCGAGTGGACTTCTTCGGCGTCTTCGGCGTCGTTGGGCTGAGTCCTCATGATCGTCCTCGCGCACTTGCGACACACTGAACAGTAACTCATTCGCGCTCTGCACGTAGGTCCCTCTCATCTCGCGTCGTCTTCCTGCGCATCCTGCCGATTTTCCAAAAAAGGGGGCCCCTGAGAACCGCCCACAGTTCATCCAGAGCGCTCCCCCCCCCCCCCCCCCCCGCTTTCTGTGGTTTCCTCAAATCCTTCGACCGATAATGTGTTGATGAGTCGATGTTCCCGGAAGAGACTGGTTAGGCTGGCCGGGCCATACTCCGGTCTTTCCGGGTGCAGCATTTTCGGAGTCCTCGAAGCCGTCTGCAGCCGGGCGAGGTCCGCTGCTGCGTGTCTCTGCGCTTCTTTGATTTTGTGGCTAAAACCAAAGCGGAGTTAGATAGGGCTTGGATGGCGGAGGCGACGGAATCGCGGTACCTGATCTTTTGCTGTGGGGTCACTAACGCGCGACACCCGTTGATGATCCCCCGGCGTCCGACCTCCATGGCGATGCTGCATCTTCGCCTTGAGGCACAAAACACGCAACGCCGCCCGCACGGAGTCTCGCCTTACAACTTAAAAACGATATTAATGATACAAAATGGGAACGACATAAAAAAAACAACGCGTACAGATTGTTGAGTCTCGCGGGTTGCTCTCTCCACGCGAGGAGCAACACCAGGACTCTTTGCTCCCTCGGCCGGGCTATCGCCCTTGTGACGGCGCTCGAAAAGCGCCACGTCACAAATTGGAGACTGAGTGCGGATGCAAATACATGTGATAATAATTGTTATAAGTAAAATACATATGCATGAAAAAAAGACGCCTTATTTAATTTTTTTATATAAAATTATTTAGTATGCCCCTAGGAAAAAAAAATTATAAATTAAAAAATTGTGGCCGTTATATAAATTTAAACGGCATTAAAATTCTTAAATATATATGAGGATTATTTTTTTATGATGCAATTAAACAAACTGTACGTATCGTGCTTGAGCAAAATAAGTATATTTGAATGAAACTTATAAAATTCTTTTACATACTTGCACGCGGATTTCTTTCTCTATATCCAGCAGCATAACTAGGGAGAAAAACAAAAACGGATCTAGAGTCATAGAAAAATAAAACATAGCAATGGAATGACAATATTTTTAACACCCTCTTTTAATGACATTCTCTAAAATTATTTTTAATTTAAAGTAACATTTCACAAAATAACACATCTTATTAAAAATAGCATTGTTCAACATAAAATAATGATTTCTAATCTACTGATAATGTATAATGCTTCATAATATGCCCTCTCTAACTATCTAAACTTAAACATTTACGATTCTTACAATATAAAATACTTGTTAAGCTTTAAGTTAATATATCTGCTTATAGATCTTTACCGTTAATATACTCCAATTGTATAGTTCCATTTTTAAAGTTCTTATATACAAACTTATATTTCAGATTTATATGTTTAACTCTTCGATTATTTTCCGGATTCTTAACTAATAAGAAGATACATGTTTGATTGTTCTCAAATATTGTAATATTATCAGTCCTTATACTAAAATCTAATAACAACCTCTTAAACTAAAGTCCATCCACAACTGAATTACATAACGCTATTCAGCTTTAGTCGTTGATAATGCAATATAAGTTTGTTGCTTACTGGTACAATATACTACACTACCAAACACTTTAATTAAGTATCCAGGCACTGATTTTCGAGCATGTACATCTCCTCCCTAATCTGCATCTACATAACACACTAGTGGATGTTTCTCTTCTTCTCTAATATAAACTAAACTTAGATTCTTTGTTTCTGTGAGATATCTTAATATTTTTTTGAGATGTTGCTACACGGAATTCGGATATTTATCTTGATATTTACTAAAGCAGTTTATGGCAAAACTTAAATCTGGACGTGAACTTAACATTAAATACATTAAGCAGCCTATTAATTCTTTTACTGGTTTATTTGTAGTTTTATCATTTTCAATTCCAGTTAAATCTAATCTAGATTCAATAGGTGTTACACGCTGTTTGCAGTTTTCAAAATCAAATCTTTTTAAAACTTATAGCAAATATCGTTTTTGGTTAATTTTCAATATACCATTTACTTTATCATACTCTATTTGTAATTCAACAAAATTTTTTTATAAAACTACTTATAAAACATACCATATTCGCGAGTCTTATCCGTTTCGACATAGTCTCCTTTTCTCATTTGTTGATTGTAATTGTTTCGTATAAGATGTGATTGATTATTCCAACCTCGATGACCTCTTTTGTTAGTAGCATTCCCACGGTTCGTACTGCTTTGATTCACACCTCTCCTACCTCTAGTTCCCCGAAATGTATTTTTTTAAGTATTATTATAACTTGGTTGAATTTGGGATGTCTTTTTACAGTATTTCTTAATACGACCACTCTCATCACAAATGTGACATTTTTTTATATTAGATATAAATGCAGTTTTCTTTATTGATTCATTTTGATCTCCATCATTTTCCTTTCTCTTCTCAAACTCTATTCTTAATTTTGCCTGTACATGATTTAAGTCTAACGTCTCGACTGACATGTTCTCAAGGACGGTTACCACTGTCTCATATGATTTTTGTAATGCGAGAAGCATTACCAAAAGTGTACAAATTGCATCCTCTTCTTTTATATCAGCTTCTGACGATTTCAACTGACATAAAACACGGTCGAATTTTAATAAAAAGAATTCTAACTTTTCTCCTTCACTCATTTTCATCGACATTAATTTCCTCCTAAGAAATATTTTTTCGGACAAACTTTTTTTTTCATATACCTCTTGTAAACTTATCCACATATCATATACTGTTTTTTTATCTGTAATAATATCTATTTGCGTATCATCAATACATTGTACAAGTATAGATTTGCATTTATTTTCCTTCTTTTTGGCTTCTTCTTTCTGCTTCGATGTATCATAATTTTCATCACTGTGTTTAACAAGTATCATATCTTATACATTGAATTCTGTCAATATTGTTTTAATTCAAAATTTCCAGGCTTCAAAATTATTACCACTTAATGGATCAATTTTATAACTGTTATTCTTATTTTGGGCCATTTTTAAAAGCGAGCCAAAGGTAATACAAAGGAAAAATATAATCTTGCTTTAAAGCCAATTGTCTCACTTAATTGTTGCAATCCTGGGCCCACCTCTTAAATATATATGAGGATTATTCCATTATGATGCAGTTCAACAAATTGTACGTGTCGTGCTTGAGCAAAATAAATTTATTTGAATCAAACTTATAAAATATTTTTACATACTTGCACGCGGTTTTCTTTCTCTATATCTAACAACATAACTAGGGAGAAAAACAAAAACGGATCCAAAGTCATAGGATTAGTTTATACCGATTGTTTAATACGCGTACCAAGTACTGAATCAGCTTCTTTGATTGGTGTAGATTTTACACTAAACAATTTATATCTATCGGAGAAGCAGATTTAGTATTTTGTACGAGTACTAAACAATCGGTGTAAACTAAGCCATAGAAAATATAAGACGTAGCAATGGAATGACATTATTCTTAACACAATTCATTCTTAAAAATTATAATTAAAAAGAAGCATTCATCTTCCATTTGGGAATTTTATTCACTAGAGAAAATTAGTATTTTGGCTGATTATAAGCCAAATCGGAGGTGATAACTTTTCGGAAGTCCACTCTTAAGTATACAGGGTGTTTCATAATGTCCGTGCCAACGCTCGTGTGCGAATAGAGTGTGGTAAACTGAATAGAAAAGTCCTTTACCGTTTTGCAATTTTCGCAATAGTAATTGAGATATTAATTAAAAGGGACTGACGAATAATCGCGCGTTGCGTGTAGCTGGATCGTGGGCTGTACACTTTAAACGTGACAACAACGAGGATCGCATGGCAACGAAAAATAACACGTAGCGAGAGCAGGAGTGATATGCGTTGTTATTTTTCGTTGCCATGCGATTCTCATTGCTGTCACGCCTAGAGCGTACAGCCTACGATCTAGCCGCGATCAACGCGCGATTATTCGTCAATCCCTTTTAATTAATATCTCACTTACTATTGCGAAAATTGCAAAATGGTAAAGGACCTTTCTATTCAGTTTACCGCACTCTATCCGTACACGAGCGTTGGCACGGACATTATGAAACACCCTGTGTATATATTATGTATTAATGAAAATAAACATTATTTATGTAGCGAAGAAAATATTACTATTTTCTAAGAGGTGCCTCAACACAACCCAGCCTATTTCTTATATAAAACGCTTCTGAACCAGAGCTATCGGCGACTCGGCCGCCAGCGGCCGGGCGGTAGTGGGGGAACAGAAGGCGTCGTCTCGGGAATCGGCCCAAAATGTGCAACTAATTCCGAGTGCTGATTTAGTTTATATTAAATATTTTAATTACATTTAATTTTTATGCGTTTAATCTTTTGAATACAATAAGTGCATATATATTCCGCGAATACAATCGATGTAGCCGACGAACTCATATTAACATTTGGCGAAAACGATCGATGCGGCCGATGAATATATATATATGCAAAATAAAATTTAATAATAAAGTACAGTCAACAGTATTGCATTAACCTTTGGTTAAGGCTTAATAGAACGCAGAGCTACATATATCGTTCTATACAACACTGTCGCGAAACACAATTTAACGAGTTTAGTAGCGCGATCTGTTTCATTATTGCATTTCTTATGTATTTCTTATCGTATCTATGTTAGTACAAAATAGTATTTAATAATGCTGTATCAAAGAGAGAAAATTATTTTGTCCAAAAATATTTTATGTTAATGATTCATCAAGAATTGGTTTCTTAACTGTAGTGCATTCTTTACTATGGTGCGTAATATCGCTATCAAACATTCCTTTGAGACGAAAAATAAAAATAAGTGAAGACATTTTTGCTTTGTAAGAAAAAGTTATTCAATGGTTTTTCAATGTGAGGTAAAAAAGATAGTCATTATAATAATATTTTATTCCAAAAAATCGTTTAAAAGAAGGTCGAAAAGTTAAAAATCATATTATTGAGTTGCAATCGTATTGAATTCTAACATCAAAAGTTAAAAATATACAATACGGCTGTAAAATTTGTGAATTTTTAATTAATTTATTATTAATAGTAATATTATTTATAGCAGAAATGGTAATTAGTTGCAACTTTTGGCTCAATTTTCTGATTGACGCCTCCTGTCCCCTGCTTGCTGCTCGCATGCTAACAACGAGTCGCCAAACGCGCAAACAACACGCATAACTAAGGTGCGCAATACTCAACCTCAGAAATGTCATATCACAAATGCAACAAGATAATAAATATCGGACAATAGATTTCCACATCACCTGAGAGGTGCTATTATTGACGCGTTCTTCAACAATAGTATTATACAATTGAAAAACATTTAAGACAAATGCTAATTATATCATTTGCCTTTTCTATTAATAATTTTTTATTTCTTTTTTTAATAACATAATCGGATACTAACGCCTGCGAATTGAATTCAATAATCATGCAAGATTTCTTCAATGTTTGCAGCTTTCGAAAATCTGTAAAAACTAAATATTATAACGACATATTTTTTATTAGTTATTAAGTTGAAGTATAATTGTAGAAGTTAAAACGTTTGAACGAATTAGAAATTTATTGTATTCTAAATTTATAATTATTTCTGATTACAAGTATAAATGACAGTAATGACACTATATAAAACTAAAACTTGAATACATTTAGAGTATCGTGTAAACAAATGTATGAATAATGTATTAATTCTCTAAAATATTAGAAGTATTTATGAAATTGCGCCATTTTATTATTTTAATATTACGTTTATGTAAAAATTTTTGGATTACTCACTTAATGCTGTCAATGCTTGCATGATGTTCAGTTTGCGATACATAATTTTGAATATGGAAGTAACACATTTATAGTGTTGCACATAATAATTTAATGTAATTAATAGTATAATTGTTAGTATAATTGGAGACAGAGTGCGGCCGCAAATACATGTGATAATAATTGTTATAAGTACTTAAAATACATATGCATGAAAAAAACACGCCTTATTTAATTTTTTTATATATAATTATTTAGTATACTTCTAATAAATAAAAAAAATTTTGCATTGAAAAATTGTGGCCGTTATATAAATTTAAGCGGCACTAAAATTCTTAAATATATATGAGAATTATTTTTTTATGATGCAGTTAAACAAACTGTACGTATCGTGCTTGAGCAAAATAAGTATATTTGAATAAAACTTATAAAATACTTTTACATACTTGCAGGCGGATTTCTTTCTCTATATCTAACAGCATAACTAGGGAGAAAAACAAAAACGGATCTAGAGTCATAAAAAACATAAAACATAGCAATGAAATGACATTATTTTTAATACCCTCTCTTAATGCCATTAAATAAAATCAACTTAAGACTTAAAGTAACATTTCACAAAATAATACAACTTACTTAAAATAGGACTGTTCAACTTAAAATATAGATTTCTAATCTACTGATAATTTATAATGCTGGTGGATAATTTATAATGCTTTATAAATCTGGTCTAGGAGAAAGCCTGGCCCTGGATATTTTTCCTCGAGTATAGTTTGGATCTGTCCGGGAAATCTAGCTTGGACCCATATGTAATGGGGGACGGCGGGCATGGACGGATCCGTTATCTAAAATGTACCCAGGTCCAGGCTTGTTTTCACGGTTTTTTTCTAGAAATTGTATTGAAATTTCGCCTAGGGCCCTTATTTTACTTGGGTTTTCTCCTGGATTGTTCGATATTGTATTTTGCGAATGATGTTCCTATAAACGTTTTTGTAGATTTGGGTAAAAGTGACATTAATCTAGGTCGTAAAATATCCAACAACTCATCTGCTTGATTGTGTGGAATTTGGTTGGTTACAATCCACTGACGTAATTTTTCCATTTCATCAGCCATTTCATCTTCATTATTGTGACCTTTATTGTATTCATCGATTTCTCTTTCTGATTCTAATATATCATCTTCGAGCTCTGAATTCTCGATTTTTTTTCTGGATCTGACATATCATCTTCGAGCTCTAAATTGTTATTTTCCATAAATATTTCCAGGCCATCAGTTTCCTCTTCGTCGCGTACATGATAGACATTCTCATTTACAGCACTATCAGTAGCTTCATTACCGTTAGATCGCGAATACTTGTTTTTTATCAAGTCACTTTCGTCACACGAGTCACTTTCAGTTTCAATGTTCGCTATTTTTGTTTCTAATTTTGTCCTTGCCCGATATTTTCACTTCCTTAACAGTAGACGAGAAGCCGCGAATATGCGATCACACATTTTGTACTTTTCAAACCGCTTTTTTTTTTATTTTGAACCGTAACTCTTTAATATGCTCTAAGGTATTACTATTTTGAGCCGTAAAATATTTAACAAACGTTAACACAACCTGAAAGTTCAGAATAAAAATACTGGTTTTTCCCTGATTGGACCGGCCAGATCCAGGAAAAAATACAGATAGATATTTTTTAACCAAAACCTAAGAAAAATCGTGGAGAATTTATAGCGAAAAACCAGGACCCGTCTGGATTTTCCAAGCTAATATTTCCCATGCAGGGTCCGTATATATTCAGAGAAAATCGAGAAAAATTTTTATTTGGGTAACTATTCAAACTTAAACATTTGCGATTCTTACAAAATAAAACACTTGTTAAGTAGGGCGTCTTGTTTAAAAAGCCGAAAAATGCAACATTTTTAGGGATTTTTTTTTCAGCTAAAATAAAAGTTATTAGTTCAAAACTTTGTGGTTTTTTAATTGCAGTATTAAATATAAAAAATAATTTTTTTAAGAAAAAATATTAATATTTTTATTAAAAGATAAGGCCGTGTTTCTGGTACTTCGCCGCCTACTGTGTTCAAGATAGCGGCCATTCTTTTTATCTGAAACCAAAAATGAAAATTTTTTCATCAATTTTATGTAATTACTTTCTGGGTAAACTAAAAAAAAATTTTTTAAATGCGAAAAATGGAAAATTTATACGACTTTGAAAAAAAATGCATTTTTCCCAAAAAAAATTCTGAATTTATTGCAAGAAAATTAGTGTAATTTAACTTTTTACAAAATTATTTCACCCAGAAAGTAATTATATAAAATTAATAAAAAAATTTTCATTTCTAGTTTCAGATAAAAGAAATGGCCGCTATCTTGTACACAAGATAAGCGGCAAGGTACCAGGAACACGGCCTTATTTTTAAATAAAAATATTATTATTTTTTCCTAAAAAAATTATTTTTTATATTTAATACTGTAAATAGAATAACCACATAATTTTGAACTGGTAACTTTTATTTCAGCTGAAAAAAAAATCTCTAAGAAATCCTGCATTCTTCGGCTTCTCAAACGAGCGCCTCCTTAAAGCTTTAAGTTAATATATCTGCTTGTTGATCTTTACCATTAATATATTCCTATTGTATAGCTCTATGTTTAAAGTTCTTACAAACAAACTTTTATTCAGATCTATATGTTTAACTCTTCGATTATTTTCCGGATTCTTAACTAAGAAGATACATGATTGATTGTCCTCAAATATTGTAGATTATAAGAATGTATATATTTATTTTAGTAAAATATATTGGGTACAATTGATAAAGCCAGTCATTTGCTTGCTCACATAGAACTCGCAAGACTATTCGCTCGCACAACTCTTAACTATTATTTTTGTACGCACAACTCTTAACGCTTTACTCTTAACTCTTTCTCGTTACTTTTCTCGTTGGCGACGATCATCAAACTAAACTTTCTGAGCTCGTGGTATCCCGAATTTATAGGGTTACACCGACGACACTGAACTACACACACTACGCTACATGTTTTTATAAACAATCAAAGTTGCTTAGGAAGGGTTCCTCAAAAGTGCCGCTTTCAAAAGACGCCGAATAATCTAAAAGGCCGCTATCTCTACTGCGCGATACCGCTGCGTCTTTTGCACGATGCCGTTACCTTTTCGATATGCCGCCGATTTTCTCTGTCGGACGTCATTTCTCTCTTTTCTTAATTTTTTTCTCTTTTTCTCTCTCGCTCTCACATCTCACTTATACACATACATTTCATACTCTCATTTACTCACACTCTCATTTATGCACATACATCGGTCTATTTTCTTATCCTACAATATTGTAATATTATCAGTCTTTATACTAAAATCTAACAACCTTTTAAACTAAAGTCCATCCACAACTGAATTACACAACGCTATAAGTTTAGCTTCAGTCATTGATAATGCCATACAATTTTGTTTCTTAGTGGTCCAAGAAACTATACTACCAAACACTTTAATTAAGTATCCAGGCACTGATTTTCGAGCATGTACACGTACCGGCACGTATGGTGTCCCTCGCCGGCAACGGTATACGTGTGTGAAACAATCGTAAGCGTCACGCCCATTCACACAAATGCGTATTTGACGTGTCGTTTGAAGCGAGGAGCACAGCGAGCAGCAAGGGGAATAGTAGTGGGGGATATTTTCATCTTGCATCCTTAGCGCAAATCACCTCTCTCAAGCTAGCAGGACCAAATCAGCAAAATCAAATCCGACCTATCGGAATTTTTAGTACCCATTTTGTACTATTTTGTACCACAAAAAGTAATTTTGTACCTCATGCCATTACAAAAAAAATCGTGGCGCTGCTAACTTGATATCAAGCTAGCAGGACCCAAAAAAAAAAAAAAAAAAAAAAATAATAAAATTAAAAAATATAACATATTCTTTTAGTGCAGAATTTGTACTAATTTGTATCATTCAAAAAATATCAAAATATTTCCATTAACCCCTTAAAACAACCCTCATTTCGTTTAACCTACAAAATAGTCCATTTCACTTTCAATTTCTTAGGAATTTAATTAGCGAAATTAAACTAAATTTGTCCCATTATTTACTACCCATTATGTATTACTTTGCACCACCGGAAATAATTTTGCACCCCTCGTTATTTAAAGAAAATTGTGGTCTTGCTAACTCGACATCAAATCAACAGAATAAAAATCTTTCAAAAACCAAAAATAAAAAGAGATTCTATTAGTATTTAATCTGTACCAATTTGTACCACCCCAGAAAACATTAAAATATTTTTATCAACCCCTTAAAACAACCCCTATTTTGTCTAATCTAAAAAATAAGTCTTGTTTCCTAATTTTTTCAAAATTTTATTCCTTTCCAAGCTTTTGAAAATTTTATTAGATGAATGGAATTAAATTTATTACATTATTAATTATTTCTCATACTACTTTGTACTATTAAATACTATTTCGTACTACTAAAAATAATTTTGTAACTTGTGATTTAAAAAAACCTTTATTAAATATGTTTTATAATACAAATTATAAAAGAATAATTATATCTTAAAATAGTGTAAAACTTTTAATTCGAAACGCTGTAAATTAATAAAGCTGGTGTCACGGAAGATTTTTCTTTAACATTTCTTTCTTTTTGTTCTAGATCGTTATATTCGATCCATGTCTGTCCTACTCTTAAACACATAGCTGTATAGTGCCCGATTGTTCGTATACCTCTTGTTCTAATGGGTTTTTTGTATACAACAACGCCAAGTAATTTATATTTTACTCCATTTAATGGATTTTGGAACAATTTATGAATATCGTTCAATTTAATATGGAAGTCCATATTTGTTGATGAGAAGATGTCGAAAATGACAATATCTCCTGAAAAATAAATATCGGTTTAATAATAAAGGTCAGTACTTTTATAAAAAATGTGTGGAAAAAGCTTTAAGTATAAAAACGCAAATGTGTCGGAGCACAAAAATATTTTATTATGAAGAAAGAAAAAAACAAAATAAAGAAAATATTTAACCAAATTTTGAATTTCTTTCAGTCTAGCAGTACTACAAGTGACGCAATATTTTCCGTTCCAACATGTGCGTTTTGTTTCTTATAATCTTTCTTTTACTAATATTTTTTTAAAACAATGTACTACTTTATGTTTAATAATTCAAATCTTGCCTGTTTTAGATAGCGTTGTCGTTTCAACACCGGGACAATTTTTTGAGCAACAAGGATGTTCACCTTTTACGTAAATGCTCTCTTTTATTATTTCATCGAAATTATTATTAATTGATGTTTCCGCAATTTTTAATTGATCTATTTGAATTATAGATAATTTCTCTCTTATATCGTGGCAAGCAACCAGAATTGCAACGTGATGTCTCTTCAAAACTTGGAACTGGATTGAACAGGATACCTGCTAGATAGCCTACATTTGTATAACAATCTACATATTTGCAATCACCAACATCAGAAACCGGGAATATTTCTAAAAGTATTTGCGCGCGCAATTTATATGAAAAGAGAGTAATTCCATTATTTATAGAATTAATAATTAATTTAAAGAATGAATTTGATTCTGCTATTTTGTTCATATATGTTAGCATGTTTTCAAAATCATGTCCTGCAGCAAATAATATTTGAAATATACTATCAAATGCGCAAGTATTAGTGATAGTATAGTTATCATCATTTATACTTAAAGATTTTAGACATAAATTGTTACCGGTTTTTAAAATAGGTATCTTTACTGCTTTTTTACACGTCAAAGAATCTATTAATTTGTGTTTATTTTTACCTAAATACAATGCATTACTTTTACATGATTTTGTTGTTTCTAAATTTCGCCAATTCTCCACTTCACGACTTGCCAAAATATCTTTTATATTTTCAACATTTTTGCACGTCATGCATATACGACGTTGACCGTGACCTTCTTCGTCGTCATTAAATGATACAGAACATTGAGGCAATGCATGAACATATTTTTCACATAAACAACAAATATGTGCACCTGTTGGCTGATCATTATCTTGGCATGCAGGACATGAAATATCTTTATCTAATAAATTATTATTAATTGTAGGCTCTTTTATAGACGTGTTAGTTAATGATACATGAAATTCATCATGTGCGTTTACAGGAGGATTCTTGTCACATGTATCAACTACTTTCATAATACCATGCAAATAATTAACATGCTTTTGAATAAAAGCATCAATACGCAAAAGTGGACAATTTTTTAACAGTAAAGATTTTATTTTATTAAATTCACTTTCCACAGATGCACTAGACGCAGGTGTGCGACCATAACCAAATTTATCAGTGTAAATATTCGTCCAAAGGGGTAATAATCTAATATTAATCATAAGACGATCAACTAATTGTGGAAAATAAAATGGATTTATTCTATTACCTTCGTCCGAAGTAAGTGACGATCTAACATTCTTTAAAATTTGCTTACCCCATACAGACCATAAGTTTTCAAATGGATTGCTCAAGCTACCTACTTCAGTCGAATTTTCTATTTCGAATAGAGTATTATTATTGTTAGTTTCACTATTATTGTCAGTTTCAAAATGTTCTATTTGTAATTGTGGCGGCTCACCGCCACACCGCTGCACTGACGCGGTATAATACACCGCGGCGCCGCTACGCGCCGCAGGCCTTCTACCAGTTACAAGCTTGCGGACCCACCGCCAGGTTGCGCAGGCGGTGAAGAGCCTTCTCGCGATCAAGCTTCGATCGACGAGATATAAAAGAGCTGCTCCGCAGATCTTTTCTCACTCGCTTCAAGGCGAGCTCTCACTAAGGGCCCTTGAACGGAGTCACAGCTCTGCTTCGAAGAGCGCAACCAGCAAGTCTTCTCGACTTTTCACAGTGCCTGGGAAGGCACGGAAGCGAAAGACTCAGTCTCAGCTCTGACCGCACACCTCACGTAGGATGTACAGCTACGGTCAGCTGACGCACCAGCATCGCCGTCGCCACCACAGACTCTACAGCGGAAAATAATTCCCTTAGAGTTCTGTGCCCGGTTGACTCCGCCCCCACGTGACACTCACGTTCCGGGGACGTCGAGAAGACTTGCTGGTTGCGCTCTTCGAAGCAGAGCTGTGACTCCGTTCAAGGGCCCTTAGTGAGAGCTCGCCTTGAAGCGAGTGAGAAAAGATCTGCGGAGCAGCTCTTTTATATCTCGTCGATCGAAGCTTGATCGCGAGAAGGCTCTTCACCGCCTGCGCAACCTGGCGGTGGGTCCGCAAGCTTGTAACTGGTAGAAGGCCTGCGGCGCGTAGCGGCGCCGCGGTGTATTATACCGCGTCAGTGCAGCGGTGTGGCGGTGAGCCGCCACAATTACAAATAGAACATTTTGAAACTGACAATAATAGTGAAACTAACAATAATAGTACTCTATTCGAAATAGAAAATTCGACTGAAGTAGGTAGCTTGAGCAATCCATTTGAAAACTTATGGTCTGTATGGGGTAAGCAAATTTTAAAGAATGTTAGATCGTCACTTACTTCGGACGAAGGTAATAGAATAAATCCATTTTATTTTCCACAATTAGTTGATCGTCTTATGATTAATATTAGATTATTACCCCTTTGGACAAATATTTACACTGATAAATTTGGTTATGGTCGCACACCTGCGTCTAGTGCATCTGTGGAAAGTGAATTTAATAAAATAAAATCTTTACTGTTAAAAAATTGTCCACTTTTGCGTATTGATGCTTTTATTCAAAAGCATGTTAATTATTTGCATGGTATTATGAAAGTAGTTGATACATGTGACAAGAATCCTCCTGTAAACGCACATGATGAATTTCATGTATCATTAACTAACACGTCTATAAAAGAGCCTACAATTAATAATAATTTATTAGATAAAGATATTTCATGTCCTGCATGCCAAGATAATGATCAGCCAACAGGTGCACATATTTGTTGTTTATGTGAAAAATATGTTCATGCATTGCCTCAATGTTCTGTATCATTTAATGACGACGAAGAAGGTCACGGTCAACGTCGTATATGCATGACGTGCAAAAATGTTGAAAATATAAAAGATATTTTGGCAAGTCGTGAAGTGGAGAATTGGCGAAATTTAGAAACAACAAAATCATGTAAAAGTAATGCATTGTATTTAGGTAAAAATAAACACAAATTAATAGATTCTTTGACGTGTAAAAAAGCAGTAAAGATACCTATTTTAAAAAACGGTAACAATTTATGTCTAAAATCTTTAAGTATAAATGATGATAACTATACTATCACTAATACTTGCGCATTTGATAGTATATTTCAAATATTACTTGCTGCAGGACATGATTTTGAAAACATGCTAACATATATGAACAAAATAGCAGAATCAAATTCATTCTTTAAATTAATTATTAATTCTATAAATAATGGAATTACTCTCTCTTCATATAAATTGCGCGCGCAAATACTTTTAGAAATATTCCCGGTTTCTGATGTTGGTGATTGCAAATATGTAGATTGTTATACAAATGTAGGCTATCTAGCAGGTATCCTGTTCAATCCAGTTCCAAGTTTTGAAGAGACATCACGTTGCAATTCTGGTTGCTTGCCACGATATAAGAGAGAAATTATCTATAATTCAAATAGATCAATTAAAAATTGCGGAAACATCAATTAATAATAATTTCGATGAAATAATAAAAGAGAGCATTTACGTAAAAGGTGAACATCCTTGTTGCTCAAAAAATTGTCCCGGTGTTGAAACGACAACGCTATCTAAAACAGGCAAGATTTGAATTATTAAACATAAAGTAGTACATTGTTTTAAAAAAATATTAGTAAAAGAAAGATTATAAGAAACAAAACGCACATGTTGGAACGGAAAATATTGCGTCACTTGTAGTACTGCTAGACTGAAAGAAATTCAAAATTTGGTTAAATATTTTCTTTATTTTGTTTTTTTCTTTCTTCATAATAAAATATTTTTGTGCTCCGACACATTTGCGTTTTTATACTTAAAGCTTTTTCCACACATTTTTTATAAAAGTACTGACCTTTATTATTAAACCGATATTTATTTTTCAGGAGATATTGTCATTTTCGACATCTTCTCATCAACAAATATGGACTTCCATATTAAATTGAACGATATTCATAAATTGTTCCAAAATCCATTAAATGGAGTAAAATATAAATTACTTGGCGTTGTTGTATACAAAAACCCCATTAGAACAAGAGGTATACGAACAATCGGGCACTATACAGCTATGTGTTTAAGAGTAGGACAGACATGGATCGAATATAACGATCTAGAACAAAAAGAAAGAAATGTTAAAGAAAAATCTTCCGTGACACCAGCTTTATTAATTTACAGCGTTTCGAATTAAAAGTTTTACACTATTTTAAGATATAATTATTCTTTTATAATTTGTATTATAAAACATATTTAATAAAGGTTTTTTTAAATCACAAGTTACAAAATTATTTTTAGTAGTACGAAATAGTATTTAATAGTACAAAGTAGTATGAGAAATAATTAATAATGTAATAAATTTAATTCCATTCATCTAATAAAATTTTCAAAAGCTTGGAAAGGAATAAAATTTTGAAAAAATTAGGAAACAAGACTTATTTTTTAGATTAGACAAAATAGGGGTTGTTTTAAGGGGTTGATAAAAATATTTTAATGTTTTCTGGGGTGGTACAAATTGGTACAGATTAAATACTAATAGAATCTCTTTTTATTTTTGGTTTTTGAAAGATTTTTATTCTGTTGATTTGATGTCGAGTTAGCAAGACCACAATTTTCTTTAAATAACGAGGGGTGCAAAATTATTTCCGGTGGTGCAAAGTAATACATAATGGGTAGTAAATAATGGGACAAATTTAGTTTAATTTCGCTAATTAAATTCCTAAGAAATTGAAAGTGAAATGGACTATTAATATTTGATATTTTTTGAATGGTACAAATTAGTACAAATTCTGCACTAAAAGAATATGTTATATTTTTTAATTTTATTATTATTATTTTTTTTTTTTGGGTCCTGCTAGCTTGATATCAAGTTAGCAGCACCACGATTTTTTTTGTAATGGCATGAGGTACAAAATTATTTTTTGTGGTACAAATAGTACAAAATGGGTACTAAAAATTCCGATAGGTCGGATTTGATTTTGTTGATTTGGTCCTGCTAGCTTGAGAGAGGTGCGCAAATCGGACGATCGAGAGAAAAAGCATTACAAGACGTGATGTCAAGTTAGTGGTGTCCCTATAGCTGTCTCCTTCATGCGACCGTTTAATAAAGAAAATGCGAGCGAGACAGTTAGAGCAGTTCGGTGTTCCTATCGATGTCTCGTTCGCTCTAACACCTATGTGTCGTGCTTTTCTTTCTTTCCGTTAAAAAACGTAACTGAGCCGCGTGCACCGACCGCCGGCAATCATTCTATTAATTATTATATCATATAAAGAGGTTTAATTTAATGAAGAATAGAAATTTGTATTGAAATGTTTAATTGTACGAATATAAGAATTGTTTGCTTCCGTAACAAAAATACACGCTCGTCCTGATTAATTATTGGTTCATTTATGATTGTGTAATTAATAACTTCTTTATTATAAGCAAAATTAGTAATAATGGAACAGGATAAGTCGCTAGAACAAACTGTCTCCAATAAATGTTTAAATATAAGATTTATTCGAAAATATGTATATCATAGAAAAATTGCTTGGTTGCGCGGGAGATATTCTAGACATCCAATCAGCACAGTTTGTTTCAAGTGGAGGTCTCTTTCCGAGATATGATTACTTCTACTTTTTGGAAGTCAAACCATGGCTTTTTTTAAGTTAATTCCTTTCATTGTTCTGCGTAGAAAAATAATTAAGTTAGAAATGAATTCTTTACGAGGTATTTTGCATCTTACCCTAATATTTTTAGCCTTAAATACGAAATATCTGGTAGTCATTTCTCGATGATTTTATTTTTATGCTTTTATATGTAGTATAATGAATAGAATACGCTGATGATAATAATTTTCAGATACATCAACTGTTCAGATATATCAACTGGCGTGCTAATTTTGCGAATATAGCATGACCTTTTTTTATTCAAAACTACATTAATTAGCTGAAAATTACGACTTTTTGCAATACATCCCGATTGTTTTACGCGAGCACTTCATTCTGAAAGTCATTTTTGTGCAGAGTTTCGCAAATTAATTATTTCTAACATTGTAAACAATTTTTAATATCGGCCGCCAATGAAGTAGTACGCACGCACGCACGCACGCACATACATAAATACATACATACATACATATATATATATAAAATACATAGAAACACATGTAGACATCTCACTCGTCCAAATGCGTAAGTAACACGTGAGTAGACACGTATTCGGCGAGTGAGACGCCTATAGGCGCTTCTATTCGCGGTGTGAAAGTTTTATTGGCTCTAAAAAGGGCCGATCGTATGACTAGCGCGGAAGCTTCTTAGTAGTCCGTCCAATATCCGGACCGGTCAATAACTTGATTGATTCGACGGGGTATCGAATCAATTAAGTTAGCGAGAAAATCTGGTCGAAACCGAAGTTCTTCCCAGATTTCTCTTGCATGATTAACTAGCGCTGCTGCCGTTTTTTCCTTTCTTGGCTCCCATCGTCGAACCATTTGTGCCCAAACATTTTCGATCAAATTTAGATCTAGTGAACGAGCAGGCCAGTTAACCAATTGGATCTCCGGATGATTCCGAAACCATGTTTGTGTTTCATGCGATGTATGGACTGCGGAATTATCCTGCATTAATCGGATTACTGGCATGTTTTCTGCGGAGTAGATTGCGCGTACTGATGGAAGAAGAACATCTTCCAGTATGCGAATATACTCCACAGAGATCATACGTGTGGAAATTTCCACCAGCTCACCAATTTTAGTGCCTGAAATCCAGCCCCACATTGCGCATGAAATCCTTCCACTTCTGTGGATAGACACAACATGGTTTGGATTCAACCGTTCACCTCTTGGTCGCCATACATGAAATTGGCGGTCGGCATGCGATACAAAAACCTTTTTATCGATCCAGATCGTGGCCTCCCACTCTTCACGGCTCGTTACCAGGTTTTTCAAAGAAAACGCGATACGCTGTTCTCGATGAACGGGAGTCAGCGGAATTTTGCGGGCTGGACGGCAGCAATGATACCCAGTTTCGTTGAAACGTCGCCGGGCAGTCCTCTCGGATATGTGGACGTTCGCCGCGTTGATAGTCTGCTGGACGGTACCGAAGGAGTTATCAGAAACTGCGGCAACGATAGCTTTGTCTTCTTGTGCACTGGTCTTACGAGGACCACAATTATTTCGACGAGAATCATGCAAAACATGATCACCATCTTCAATAAACCGTTGGATCTATCGTCGGACAGTTTTTACAGAACAAAAAATAGCAGCAGCAATTTCTGCCACTGCTCTTCTCACCTGCCACTGTCCGACAATACGACCTCGTATCTGAGGACACAAGTTCTGAGGCATCGTTATATTTATCGCGATTCACGTCCGCTTGATGCTATAACACAACGATAATTAATTGAATAACAAAAAAAATCAGAAGTGCGGTCTCTTAGTAATAAATCAGTAAGAAAAAAGAAAAAAGAAAGTGACACACAGGCAAACAAAAGTGCGATATTCTACAACTATTTCATTGGCGGCTGATATTAAAAATTGTTTACGATATTAGAAATAGTTAATTTGCGAAACTCTGCACAAAAATGACTTTCAGAATGAAGCGCTCGCGTAAAACAATCGAAACATATTGCAAAAAGTTGTAATTTTTAGCTAATTAAAGTAGTTTAGAATGAAAAAAGATCATGCTATATTCGCAAAATTAGCACGCCAGTTGATATATCTGAACAGTTGATGTATCTGAAAACTATTATCATCAGCGTATTCTATTCTTTATACCACGTATAAAAGCATAAAAATAAAATCATCGAGAAATGACTACCAAATATTTCGTATTTAAGGCTAAAAAAATTTGAGTAAGATGCAAAATACCTTGTAAAGAATTCATTTCTAACTTAATTATTTTTCTACACAGAACGATGAAAGGAATTAACTTAAAAAAAGCCATGGTTTGGCTTTCAAAAAGTAGAAGTAATCATATCTCGGAAAGAGACCTCTACTTGAAACAAACTGTGCTGATTGGATGTCTAGAATATCTCTCGCGCAACCAAGCAATTTTTCTATGATATACATATTTTCGAATAAATCTTATATTTAAACATTTATTGGAGACAGTATGTTCTAGCGCCTTATCCTGATCCATTATTACTAATTTTGCTTACAATAAAAAAGTTATTAATTACGCAATCATAAATAAACCAATAATTTATCAGGACAAGCGTGTATTTTTTTACGGAAGCAAACAATTCTTATATTCGTATAATTAAACATTTCAATACAAATTTTTATTCTTCATTAAATTAAACCTCTTTATATGATATAATAATTAATAGAATGAATGCCGGCGATCAGTGCACGCGGCTCAGCTACGTTTTTTAAAGGAAAGAAAGAAAAGCACGACACATAGGTTTTAGAGCGAACGAGACATCGATAAAGACACCGAGCTGCTCTAATTGTCTCGCTCGCATTTCCTTCATTAGACGGTCGCATGAGGAAGACAGCTATAGGGACACCACTAACTTGACATCACGTCTTGTAATGCTTTCTCTCTCGATCGTCCGATTTGTGCTAAGGATGCAAGATGAAAATATCCGCTACTACTATTCCCCTTGCTGCTCGCTGTGCTCTTCGCTTCAAACGACACGTCAAATACGCGTTTGTGTGAATGCGTGTGACGCCTTCGGTTGTTTCACACACGTATACCGTTGCCGGCAAGGGACACCATACGTGCCGGTACGTGTACATCTCCTCCCAAACCTGCATCTCCATAACACACTAGTGGATGCTTCTCTTCTTCTCTAATATAAACTAAACTTAGATTCTTTGTCCCTGTGAGATATCTTAATATTCTTTTGAGATGTTGCTACACGGCATTCGGATATTTATCTTGATATCTACTAAAGTAGTTTATGGCAAAACTTAAGTCTGGACGTGAACTTAACATTGAATACATTAAGTAGCCTATTAATTCGTTCACTTGTTTATCTGTAGTTTTATCACTTTCAATTCAAGTTAAATCTGATTTAGATTCATTAGGTGTTACACACTGTTTGCAGTTTTCAAAATTAAATGTTCTTAATATTCCTAGCAAATATCGTTTTTGGTTAATTTAATTTGGTTAATATACCCTTTACTTTATTATATTCTATTTCTAATCCAAGAAAATTTTTTAAATTTTCTTTATTTTTTATATTAAACTCTTGAATTAATTTGTCTTTATAGTAATTTATACAACTTAAATTTGGATTTGCTAGTATTATATCATCAACATATAGCAATAAGTAAACAGTTTTTTTTATATTTCTTAAAATATAAGCAGTAATCATTGTTTGATCTTTCAAAATTCAGACTTAATAAAAAATCATTAAATCTATTGTTCCAACATTGGACGATTGTTTTAGCCCGTAGAGCGATTTGTTTAACTTGAACACATGGCCAATTTTATATTTAACACCTTCAGACGGATAAATATAAATATCTTTCTTTAAATTTTTATGGAAAAATGCAGTTTTAACATCTAGTTGTATAAAATGATATTGAAATTGATTTCCTATAGCTAATAAATTTCTTATAGTGAACATCTTTGCAACGGGTGAATATAATTCATCATAATTAAATGTTTTTTTTTTGCGCAAAATCTCTTACAACTAATCTTGCCATATTGATTTAACTTATCTTTTTCAAGTGGTTTGTAACTATATACCCATGTTGTTCGCTATTCGACTCGGTCCCGACGGTTTCTGGGACTTGGAGTGCCTTCGCGATAGTTAGAACAGTTTGCCGCTACTGTCTCTCGGCCGTACAGAAAACGGATAAAAAATAACTCTCGTATGGTCGTTAACACAGTTTTATTGATTCGGGCGTTGTGTTATAAATACAAGCCTTATAATTCGTACTCGTTAGACCGCAATAATAGTTAATTTAGGTGACTAACTACACGCGGGATAGGTCCCGTGTAACGTCCGTACCGCGCGTGCTAAACGGGTTAACGTTCGCGAATGGTCTGTGTGCTCTCTTCTCGCCTCTCGCGAACAGGAGGTCTCCCTCCCGGCCCCGACCCTCGTCGCCTAGCTCCTCAATCCGCCAGAGCGCGAGTGTCGGTCCGGAAAAAGACGTCTCTCAAGCGCCTCGCGCAGATTCCGCAAAGCACTGGAAGGCCCACGGAAAGTTCCGGAAGCCCGGTGACGCGCAATGCAGGCGCGAAGTGCAAACACATGTTGTATCCAATATTTCTACATCTTTAGGTTCAACAACTGACTTCCATGTATTCGCTTTAATTATAGATTCTATTTTTCTACTCATTGCGTTCTCTCACAGGTTCTTATTTATTCTATTTCTTAAATCATCATAATAATTCGGAACATTTTCTACAAAAGTCATAGCATCAAAAGCCATATACATTTCGAAATCATTAAATTTTTCTGTATGTTTTATATTTTTTTTACTTTTAATCTTTACATTTTCATCTCTCTGTGGTTCTAATTCTTCAGTTTCTAAAATTGCATCATTATCATCATCTACGTCACTATTCATATCTACATCTTTGATCCTGACAATGTTACTTTTCTCATTTTGTTTATAATAAAAAATATCTTTATTTAATACTACATTTCTAGAAGTTTGAATTTTTTCTTCTTTGACATTCCATAATCTGTAATCATTATTTGCGTACCCCATCATTATACACTTTTCAGATTTCTCATCAAATTTACTTCTAAATTGACCCGGCACATGTGATACGCCATTGTACCAAAAACTCTCCAGTTTCTAACATCTGGTTTTCTATCATACCATAGTTGAGCAGGAGTAATTGATTTGCGCTTGGACTACGATTTAGGATATACGCCGCTGTTCTTATCGCTTTATTCCAAAAATGTTGTGGTATCTTTGAATTATTTATCATTGATCTTGCTTTTTCCATTAGACTGCGATTATAACGTTCAGGCTTTACCATTCTGCTGGGGAGTATATTGTATAATTTAACAACAGTGTCGTTTTCTTTACAATAATATATCCTTTCATTTGAAACGTACTCTTTGCCATTATCGCAAAATGACTATTCGTTTATTAAATTTAGTTTGTACCATTTGTATATATTCTCTAAAACAACTAAATACTTTATTTTTGGCTTTAATCATATAAACACAAATAAAATTCGAAAAATCATTCATAAATGTAAAGAAATATTTATAACCATCATGTGAAACTGGATTAATCGGACCACAAACATCTGAATGTACTATTTGTAGAATACGTTTATTTTTCTTTCTCGTTTGAAATTGTAGCTTTCTCATTCTTCCATATACGCATGATTCACAAAATTCTACTTTCCTTAACTTTCATTTTTTAATACCATCAACCATATCATTATTTATTAACTTCTTTAAATATGAATAACCTAAATGTCCATATCTCTTGTGCCATAGCTTAAGATTTCATCTTCTTTGTCAATATTTAAACATTCACTTTTCAGTACTTTAAAACATATTTCATACAAATTATTTCTGAGACCCAAACCAATTAATCTATTTCCATCCCATAACTTTACCTTTTTTAAACACTACTTTTATATTGAACATTTCTAACTTTTTAACAGACATTAGTTTTTTGTTAGATTTAAAACATAAAAACATTCTTGATTGTGCATTTAACTCTTAGTCCCGACGGTTCTTTTCGGCACCTTTAATCCCGACTCATGGGTCGTTTGCGTCTTTGCGTTATTTGGATCAGTAAAAACGCTTTAAAAAATCTGAAAAAATTCATGGAGCTTCTTTCAACCTTCAACTTGAAGTCCCAATCATAATATTTCGATAAAAATTATTTTTTTATATAGTTTGTTATTAAGAAATGGAGGTACCTACAGCACTTTGAAATTTCGCTTGGATCGAAAACGACCCATGAGTCGGGACTAAGAGTTAATTTTGTTGCCATTTACAAAACTATAAACATTAATATTTCCAATACCTACCGCTTCTAGATAATTTTTATTCTTAGCAACTGCTATTCTTATTTTCTTTAATATATAATTATAAACTTTATATAATATAATTATAAAGTTACTAAAATATTTCTTATCATTTACCAAATGATCAGTACATCCCGAATCAACAAAAGCAGAATATTCTAATTTCTTACGGTATCTACGCTATCATTCCTACTACTTATAAAACATATACTATCTTCGCGAGTCTTATCCGTTTCGACATAGTCTTCTTTTCTCATTTGTTGGTTGTAGTTGGTTCGTCTAAAATGTGATTGATTATTCCAACCTCGATGACCTCTTTTGTTAGTAGCATTCCCACGGTTCGTACTGCTTTGATTCACACCTCTTCTACCTCTAGTTCCCCGGAATGTATTTTCTTAAGTATTATTATAATTTGGTTGAGTTTGGGGATGTCTTTTTACAGTATTTTTTAATATGTCCACTCTCACCACAATTGTGACACTTTATATTAGATATAAATGCAGCTTCCTTTATTAATTTATTTTGATCTCCATCATTTTCCTTTCTTTTCTCAGACTCTATTCTTTATTTTGCCTTTACATAATTTAAGTCCAACGTCTCGACTGTTTTCAAGGACAATTACCACTGTTTCATATGATTTTGGTAATTCAAGAAGCAATGTACAAATAGCATCCTTTTTTTTATATCAATACCTGACGATTTCAGCTGACATAAAACACACGGTAGAATTTTAATAAAAAGTCTTCTAACTTTTCTTTTTCACTCATTTTCATCGACATTAATTTCCTTCTAAAAAATATTTTTCCAGACAAACTCTTTTTTTTATATACCTCTTGTAAACTTATCCACATATCATATGCTGTTTCTTTACCTCTAATAATATCTATTTGCGTATCATTAATACATTGTACAAGTATAGATTTGCATTTATTTTCTTTTTTTTTGGCTTTTTCTTTCTGCTTCAAAGTATTATAATTTTCATCACTATATTTAACAAGTATCATATCCTCTACATTAAGTTCTGTCAATATTGTTTTTACTCGAAATTTCCAGAAATCATAATTATTGCCACTTAATGGATCAATGTTATAACTGTTATTCTTATTAAAATTTTTAAAATGAGCCAGCGATAATACAAAGCAAAAATATAACCTGCTTTAAAGCCAATTGTCTCACTTAATTATTGCAATTCTAGGCCTATAACTTCTTAAATATATATGAGAATTATTTCTTTATGATGTAGTTAAACAAACTGTATGTATAGTGCTTGAGCAAAATAAGTTTATTTGAATCAAACTTATAAAATACTTTTACATTCTTGCACGCGGTTTTTTTTCTATCTGACAGAATAACTAGGGAGAAAAACAGAAATGGATCTAGAGTAAGAGAAAACATAAAACATAACAATGGAATGACATTATTCTTAACAAAATCCATTCACAAAAATATAATTAAAAAGAAGCATTCATTTTCGTGTATTTGTGTCTAAATTTTCAATGTTATTCTTATGAATGGTCGATCTTTGAATAGTTATAAGTTTATGAAGAAAGTTGTACAACAATTCTGTTGAGATTGTTTTAAAAAATAATTTTAAGTTTCACCTTTACAATTGGATATTTTTCGAAGATGTCTTTGCTCAATAAAGCAATATTAAATTTAAATAAACAATTTTAAACATCAAACTTCAAGCTTTATATTTGTACACATATTTGTACAAATTTGCGTAACATAAAAAATTTGTATAACTACTTTGAATTGTTCAAATTTATAAATTTTTTAGATTTAAATCTTTTTTAAAATTTTCACGTCGCTTTCTAATGCAAAAAAACTCCTCCTCTTCGAAAAACTTTGACTTATAAAAATAAAATACTGCTTCACTTTATATTTTAAACAAGAAATATGTAAGTAAAGTAATGTGAAACCCTTAATTCGATTCAATCAAGCTGATACCTGCAATAATTTTTACTTTATTAATTAAACTATTTATTCAATAGTTATATACAAATTAAATACTTCAGACTATATGGAAGAGATATATTAAAAGAAAAAACAAAATTGTGTTAATTTTAGGAAAAAGATTATATTTTTATTTGTGACTTGAAACAAATAATTTCAGCTTATATAATTTTTAACATATACATAGTTTAAAGAAACAATTACATATTAAACACGTTGTGTTTTATAAAATCCTATAAAACTAAATGTAGTATTTAGATTTTGTGTATATATAGTATATATATTGTGTATACATATAATATTTTAAATTGCATATTAACTTCTATGTCTAGTATGGATATTTTAAACAAATGTCATATTATTATTACCCATTATATTTGCATGCTTTTAATAGGTTCGATGGAATTAATTGTTTCATTAATTGCAGCAACGATTTTGTCATTGTCCATTATTGTCATGTGAGTGCCTTCAACATAGTGTATTTCTATTTTTCCTTTAGTAATCTGCAAGTAACTTTATATTAATTATAACTGTTCTGCTGTATAAATTATTTTTTTATATATTTTAATTACCTTGTGCAAGCCATAGTCTTCTTGAGGAAACAGTAACGAATATGTCGTGGGCTTCAGAAGTATTATAGGTGATTCGATTTTCGGTACTTGTGTCACATCGTATTCATGAAGACCGATCAAATGCTTATACATTGTTGTGCACAAGGCTTTTCTTTTGTCAATCAGTACTTCTGAATAAGCCGAAGAAACATGTTTCAAAAAAATTTCTAACTTTTCGTCCCAATTAGTATTAGTACATTTGTCCAACTCCAACACAAACTGAAAAGATTAGATTTGTGAATTTTGCCGAAAAGTCCATCATTTAAGACCATCATCAACGACTGTATATACCTTTCCACTAGCTGCTGGTTGAAACAAATCCATTATACCCAAAAGAACATTATTCTGGAATTCATCTAACGCAGTAAAAGGACAAGTTATATTAGTCATTGCCTTTATATGCTCGGGTGCTCCATCGATGAGTATCAATCGGCCTTTGAGATTCATTTCTTCTAACTTCTGCGCTAATTCAATAGCAATTATCGATCCATACGAATAGCCGACTAGTACAAAATTCTGTGGCAATTTTTGTTCTCTGCTCAAAATGTGCTAGAAACACATAAAAAACAGTAAAGTATAAAAAAACTTAACATAAAAAAAAATGGGATTAAAAATATCTTAAACTGTAATCTTGTTATCATTGTATTCTGGCATGCAGTATTTTATTGTATCACAATCTGTTTCCTTCTTTCTACATTATGGAGTCCAGTTATTAATTAAGTGAAGAATTTACCTCTAAAAGGCAATTAGTGATATCTTTTATTGATGTTAAGTCTGTGCCGATGTTATGCGTGTTGTATTGCAAACACGTCGCTGAACCTTCGATTTTTGGCACCAGCAAATCAAAGACGTTTGCACAACCCTCTATACCTGGCAATAGGAATATTTCGCTTTCCGTCGTGCTTTTTTTCGTCGAAAGCTTTATACAAACATCGGGTATCAATTGATCATCGCCTGATATGCGAATGAGTAATTTCATTCCTGTTATCTCGGTGAGTTCCTCGTTCTTCATATCTTTCTCAAATATTTTGGCGAGCTTAGCGAAATTGAGATTGCGAATATCCTGCGCGGAAAGAAAAATCTCATACTCCCGTTCCAAGGTCTGTTTAATTTCCACGGCCATCATCGAGTCCATTCCAAGCTCGGACAAAGGCATGTGATGAGCCACGGTACTCATGTCCTTCAGATCTATATTTAATTAGTTTTTTATATTTAGTTTTAATTATTTAGTTTATATTATATATTTTAATCACATTTAATTAAACACATTGATCTTCTTTATCAAACAAATTCCAATTGAAATAAATTGATTAATCAAATAGTCTAATTTTTTTAATGTTATTAACTTACTCATAATATTGGCCACAGTTTCGACAATACTGGATGCGCCAAAAGTGTTCAACCGCTTCTCGGCTACAACCATGCTCGCCACTATAGGCTGTTTTTGTAACAAAAAGTCCTCGAGTTTCGCGATGCAGGAAGTTATCTTTTGCTGCAAAGTGCCGCCGATAACCATTTCTTTGTCGTTGTCTTGCATATCAGCCACGAGGCCGACATCGCCGACCGCACCCCATTGAACCGCTAGTCCATGCAGACCCTCTTGCACTCGTCTCTCGCAAATTCTCTCCATGATGGAATTTGCCATGCCGTAATTGGTCTGTCCGGCATTTCCTCTGCCGCAAGATACCGAAGAGAACACAACAAAGTGACGAAGCTGAGGACATATTTTTCTGGTCAAATGATCCAAGTTCTTCGTGGCCCAAGCTTTCGCTTTGAAGGGCTCCTGAAACGTCTCTACAGTTTGATTCCGGCAAATTTTATCATTCAATACCACAGCCAGGTTGAATATAGCGTCCACCGGTGCCAGTTTTTCTGCCGATTTCAGCATATATTCGCAATCTTTGACGTCCGATACATCGACGTTCGATATGATTAGCACTTTCACTCCGTAAGATTTCCACAGATCGATCTTCATCTGCTGATATCCGTTTCTTACTCCGACGCGCGAGATGAACACCAGATTCTGAGCGCCACGAACAACCAGCCAGTCGGCTAATTCTAAGCCGAAGCCACCCAAGCCGCCTAAGATGATGTACGATTTGTTCGATAGACAGTAATAACGTGGAAGTGCAAGAATGGGTGCGCTCATAGATTCATCTTTTTCGTGTATTTTTATGATTATCTAAAAGTACGTCAATTCAGTTAACTCAGTTTTTATATTATGTTTTATGTTTTATCCTTAATTGATTAACCGTAATTAAGCCACAATTAATTCCAGTTTAATTGACTTACCTTTCCTATATGCTTTCCAGCTGCCATGTATCTGAATGCAGCCTCCACTTCATCCTTTTTGAAAATCTTTCTGGCAATCGGTTGAATAGCTTTATTCGCAAGATTTATGGCCACTACCATGTTCAAACATTTTTTTAGTTTTTCCGGAGCTGTGTATACATTATCCAACATAATGCTGTAAAATGAAATTCCTTTCGAAAGCATCGACAGGTTCAACAAATTATTGACCATAAAATCGTATTTGCCTATTTCCAGAAAACGCCCGCCCTTCGCCAGGCAACGGATGGACGTCTGGAGTTTCTCTTCGGCGAGCGAGTTCAATACAATGTCCACGCCACGGCCGTTGGTCTGATTAAATATCATTTGCTCAAAACTGTTGTCGCGCGAATTTCCAATGTGATTTTCTGGGATGAACGGGAACGTGTCTCTGATAAACTTTCGCTTTTCCGGAGTGCCAACGGTGGTGAATATCTCGCAACCTTTGTGATGCGCAAGATGAATCGCAGCTTGGCCCACGGCACCGGTACCGGAGTGGATAAGTACCGTGTCTCTCTTTTTCATATTTGCCTTGACGATTAATCCGTAACAGCACGTACCGTAAGCGCACGGAACCGTTGCAGCGTCTTCCATGCTCCACTCGTCAGGAACATTCCAGCATAAGTATTTGGCGGATGTGCACATATTTGATATGGATCTGTGAATTAAAAAATTAAAATTTTTTTATATCTAAAAAAACAGGATTATCTAGAAAAAGCATAACTTGTAAGTTTTACAGTAAACATAGTAATATTGTTTATAAAAAATTTATGCACTCCAATAAAATAATTTTACGTTTGTGCTTTGGTTTTGGAAAATTTTGCAAGTTGCGTTGCAAAGTCTGCAACATTTATAATACAAATTTTTTTACATAAACAATTTTTTAATTATTTTTATTTTTTTGTCACACATGCACATACAATATATACAAACACAATATATTAATTGATCCAAAAAAACTTACCTTAAAGTACATCAATCTTTTTTATATACAGTATACTTTTAAATGATTGTGTGACAATAACGTACCTGTTTTCCCAAATTCCCATCACTCTCTGTCCAGTATTATTGACGCCGACATATTCCATACCCACCATACAATCCTCGAGACGTCCACGAGTTGAATGGAAACCATCTTCTGTAAGTTTGCCGGATGCTATCATTACATCTTTGAAATTGATAGACGAGTAAGCTATGTGAACGAGATTATTTTCCTTATAATCCGGTGTAATCGGACCCTCTATCCAGCGAAATGAACTCAAATCACCGCTCATCTAAATGAGAAATATCTTTTATTATAATAGAACTGTAAGAATAACTTTTTTTATTAATTTATGAAACATTTATACCAATTGATTGACAAATGCGTGGTACACGAGTTTCGGTGTCAGCGGCGATAACGGAAGATGTCTATATGAACCCCATGTTTTACCCGGACGCAAGACATTTATGATAAGATCGATCCGGAGCTGCTCCGCGTATAATAACTCGTGCAAAGAAAATTCCGGTGCAGTTTCGTCTTGAATAAACACTCCTCTGATCGATTCGCCACCTGGTTCTCTCCTCAAGCAATTGACGAGGCCCAACAAGCCGCATTCCGAATCTTTGTCGCTGACCAAAATTATTTTTGCAGCGTTTCTCGATTCGATTTCCGCGTTCAAGATCGATTTTAGCTGCTCTAACCAAGAGAACTCATAATTGTTTACGTGAATAACTTCAGTTTTCCTTGTCGACTGTTCTCTCTTCTTTAACAGTATAATGTGCTCTTTCTGCGTGCGTTTCTCAAGTACTACTGCTAAATTGTACTTTTCGGCAGTCACAATGTCGTCTTTCGTGAAGGACTGTTCTCGTGTCAATAAGAATCCATTGTTTTGTAACACCGGCAAAATTTCTTTTAAGGTTTTGCTCTTGTTCTTCGTGAACAAATTGTATCCTGTGATTAATACCGCATTATCGTCATTCGACAACTTCTTTGATTGCGAAACTGTGATTTTCGAAGGAAGAGTAAGGCAATCGAAGCGATCGGTTCTGGTCACCAGAGTAATGTTTGGTTGAAGCGACGGTAAATCATTCAAGATATCGATAAACAATGGTGATGCTATTTCATCTGCTTCTACTTTGTCATCATCTTCGATCAATTCGATAATATTTACTTTTATCACTTGATGATATTCCAGAGCGAGATGCGTCGACAGCATCACGCCTTCCCGCCATGAAACCTCGGCTCCGTCGCGATGAGCTATGAATCTGTACTCCTCGAGAACGGGCTCCCCCGCTAGCTTCCGACGATTTATGGAAGTAGCTTTGATTCCGCGAATTTCCACACCGCCGGATACTACCGCGTCGTAGGTTTTGTACACACGCACAGGAAGCTCTAAAATGATATTTATAAATATTGTATTTTTTTATACTGAAACTTCATTTACGTTAAACAAATTTCTTTATTTGAAAATTAGTCACAATATTTAAAGTTTCATTAAAAAATTAATACTAAAAAGCTGTTAGAAAGAAAATAAGTCGACAAACTTACGATAATCGTTTGCTGCTGCGTTCCGTATTTGCTGTATGTGAAGTTTTGTATCGATTACCAACTTTTGTATTTCCGTGGGAACGTGAAGACTCCTCGTGTCTATCCCGAGAATTTTCATTTGCAGCATATTATCCATAAATGTTACCCAATTGTACATCCAAGCTATGTGCCCTTGTTTTCCCGTAGTCGACGAACTCTTCAAACCCCGAAATATGCCGGCGTATTGATATCCGCGTAATCTGAGTTCCTTGTAGATATCTTTTGTGTTCATTACTTCCTCCTCATTGTCGTCCTCTTGATTTAAAAATTGTCTCGGTAACTTTTCTTTGGTAATATCTGTCGGTTCACGCACAGTGCCAGTCACAACGGCATTATCTCCTTCCATGACTTCAAACTTTCCAGTTGCTGCAATAAATAATCTTGAATATTTCTCTTTATCAAATAAATTGAGTATTGTCATTCTTAATGCAGCAAATAAAATAGCTTATTGAAAAATAAATTTTTAAAATAAAATCTACCTTTCTGCACCATTATTGTTAGATACACGGGTCCTTCTTTCGGAAAATGCGTTGCCCGAATGAACTTGACATTTTCAAATACGATCGGCATCTCTGAATACGATAGACTTTTCAACAAACCCATCGTTTCCCAAACTAGCATGATATATCCAGTAGCCGGCAATAACTGTCTTCCGTCAATCACATGACCGCTCATATATTCGTAATCTTCATCATTTAGCGCAACTTCAACCATCCTTTCTCCGTTACAGAGTCTCATCTGCATTTTATGACATGTTACGTACCAGTCCTCGGAATGATTCCATCTGGAAATAGAAAATAAAAATTCCTTACTGTGAAAATAATTTTGTATTCTATTATGTTTACGAAATGAATAATGTGTTCGATATACTTGATTGACGGCGAGATCATCGCCGTGGAACGACTAACAGGAAATTTTACGGTCGGATATAGATTTGCTAATTGCGGTTGCAAGCCACTGTTGTACATTTTTCCTAGACCTCGCAAAAATACTTTGACGTTATCTTCGTGATTACGCTGAAGTAACATGATGCTGGTTGCGTCGAACAGTTCTTTCATAACACTCTGAAGAATTGCATCTGGAGCGATTTCAAGAATCACTGCGTTTCTGGGAATCAATTGCGCGGTTTTATCAAAAGATACAGCACTTGTTAAATTATTCGTGAAATATTCAGCGCAGGACAATTTTGCGTTGTCAAATAAACTTTGCCATATCTGATTGGGAGTCATTGTTTGCGGTATTATTCGATTTAAGTAAGCCAGAATCGTGGCTCTCGCGGGGAGGAGATAACGAGTATGCAGAGGAATATCGCAGCAGTTGACTTCCTCAGTAAATACATTATTGGCCTGCAAAATTATATAAAAAGTGTAATTTGTTTAAGTTAATTACACGTATATTCGACAAAATATTTTAATGAAAAATTAAAGTACCTCTAATTGTTTTGTAAATGTTTTTACTGATTTTTTTAGACCGCTTATGGAGCAAGTATTTTGACTGTTGCTGTAAATTATTTCGATATCTGGTGGGCATATGTTCTTCACATTCTCATAACTGAGACCGATATTCATCATCGCGCAGTTAATTTTTTTTGTTTCCTTCAATCCCAATCCTATGTAATACGAAGATAAAATCACTTGTTCAAGGGTGAAATTACCAGTCGCATATGCGCAGCAGAGTTCACCAATTGAATGACCAACGACAAAATCTGGCACGATATTTACGGATCTTAAGAGATCGATTAATCCCACCTAAAAAGAATAAAATATTTTTTTCTATTATTATCAAGAAACATTTACAGAAATTGCGCGCATATAATTTGTAAAAATAATTTACCTGCATTACGGTGATGCCCACAAGTGAATTTAATATGTCGTTAAAAGTATCTTTATGTTTACTCGTTAATATGTCAATGATATACATTCCAAGCATTTTTAAAATCGTATCGCATTTTTCTATGGTTTTGGAAAATACTGGGAATCGCAGTAGCGCTTGACCTGTTAACATGTAAATTCGAGTTTAATTGCAAGCAATCACTTTTGTAACATACTGAAAAAAAAATCCGTACCCATGCCAATCCATTGCGATCCAATTCCGGAGAACACAAAACAAATCGGTCTTCTTTCACTTGAATAATATTGTATTTCTTTTGCCGCTTTGATCGGCGTTTTAGATTCGACAATCACGTATCCTCTGTAAGGATGATTTTTCAACTCGTCAGCGTAAAGATCATGCAATAGCCGTACATATTCGACGTCTATCGGCCGGTTCTCGATCTAACATACAAATTTTTGCGGTGTAAGTGTGCTTTTATTGACTGTGTAAACGCAAAATTTTTATATACCTCATTTAGAAATGATTCAACTGCTTGTTCGGTACGTCCAGACAGGACAACGAGTCTGGGCAGATTATCATTCGGAGCTCCTTTGTTGATTTTATCTTTTGTGTTACTTCGCATCAAGATGTGGCAATTGGCTCCACCAAAACCGAACGAATTGATACCCATAAATCCAGAAGTCCACGGTGTTGTGTTGGTCACCACGCGTATGCTTCCATCTTCAAAAGCCTTAACACCTTTCCGTAATTGTGTGAAGTTTATATTCGGCGGGATTAAGCCAGTTTCCATTGCAATTATCACCTTACGAAAAATTAATTAAATGCTAACTTGTTACTTCTTATCTTTTTATTAAATTATTTAATAATTGATAATTGTTTTTTATCTTTATATCATGATACTATTAATGATTTAGCAGCAAAAAAAATGTTATACAAGTTTTTGTTTGTAAAGTATAAAAATTTCACTAATTTACGATCATAAAAGTCGACGTCTATTATTACACGTATAATAATTATTATTACCTTAGCAATTTGACACATGCTACTAGCACCTTCAGAATGGCCCAAGTTTGATTTGATAGAGCCGATTAATAGAGGAGTTTGCCTGTTCTTGCAGAAAACCTGCTCGAGTGCATTGATTTCTTCTGGATCGCCAACATAAGTGCCGGTGCCGTGAGCCTCCATGTAGCCTAAGCAAGTCGGTGAAATACCGCATTCATTGTAAAACTCTTCCAGTAAAGTTTGCTGCATTTTGCTCGACGGGAAAGTAATGCCTTGTTCTTTGTATCCATCACAATTAGTTTTCGCATAGACGACGGTTGCATAAATTCTCTTAGCCACCTTTGCTTTTTGTAAAAATGCGACTCCGATTGTCTCGCTACGCATGTAACCGTTTGCATCGTTGGTAAAAGGTTTGCAGAATCCGTCAGGTGCTAAAATTCCTGAAATTGTAAAATTATATTACAAAATCTAATTTTGATGTATATTTATATATATTCCAAATTAATTAGATTATAATAATTTTTATATTTTTCAATTATCTCCTATATTCTAAATTAATATTTCAATAAGTATAATACCGAGTCGCGCAAACTGCAATGCTATATAAGGATTAAGGCAGAGATTTACACAGCCGACAATGGCAGCGTCACACTGTCCTGACCGGATACTTCTATAAGCGCACTCTAAAGCGAAGAGACTTGAGCTGCATGCGGAATCGAGTGTGCAAGATGGTCCTGTTATATTTAACCAGTAAGACATCCGATTTGCGTTTAGAGTTTTGTAACTTTCGAAAGCTGCAGCTACCTGATGTGTGTACATAAATAGTTTAGAGAATTTAAATGTTCATTGTATCAGCATTGTACGAGTTGATTTACAAACAAATAAATTTTTTATAATATGATATAAAAATGTTATTTTTCCAAATTTTTATGCTATAAACTTGTGCAATATTCTTGTTTGAATAATAAGTAATTTTTTGTACCTGTGGTTTTTCAAAAAACCAAGTGTTCTCCGACTCCGACGCACATATTCCGATAAAAATTCCAGTTTTTGTTCCAGATAAATCTTTCGGATTTATTCCTGCATCGACGATAGCTTCATACGTATGCTCCATGAGCATCCTACTCATAGGATCCATGAAATGGACTTTGTTGAAGGGAATTTCAAAATAATCTGCATCGAACTTTTCGATATTATTAATCAGTCCCATACGTTGAGGCAGATCTGGGTGACCTGTATATTAAACCGTATGTAATAAGTGAACAGTTATTTTTGTTCCAACTAATATAGAAGTTTGAAAAAAAAAATTATGGCAATAAATAAAATTTAAATAGAACAGTAATTTTATACATATGTTTCTATGAAGTATTTTTAATATAATTTTTTATTCATAGACCGAAGAAGATTTTACCATGATTCCATCGTCGTTCCTCATCTGATCCAAGATCCACTTTGTTAAATAAATTTTCTTGAAGTTGGTTAACATTGTCAGATTTAGGAAATCTACCGGCGATGCCAGAAATAACGATGTCATCTTCAGATTCGACATCAATGACCGTGGATTTTTTATTTGAGTTCATGTCAAACCCAACAACAGTAACTTTTACTTTTCTGGTTAACAAAGTCCCAATATCAGCAAATTTGCATATATTTTAAATGATTGATGATTTTAAATGATCTTTATTTTACGTTTTTACATTTACTCACTCTTTTTTTCTTAATTTTTAATGATAATATTTAAATAAGATTCTGAAACCCAACTTACGCGATTGCCTGTGCGACTGGCGTAACACTAGTTAATAGCTCACCTTAAAACTTCACCTGTTTTTATATAAAAGACATATGTTAATTATTTCATCACTACTTATGCAGGCACATCATAAATTTACTATTTATAAAACAATTGATTGATCTCAATAATAATTAATGGTTTGTAATCGTGAAACATTAATGCCATGTGTTTCAAATTATTTGCAATCATTGGTCTGTAAAAGTAAATTCTCTTATTTATTTTACTATCTGTTGCATCGAGAGACCCGAAAATATGATATGGAAATAAGAATTTTGAGACCAATTGTATATATCTAGTAGAAAATTATTATAATTTTTAGTTACATGAGCTAGTTACATAAAAAATTACATAATTCTAAATAAAGAACTACACTGGTTTTAGAATAAGTGAATTTTTTACCGTAAGAAACAATATATCTCATTAAATAAACATTTAAATAATATAAACGTAGTTGAATGCGTTTAACCTTCTGAATACAATAAATGCGTATATATCCCGCAAATACAATTGATGTAGCCGACGAACTCATATTAACATTTGGCGAAAACGATCGATGTGGTCGATGGATATATGCAAAATAAAATTTAATAACAAAGTACAGATAGTCTGAAGGAAAAGGCAACAAGAGCCGTTGCTAGGTGTTCGTGCCACTAAAATTCACATTATATTGTAGAAATTATAAAAACCGAGAAAAAAATGGTGTAATATTGTCAGATGTAAAAATATATAATTAGTTATGAAAAGATCTAATAACATATGTAATTTTATATGATCATATATGTAGGAATCTTGGTTTGGCTATCAACTAATTTATTTTATTTAAAACAAGTAGATTTATTGAAGTAAAGTAAATTAAAAGATACGGAAGATTACAGTTGTTCTCTCGTCAACAGTCGCGGACGTTCTTCCCAAAACATTATGGTCAGTCAAAAGCATCGCTCCTCAAAAACATCACTGACCTCGTTCAATAATATATACATAGCCGGACTAACGTAAACCGTCGACTCGCCTCTAATACGACTCGGATCGACGTACGTCGATGTGCGAAACATTATTTTCCCACATTCGGCCGTCCTGACTGAACATTCACTTTGAATGTTCACCCACTTCGTTTTCGGAGTTGCCGGGCAGATCGCCGTCGATGCCGTCCATCCATGGCTTCATAAAACCCGCAGCTGACGAGGTCCGGTATAGTCTCTCGTGCTCACCGACCTTACGCACCAAATGTCGATCGTCGCGCAAAATTTTAACAAACATTTTAACGTCTTGTGCGGTCCAAGATATTCAGGCGCCAACTTGAAACCTGGATTTTGTTGCGTCCGCTTACTTGCGACGAGATCGCCCTCACGATGACAGAATGTCTTTTTTCTTCGTTTATCGTAGTGCTTTTCATTTTCGCGCTGAATCTTTTCGATATTTCCTCTTGCTCGTATCTGCAATCCGCCTCGGTCATTCTGCGCTTGCATCGACTTAGGAACAAGTCGTACATCGTTATCTACTTCTTTATATAACAGTCCGTCTCGCAAGATATTATCACTCGACTGTCCTTGTTTTAACGCATCCAACATTCTCTTTATGTCTTCGTCCCCGGATTGTGCCCTTTTCAGGCGAGTCGTCAATCTATCTTCACATTCATCGATCTGGCTATTTACAATATTTCTTTCCGACGATGATAAACGCCTCACTCGCTGATACACAGGTTTGCCATCTTCTAAAATAATCGGCATCTTTATATCGGTCTCTAATATTTGATTCGATCTGTATTCGTCAATTATCGTTACAACAGCGCGTACAGACGCGCGATCACAGGATCGGCATTTTGCACATAAGATGCATCTACTATGTTCGTTTTGCATGTATTGATTTGAACGATATCCGGCGAATCATCTACGCTTGCCATTTGAGTACAAATAGGCTTAATCATTGTTACGCCCTGCTTAATGTTGACCTCTACCGTATTCAAAAAATCAGTGCCGACTACCAACTTTTGCTGCAATACTATGTCTGAAACGACTCTAATAAGGATTGGATAAGAATGCCCATCGATTGTGAGTTTTGCGCGAAATTCGCCTAACATGATTATTTCGTTTGATCCTACGCCTAAGAAACGAATTCCAGTCGCCCGCAGTCGAGGTAAACCTAATTTAATGTATTCGTTAGCACGCATCAAGAAAATATCGCTGCCCGTATTATAAGCGCTTTGATTTTCTTCCCGTTTATCGCAACGTCTTTCGTATGTTTCCTATGCGAGGAAAGCGTCACAAGGTAAGAAGTAGGAACGTCATTTTTTCCCGAACACTTTGATGCAATTTGTCCGAATTCTCCGCATTTAAAACATTTAGTGCCTCGATCTTTCGACGGACAATTAGCGCTAATGATATGATCGCGCGCACCGCAGTTAAAACATCGTTTGACATCGGTCACTGTTTTCCTTCTCTCGCTGCCGTTGGTGTTGTCATTTTTTCTCTCGCTCGGACTCGTCCTGCCGTCTCGCTCGCTCGACGTCTGTCCGCTGCCCCGTCTATCCGGTCGACTCGAACTCGTGTGATAATCTCGTAACGATATTGTCTCGAATGCTTCCAACAGAGATTCTACTTCGCCAAACCGTTGCAAACGCGCCTGGTTACGTAATGCAACCTCGGGAGAATACCCTCTATAATATAATCTATTATATCGTCACTTTCAATCGGTACACAATTGCCCATGATCATTTTTTCGTGCACATACTCGCGAAACGTCTCGTCTCTTCTCCAACCACGCGCCTCGAACGTCCTTCGAATCATCATCCTATTCTGTCGCTGACCAAACATCGCCCTTAGTCTCTCGATTAAAATATCGAAACTCGTATTGATGAGCTCGGGTTTCGAATGTAACCATTCAAGAGCCTTTCCTTTCAGTCTCATTCCGACTAAAATTTTCGCTTGATCGTCTTCCAATCGATAAGTCGTTTTTAAAAATTTCGCCATTTTTTTCCACGTATCGAAATTGCTACCATAAAAATTTGCTAATAGATCCGCAATCGTCGTTAAATTTATTCGCGAATGCGGCGGTATTATCGCGCCATTGTCGTTGCCGTTGCCCACAAGTGTCTCTCTCCGACACGCACGATTCGCATCCTGATTCTCTCGCAGTGAAGCGATTTCGCGGCGAGCAAGTTCCAATTCGCGTTCGGCAATTTCTTTTTCGCGCCTGCAGATCTCTAATTCTCGTCGATTTATACGATCTTCACGACAGACGTCTCCACCAGCACAATCGTCATCGCGATCATCATCATCGTCACTTTCTCGCATCCACTCGCCCGACGGATCCGCTTCGATTAAACAAGCGATGAGCTTTGTTTTTGATCCTGAGGCCGACGATCCACGAGCCTTCAAAAGTTTTTTCAGCTGTAGCACACTGAGAACGTTAGGATCCGACATGGCTATATTCGTCGCGGGACACACTTCGTCGCTAATTCGCCGTTAATACGTGTGTGCGGCCACCGCGTGCTCGTCACACGCACACAATCCCGTCTTCCCGCTAGTGCAAGCAGAGTCTTGTCTAAACGCTCCTGCATTTCGCGACTTCTTCACAACTTCGATAAAATGTCTCGTGCTCCGCACACGACTCACACACGGCAAAACTGTTTTTCGTCTTCTTTTAATAGTTGAGAACAACTGCTTTCACTCCGATCCCGGCTGAGCCTCCAAAATATGTAGGAATCTTGGTTTGATTATCAACTAATTTATTTAATTTAAAACAAGTAAATTTATTGAAGTAAAGTAAATTAAAAAATACGGAAGATTACAGTTGTTCTCTCGTCAACGGTCGCGGACGTTCTCCCCAAAACGAGATCGTCATCGTCGGTCAAAAGCATCGCTCCTCAAAAACATCACTGACCTCGTTCGATAATATATACATAGTCGGACTAACATAAACCATCGACTCACCTCTAATACGACTCGAATCGACATACGGCGATGTGCGAAACATTGTTTTTCCACATATAAAATTCAGTTTTTTTTTATAACTAATTATATATATTTACATCTGACCAATTATACCATTTTTTCTCGGGAATTACAAACGTTTCTGCCTGTGTTAGGCCTTCTTCAGTGTCGTTACAAATAAAAATTTTAATAAAACGAAATTACAATAGTTGAAGCGTTTAGTAAACAAATAAGACAAAGTACGCAGAGTATTCTTTGTAATAAATAATTTCCATTATAGAAAGATTGGTAAAATGGCTCTGCAACAATATTGCTTGTGTAAAATAACAATTTTGTTTTTTTAATAAAAAAATTATAAACCTGTGATACATACTTGTAATTAAACGCCGGATCTATATGTCCAATAAGAAACATGGAAGAGCCAGAGAATAGTATTGTCCTTCAAAATGCCTTCAAAATTCGTAGTGGAATTGTTTGAAAAAACCGAAATGTCACTAATTGAAACAGAACAAATAGTTATACTAAGTCGGTTGAAATGATAGTGTTCGGAAAAATTATTGCTCAGGCTCGTGTGAGTGCCTGAAGTGGAGAATTCAGGAGGGGATTTTTTGTGATAAGAAAGAGGGGAAGGAAAGAGTAGGAAGGAAAGAAGAAGAATAGGCGGGATGGAGAGGAACATGGCACCATATTGGTGGAAATAAGTTTAAAACCTGTTGTTAAGCTTCTGGTAAAAAATCAGTATCGCTCTGTTTATTTAAGCCTTCTTTCTGTCTTTTTATGAAAATCATCTCTGAAGTGAGTCTTTTCATATAAGAAGGTTCCTCATCTAATATCTGGATGTTATTCCAATCGAATTCATGGGTGGAATCTAATTTGTGATGAGAAATAACAGAGGAAGAGCCATTTTTTTATTAATGTCCGTCCTGTGTTTCTTTATTCTTGTATTTAATTGTCTTTTTGTCTGTCCTACATAGGTAGCCTCACACTCCAAACGTGAAATTTTGTAGACTACATCACAGTGAGACAGAAAGTTTAAATTATCTTTCCCCATTTTAATGAATCTTTTTAAAGTACAGTCAATAGTATTGCATTAACCTTTGACTATGGCTAAACAGGACGCAGAGCTCTACACAACTCTGACGAAAAACACAATTTAACGAGATTAGCAGCGCGATCCGTATTTTATTATTGCATTTCTTATGTATTTCTTATCGTATCTATGTTAGTACAAAATAGTATTTGATAATGCTGTATGAAGGAGAGAAAATTATTTTGTCCAAAAATATTTTATGTTAATGTTTTATCAAGAATTGGTTTCTTAGCTGTAATGCATTCCTCACAATCGTGCGTAATATTGCTATCAAACATTCTTTTGAGACGAAAAATAAAAATAAGTGAAAACATTTTTGCTTTGTAAGAAAAAGTTATTCAATGGTTTTTCAATGTGAGATAAAAAAGATAGTCATTATAATAATATTTTATTCCAAAATATCGTTTAAAAAAAGGTCGAAAAGTTAAAAATCATATTATTGAGTTGCAATCGTATTGAATTCTAACATCAAAAGTTAAGAAAATACAATGCGGCTGTAAAAATTGTGAATTTTTAATTAATTTTTTATTAATAATAACATTATTTATAGCAGAATTGGTAATTAGTTGCTACTTTTGGCTCAATTTTCTGGTTGACGCTTTTTGTCCCCTCTTTGCCGCTCGCATGCTATCAACAAGTCACCAAACGTGCTAACAACACGCGTAACTACCCACATAGCAAAATTTCATCCTACGGATGTCCGTGGGATGTAATGTAAAAGATTTTCAGATATCCCTGGGATGTCTGTACAAAGCCGTAGGATATCCGTAGGGTATCCGTGGGATATCCAAATGTCCGCTTTTCAGATATCCGTAGGACATCAAAAAATAAATCCCTGGGATATCCTACATATGATTAAATTAGATCCCAACAATGTCCCCTGGATATCTTTTTTTATCCAGATAAAGTCCAAATAAAATTATTGAATATAGGATGGTGTAAATAATCCGATCTTATATTCAAAATTATTTTAAAACCTTATTCAATCAACAAAATGGTTGCGCAACATTATTTCATTGTTGAATGAAATCATAAGACGATTCTAAATATAAAATCGGACTATAAATACCATCCAAAAAAATATCTATGTATTTTAAATATTTATTTAAAATGTCTTTAAAAAATATATTTTTTTGAAAGATTTAAACAGAAATTGTTTAGTTTTAAGTTAAGGAAGCAATAAAACAGTAATCTTAATAAGTAACGTCTCTCTTTTTCTCTCTCGAAAAGTTTCATATTAATTATTATTTATATTTTAAAAAATTATGACAATCTCGCTTTAATGACACCACTATCAAGATATTGTTTTATTACTACTTTTTATTACTCCTTTAAAACTAAACAATTTTTGAAACATTTTTTCAAAATACATATTTTTTTCAAATATTTTATATAGACATTTGACATGTAAGTATCTTTATGAGCATAAAGGAAAGATTATTAGCAAAATTTCTTCAAAATAAAAGCTTCTATTATATTACATTATTTTAAGAAATAGACATATTTCAAAAAAGGTAAAGTACGTATAAGTAATATAAATAATAGTACATTTGAAGCACATTTTATTATAAAATATGTAATTTTTTTAAAATTTTTTATTTACTATATAATGTAAAAATAGTCACAATAAAAATAAAATTTGTATATATAAAAACGAAAACTAAAGATACGTCTTGTACATTTCAAAATTGCACTAGTCACAGTGTTAGATATAATTTAATAAACTTAATATTACTAAATATTATAACTTAATATGAATAATATTACATACACAATATTTTATACATAAAATTGCTAATATTATGTATAAATTATACACATGAACAAAATATAATAAAAAAGTATTGAATATTTTATTGTGCAGCATTCAGTTTTTTTATTTTTTCAGTTGCATGACGAAGCCATGATTTAATTGGTTCCGAAATTTCGTGCTCGGTAGCTTGCGGGTATTTTAATTGAACTGCACCTACAAATACGTATAAACATTTATATAACATAAATATAAACATATATCTCTCAATATATTTTTAATTTTTTTAAACTAGATGTTTAATGAATTAGATGGGAAGTTAATCTAATTTTTATAATTTAATAACTAAATCTAATGTATGTATTATATGTATATGCATTATGTATAGGTTTATTAGTGTAAATATCTATGTGTTTAAGTGTGTGTTTATGTGTTTGTATGTGTGGGTATATATATATATATATATACGTAGTATATATTCAATTATTTATAAGTTATACATTCACTAAATTTATTAACAAAACAAACATTTATATTTCCTACATATTGTACATAATTCTTGTCATTTTTCATAGAACTAGTTATTTTTAAAGATGCATGTATTATGTTATCTTGTTTATGCCATAAGTTAAGAATATTATGTTACCTTGTTTACGCAATAATTAATTATGACTTAAATATTAGTACCTATAGTCTTTTTTTTACTGTAAATAAGTGAACTCCTTCTGCAATATAATTTAAAACAATAATGTTGAATCCTATTTTCACTATACTATACATATACATACCCACACGGAACAAAAAGCTCTAATGCATATCCACTAGATGTCCATCATGGAGATTCGAAACCTCTATTAGATGTCTATGTAATCTCCTATAAATGTCTACTAGACATTCACAGTTTCGCATTACATACCTCCATTCGACATCCATTAAATATATTCATAGATATCATATGGAGCAATCATAGATGTTCCATAGATATTTCATAGAGCTTTGATGGATTGTAGTTTCAATTCGTCATTAATAAAATTATTTGGAAGTAAAATCACAAATATGATTGCGAGATAGTCTTGTTTATGTACACCAGGTCACACAAATGCCTTGACATATGAAGTTGCACGGATGTCAAGGCATATTGAGTCGGCGTGTTCCGACTCTACATATTTTTACATTATAACTATGGTTATGAACACAGCGGCAAAGCTGTTTTGACTGTTTCAAAGCAACTGGAGCAATTGACAAATAAAGGTTAATATTTATAATATCAATCAATTGCTCCAGTTGCTTTGAAATAGCCAAAACAGCATTGCCGTTATGTTCATAACCAGTCATGATGTAAAAATATGTAGAGTCGGAACACGCCGACTCGATATGCCTTAACACCCGTGCAACTTCATATGTTAAGGCATTTGTGTGACCTGGTGTAGGTGTTAACAGATTGTCACGACTGTGAGACAGTCGAGAACTGTGAGACAGTCGAGAACATGGTGACACTCTGTTAACACCCACATAAACAAGACTATCTCGCAATCACATTTGTGACTTTACTTCCAAATAATTTTATTAATGACGAATTGAAACCACAATCTTTCTACTAAACAGATTTGTAACGTTAGCACTGAAGATGGCTGAATGATCAGCCGAAACGTTTGACATCAACAATGCCCTAACAATATCCGTTACTATGGATACTGATACTTCTATCAAACATCGATAACAGATGTCTAATAGACATTTATGATGGATTTATATCGTCATTTATCATGGAAATAATATGGATTTTTAATAGAAACCTATCCAATATCCATCGTAGAGATAGATGTAGTATGGAGTTATGGAGATTATATGGACGTCCATTGGATATTATGTTCCGTGTGGGTAGTATTACATACGTAAAACTAACTTATTTGTAGAAATTATATATATATATAATTGTGCTATAAATATATATATAGCACAAAAATTAATATAAAATATATAAATAAAAATTGTAGTAGTGGTGTTCTACTAGCCAACATCTCTCAAACATAACCTTATTTATGATATATATAGAAAGATAACCTGCGTATGATATAATAATTTTAGATTTTAATAATTATCTGTCAATTTATTAGTTCCTGACGCCTTATATGTTATCGCTTATGCGTCTTTTTCCGTTTTTTAAGGGAGAATCACAGCACAAAACTCACACTTCACTGCCTACGTTAATCTCAATGTTCACCGATCTACGACACTAGAATTCGATTCGAGTTGTCAATCTGAAAAAGGTTAGGTAATCAAAAAGCGGTAATCTTATACAGTGATGGGAGAAAGTTCCGTAACATTCAAATATCTTGGAAAATAATGATTATGGAAGAAAATGTTTAATACAAAAGTTTTAGTATATTAAGTGGATTATTATATGGTTATATTAAAATGACCTTCATGTGACCTTGAAGGACACCGCGAAGGCCAATTTTGAAATCTTAAATAAAAACTCCTATTTTCTATTACATATTCTTAAAGCTGGTGTCAAGACGTTTCCGAAACACTATAATGAAGTTATTTTTCATTAAATACTTTTCGAGTTATGAGGCTTGAAAGTTACAGCATTTTGACACAAAATACAAAATATCTTGTAAAACATTCAATTTTCGGGAATCTTACCTTAATACTTTTATGCATAAAATAATGAGACGAATCAATTGATATAAAGAAAACACATTGTTGCTTTTAAGAAAAAATATGTAATTTGCAACATGCAGCTGCATATTTTTTTTTACTTGTACAAAAAATACTTGTGCTTTGATACTTGAATACTTGTACTTTACTTGTACTTTAATCTTAACAAATAGACGGATTAAAATTATATTTGTATGTTATATGTGTGTCTACGCATGCACACAAAATTAAATTTGTTCTCTGTTCAAATTAAGCAAAAAAATGTCTTACTAGAAAATATTTATGTAAGAAATCTTTTGCTAAATTTGAAGAAACAGCAATTTTAATGTACGTATATTTTTTTGTGCTAGAAATATCTTCAGGAAATCCTACGAATAACTATTTATTATCGATCTGTATCGTTCGGATCATTTTGATCAAAATGGGATGTCCTGCGGAGATCGTACATAAGATATCCACAGGACATGCTACACGAGATACCCTCAGGTAATCCTACGGATAACGTTTTGCTCTGGATCAAACTGGGACCATTTCGATCAAATTGGGATGTCCTGGGGAGATCTTTGCTATGTGGGTAAGGTGCGCAATACTCAGCCTCAGGAATGTCATATCACAAATGCAAAGATAATAAATATGAGACAATAGATTTCCACATCACCTGAGAGGTACTATTATTGACGCGTTCTTCAACAATAGTATTATACAATTGAAAAATATTTAAGACAAATGCTAATTATATCACTTGACTATTCTATTAATAATTTTTTATTTCTTTTTTCAATAACATAATCAGATACTAACGCCTGTGAGTTGAATTCAATAATCATGCAAGATTTCTTCAATGTTTGCAGCTTTCGAAAATCTGTACAAACTAAATATTACAACGACTTATCTTTTATTAGTTATTAAGTTGAAATATAATTGTAGAAGTTAAAACGTTTGAACGAATTAGAAATTTATTGTATTTTAAATTTATGATTATTTCTGATTAAAAGTATAAATTGCAGTAATGACACTATATAAAACTAAAACTTGAACACATTCAGAGTATCATGTAAACAAATGTATAAATAATGTATTAATTCTCTAAAGTATTAGAAGTATCTATGAAATTGCGTCATTTTATTATTTTAATATTACGCTTATGTAAAAATTTTTGGATTACTCACTTAATGCTATCAATGCTTGTATGACGTTCAGTTTGCGATATATAATTTTGAATATGGAAGTAACACATTTATAGAGTTGCATATAATAATTTAATACAATTAATAGTATAATTATTAGTATAATTGGAGACTGAGTGCGGATGCAAATACATCCCACACAGCATGCAATATTGCAGTAATACTGCAGTAATATTACAATATTTCAGTAATATCACAAAGTACAATAAAATATTACAAAAATATATATATATATATATATATATATATATATATATATATATATTATTGAGATATTACACTGCGATATATCACCAAGTAATATTACTGAAATATTACAACGCGATATATTGCTATGTATTATTTCTATAATATTAGAATTTTTTTGCAGTGTGATATATAACTTTGAAATATTACGGAAATATTTCAAATATTATTATGTGATGTATCGCACTGTCTTTCTCTCTCTCTCTATTTCCTTTGTGGCGCTAGCGGTTTTCGACAACTGAAAACGACGACTCTCAAGACGTTGAGACCGTGGTTGAGACACACATTTCTCTACCTCTTATAACTGTGTTTTGAAAAAATAGTTGCATTTTCTACGTACGTGCATCGATATTAATTGTAAGGTATGTATAACATGTATTATTTTTTATTATACACTCACCCGAAAAAAAAGCGGTACACTGAAAATGTGGGAAAAATTCATCAAATTTCAACTGACGATAACTTCGTAAATAATAAAGATAGAAAGTTCTATAAAATATGGAAATGAAGCTAAAAATCTCTACTTTAAGAATCAATTTATTTCAATGTTGCAAAATAAATTTATTGAAAATGGCGGATGACAAAGCGCGAGCATGCAAAATTGAAAAATAATGGTTCGAGTTTGCGACGGTGCACGGTATAAACAAAAAATTGTAGCTTATTGGGATCAAAAGCGTACAAAAGTACAGAGTCTCCTCTTTAAAATACTTTTTTATGCATCTCGATACGATGATTTTTCGCCGAGAGATTCGCATTTGAAGAAAAAGGCAGATTCTTACTTCAAATGCGAATCTCTGTGCGAAAAATCATCGTATCGAGATGCATAAAAAAGCATTTTAAAGAGGAGACTCTGTACTTTCGTACGCTTTTGATCCCAATAAGCTACAATTTTTTGTTTATACCGTGCACCGTCGCAAACTCGAACCATTATTTTTCAATCAATTGTTTTGCATCCGAAGGAGATGTCTGCAGATCTTTTGTGATTTCTCCGCCCTGACTTTTTGTTTATGCTCGACCGCACATTGCGAGAAGAGTGCTTGATTTCTCTTGATCTTTTTCTTTCGAGACGCGTTACTTATTCGTACGACTTCGTCAAAGTAAACAATAATTAATCTTTTCGCATTGAAATTATTGGTCAATTATGGCGACGATAAGTCCTGAAAAAGCTGCTCAAGTTGTAGCGTTAATTGAAGATGGGAGAAGTCGAAGGTACGTTGCTGAGGCACTTGATTTATCAGTGTCAACCGTGCAACGTGCTTATGCTAGGTACTTGGAGACTAATTCTGTCCAAAGAAGACCTGGTTCGGGACGTCCTCGTTGTACGAATGAAAACGATGACCGATTTATTGTTTTAAATTCATTAAGAGACAGACATCGAACGGCTGTTCAAATTCGAAACAATTTAAGAGATGTCCGCGAATGTAATGTATCCGTTGACACTATTCGAAACAGATTAGCGGAACACGGTCTTTTTCCGCGCAGGCCAGCAAATGTACCTTCGCTTATGCGTCGCCATCGCGTAACTCGACTCAATTTTGCTGTCGAGCATGCAGGCTGGACATATGCAGAATGGAGTACCGTTCTTTTTAGCGACGAATCTCGTTTTTGTCTGTATTCTTCAGACGGACGAGAACGAGTATACCGTCGCGTTGGAGAACGATTTGCAGACTGTACTGTAAGTGAGAGGCCTAGAAGTAAGAATCTGCCTTTTTCTTCAAATGCGAATCTCTCGGCGAAAAATCATCGTATCGAGATGCATAAAAAAGCATTTTAAAGAGGAGACTCTGTACTTTCGTACGCTTTTGATCCCAATAAGCTACAATTTTTTGTTTATACCGTGCACCGTCGCAAACTCGAACCATTATTTTTCAATTTTGCATGCTCGCGCTTTGTCATCCGCCATTTTCAATAAATTTATTTTGCAACATTGAAATAAATTGATTCTTAAAGTAGAGATTTTTAGCTTCATTTCCATATTTTATAGAACTTTCTATCTTTATTATTTACGAAGTTATCGTCAGTTGAAATTTGATGAATTTTTCCCACATTTTCAGTGTACCGCTTTTTTTTCGGGTGAGTGTATAATTGTACGAAAAGCGTGAAAGTATTGCCTTCGAATATAGATTATGTTTGTATTTCTTCATCTTATTTTGTTTCGAGAATGTACTTATTGCAGTGTGCATGTTTTTCATTTACAATTACGCCTTACATTTACTTTTATTATAAATTGGAATAAATTGTTACAGTATATATCAGTGAAATGTAAAATCGGTCATTCAACAAAACAATACAATCCAATTTTCAGATTACGGATCGTGATAAAAAAAATCGTCTATATTCGGACAGACATATCCGTCGCCTAGTTAAAAAAAAAACTATTTCCGATTTACAAAGAATTGTTGATGAATCGTCAGCGGTTTCGAAAAATAAATTTTGTAATAAACTTTGCAATCGTAACGAAGAACAAGTAGATGTTGAACAGATTTCAGACATAATTTATTCCCGTGAAGAGTTTACTTCCGTTTGTAATTCCACGCAATTACTTATTCCAACAGTAGAAGATCTAAATGGCATATGTAATGATGAATATCCGTGTATTTCATCAAACGATGATGAATTCTTAAACGAAGATGAACAATCTGAATGTAACAATATTGAAGAATTACACAGCAATACATTCGTGACAGATATTATCACATGGATAAAACAATATAAACCTCCAGCAAATTCTGTCAATTCACTTTTGCAAGTTTTACGGAAACATACAAATGCGGCTTTCCCGAAAGATTGTAGGACTCTTCTTAAAACTCCTACATATACAGAAGTGATTGTTATTGACAAAGGTCAATATTGGCATTACGGATTAGAAAAAGCAGTTACACGTTTGTTAACAAACTGTATGCAAACAGACTATTCAGAAAATAGAAATATCAATCTTTTAATAAACATTGACGGGGCAGTATTGGGAAAATGTACAGAAAAAAGTTTATGGCCAATTTTGTGCTCTGATACTGTTTCGAAAAACGTTGCTGTAGTCGGTATATTTTACGGAGAAGGAAAACCTAGCGATTCTAATGAATTTCTCTATAAGTTTGTACATGAAGCAACTGACTTAATTAATAATGGTATTATTTTTGATAATAATTATTACAATGTTAGAGTGAAAGCTCTAATATGTGATGCTCCTGCTAAAGCATATGTGTTGCAAGTAAAAAATCACACCGGATTTAATAGCTGCACAAAATGCATTATCGAAGGCGAATATGTATATTGACAATAGAGTAACTTTTCGAGATGGTGCAAATAAAACTTTAAGAACGACTGAACTGTTCCGAAATTATGCTTATAATTTTGATTACCAATTGGGTGAAACTATTCTTACACAAATTCCACATTTTGATTTTGTTAAAAATATTCCAATCGATTATATGCATTTGGTATGCTTAGGCGTAATGAGAAAATTATTATTTTTGTGGCTGAATGGACCACTTACTGTAAGACTCTCCACGAATGATGTTAACAAGATATCTAATAAATTAATCGAATTAAGGAAAATTATACCATCTGATTTCAATAGAAAACCAAGAACGCTAAAGTATATCAAATTGTGGAAAGCAACAGAATTACGCCTTTTTCTTTTATATTTAGGACCAGTAGTTTTGAAAAACATATTAAGGAAAGAGTTATATGAGCACTTTTTAATTTTACATATTGCAATCATAATTTTAGCAAGTTCAATTTTTTCTTCTGATCCTTTAAATGTCACGTACGCAGAAAATCTGCTGCAGAATTTTGTCGAACAATTTGAGACCTTATATGGAGTGCAATATATTAGTCACAATGTGCATAATTTATTACATCTTGCAGCAGATGTTAGGCAACATGGACCGCTAGATAATTTTAGCGCCTTTCGTTTTGAAAATTACATTGGTATATTGATGAAATATGTTAGAAAAGGAGAAAAGCCTTTGCAACAAATAGCACGGCGGATTGAAGAATATGATTTGCCTTTGAGAAATATAAAGATGACTTGTACATATTCACTCGAAAAACATCATCATAATGGTCCTTTAAATGAACATTGTTACATCTTGAATGTAAAACAATATAAGATTATGCGTACCAATAATTTTTGCATTAATTGTGATGACAACGAAAATGGATGCTGCTTACTGAAAGATGGAACAATTATTGAGTCAGTTAATTTTACTAAACATCAAAATACATCATATATCATTGGGAGACAATTACTTCCTTGTGGCATTCTATATTCAGTTCCGACTGATTCATCAGATATTGGAGTTGTAATAGTTGAGAGAAAACATGAAATTGGATCATGGCTATGTTCCAATGTAAATAGTAAAGTTATGAAAATGCCATATGATGTTAATAAATTTGTAGTTTTTCCGATTCTTCATACCAATATTTAAAAAAATAATTTTTAAAAAATTATAAAATAAAAATATAATAAAATAAAATAAAAAGATATTTTCCAAGGTTTGTAGCGCTTCCTACCTAACTCGCAAAATGATACAATTATATTTCATTTATACTTTTACATTTACACTTTTATACATATACGTATTATATATTTTAATTCACTTTTACAAAATAATTATTCCACATTACATTCGTTTCAGATCGTATGTGCAAACTATGTGTACGAAATGTACTTTCTACAATATAAAAATTTTTTTCTAAATTGCAGGACATATAAAGTGATCAAAAAGATATACTCAAAAATGTATACCGTTGTCGAGTTTGAGGATGGTATTTTACCAGTACCAAGTTCATGGATTAATACTGAAAAACTTATATGCAAATGGCCTCCTTATTCAAATGCTGACATTGAAAGAGCCATTATTGATATTGATAAGTTGACAAAGATTGGAACACGTTACCTATTGTTAAAGTGTTTGGAAAATCAGTTCGTAAGTAAAGCATTTCGTCTTTCTTTACAAATATTGCACAAAACAAATACAACTACGTTGCTATATCTTAATATATATTTTTAATATTGAAGATGATTTACTAACTGCGAAAGAGAAAGCTCGATTAGCCCAAATAGTATCTGACTGCGACAATGATGAACATCTGAAAAAAAGTAGGCACGAGAGAAAAAGAAAAGTAGTCGATTCTACGGATGAAGACGATGATGGAGATTCACAGACCAAAAAAATAAACAAAAATAAGTCTTCAAGGCCGAAGTTTTCAAAAATGCCCACAACTTTAATGTCATTGAATTCTAGAAAAAATGTTCTTGACAATGAAATGATAATTGCTAGTGATGGTAAATCTGTTGTTCTTTTTTAGAGTAATTATCATGTATATGAGATAGAGGAAATCTTTGATTCAGTATTTTTTCAAAGTTAAATTGAGTTTCTATAAGAGGCGCTATAGATCAAAAGTTAAACAGGGTTTATAAAAAATTATTTATGCTGGATTTTTAAAAATTACATTTAAACAATTTTTTTATCTGAACTTTAACCTGTTATTACTAATAATAGAACAATTAACGCACATACAAAATTCTTCTACAGATGATAAAAATAATAAGTCCACGCTAAGACAAAATGTTGGCAATATTGTACATACACTCAGTGATGCGATATTTCCCACAGCGGTCCCGGCTCCGCTGCCTCACACAACCTTACAGAAGCGCTACGTCACGTATCCGTGTGAGCTCGGCCGTTCAACCAATGGAAGAGAGCGAACGCTCCCTTCCACCGAGCCGACACAACAGACGATAAATGCATGCTACTTGCATGTTAAAAGCAAGCGTTTCTGATTCAGAAAAGAAATTCTGAGGCGAGTGGCTGGAATATTAGAGATCACCTGTTCGAAACCTGCTTCGTGCAACTTTTTTTTCTTTTTTCCACATTTGTTTCTAACATAGTAAATTATTAGATAATATTTTTTTGCCCAAAAAAATAATATTTTCTATTTATTATTAATATTCGCATATATTAAACTAACAATTTTAGAAATAATACAGATCTGCTATTGTTAATAGAAAAATGAAGTTATTTTACAATGTTGCAACAAAGTGCTAATTTAACATATGCGAATATTTTTAATAAAGATAAAATAATTTTTTTAGCCAAAAACATTATCTAATAATTTACTTAAAATAAATATCGAAAAAGGAAAAAAGTTACAAAATCACAGTTTTCAAACACGAGATTTTTAATATTCTTGCCATTCGCCTTACTCGTTTAGCCATGCTTGTTATTTTACATTTATCAACATAAAAGATTACACGCCTGCAAAGCTTTTAATTATTTATTTTAAACTACTGCATATTAGCAAGAGTTACTGCAGTAACTACATATACATGTACTGTGGAGATTAGTGGAGGAACACAGTAACATATTAAAACTGCAGTCAAATAGATGTAGATTGGTAATTTTATTAATACTATTAATAAGTAGTGGTCTTCCGCACCACCTTTGAGGTTCCACTTATGGCGCGTTCGATTTTTTTTTAAGTGGATCGTCGCCTGGAGCCCTATTGTACCACTTTTTTTTACACCTGTTATTTACAGGTTAAAATAATTTACAGTAGTTGACACTGTATTTTTGTATCTATATACTTACTGTACTTTGTATACTCACTGTACTTGTACTTTTGCGCGTTGCGCGTATATTGGCGAGTTGGAAAAATTACTTACTTTATAATTTTTTATAAATACAAACTATATTTTGTATTTATTATGCCTGCAATGCTATCAAGAGTAATGAGAAATACAAGGTGTCCCATTTTAAACAATCCACTCAAATATCTCAGAAACACCGAGTTAAATAATAAAATTTTTTAAATAAAAGTTGTAGGATTTGGAGAGGGAAAAAATATAGGGATATTTGTTTGACCTTGGATGGAAGCGCTTCTGAGATTTGAAGGTTATTTTTATTTTTTTAAATGGAACCACTTTAATTTTTTTATATAAATCGATTTCTCATAATATTTGTCGTAAAAAGTTATAAAACTAGGATGGCCGAAAATTGAATGGTTTACAAGATATTTTATACTTTAATTTGACATAATTTTACATAAACTATAAAATATCTCGTTAAATATTAATTTTTCAATTATCTTACTTCAACACTTTTATGCACAAAATAATGAGAGGAATCAATTGGTGTAAAAAAAATGCATAGTTGTCTTTAAGAAAAAATCTAGCAGAGCTATATTTAAGCTATATTTAGCAGATATGATATAATATACTTTCTTCTTAAATATATATACTTTTTTCTTAAAGCCAACTATGCATTTTTTTTACACCAATTGATTCCTCTCATTATTTTGTGCATAAAAGTGTTGAAGTAAGATAATTGAAAAATTAATATTTAACGAGATATTTTATAGTTTATGTAAAATTATGTCAAATTAAAGTATAAAATATCTTGTAAACCATTCAATTTTCGGCCATCCTAGTTTTATAACTTTTTACGACAAATATTATGAGAAATCGATTTATATAAAAAAATTAAAGTGGTTCCATTTAAAAAAATAAAAATAACCTTCAAATCTCAGAAGCGCTTCCATCCAAGGTCAAACAAATATCCCTATATTTTTTCCCTCTCCAAATCCTACAACTTTTATTTAAAAAATTTTATTATTTAACTCGGTGTTTCTGAGATATTTGAGTGGATTGTTTAAAATGGGACACCTTGTATTTCTCATTACTCTTGATAGCATTGCAGGCATAATAAATACAAAATATAGTTTGTATTTATAAAAAATTATAAAGTAAGTAATTTTTCCAACTCGCCAATATACGCGCAACGCGCAAAAGTACAAGTACAGTGAGTATACAAAGTACAGTAAGTATATAGATACAAAAATACAGTGTCAACTACTGTAAATTATTTTAACCTGTAAATAACAGGTGTAAAAAAAGTGGTACAATAGGGCTCCAGGCGACGATCCACTTAAAAAAAATCGAACGCGCCATAAGTGGAACCTCAAAGGTGGTGCGGAAGACCACTACTTATTAATAGTATTAATAAAATTACCAATCTACATCTATTTGACTGCAGTTTTAATATGTTACTGTGTTCCTCCACTAATCTCCACAGTACATGTATATGTAGTTACTGCAGTAACTCTTGCTAATATGCAGTAGTTTAAAATAAATAATTAAAAGCTTTGCAGGCGTGTAATCTTTTATGTTGATAAATGTAAAATAACAAGCATGGCTAAACGAGTAAGGCGAATGGCAAGAATATTAAAAATCTCGTGTTTGAAAACTGTGATTTTGTAACTTTTTTTCCTTTTTCGATATTTATTTTAAGTAAATTATTAGATAATGTTTTTGGCTAAAAAAAATTATTTTATCTTTATTAAAAATATTCGCATATGTTAAATTAGCACTTTGTTGCAACATTGTAAAATAACTTCATTTTTCTATTAACAATAGCAGATCTGTATTATTTCTAAAATTGTTAGTTTAATATATGCGAATATTAATAATAAATAGAAAATATTATTTTTTTGGGCAAAAAAATATTATCTAATAATTTACTATGTTAGAAACAAATGTGGAAAAAAGAAAAAAAAGTTGCACGAAGCAGGTTTCGAACAGGTGATCTCTAATATTCCAGCCACTCGCCTCAGAATTTCTTTTCTGAATCAGAAACGCTTGCTTTTAACATGCAAGTAGCATGCATTTATCGTCTGTTGTGTCGGCTCGGTGGAAGGGAGCGTTCGCTCTCTTCCATTGGTTGAACGGCCGAGCTCACACGGATACGTGACGTAGAGCTTCTGTAAGGTTGTGTGAGGCAGCGGAGCCGGGACCGCTGTGGGAAATATCGCATCACTGCATACACTTAAGAAAACTGTAGATGTTGCTAGTACTAGTCAAGAAAATAATACACAAAATTGCGAAATGACTAAAAAACTCATTTATATAATCGGTAATAAAATTATTTGCTATTATTACACATATGTTGTCATTTATAATTATATAATATACTTATATAATTTTAATTATTGTAATCTAATCATTTCTATTACAGCTTTAGAAGAAGAAAATATCAAGAAAAGTAATGCTATATTACAGGAAATGAAGGAGATACGAAAAATAATGATTAATTTCTCAGCAAAGAAATATGATCCTACAGTACAGTCTCTTGAAGAATCTATGGTTAATGAAACAAACTTAAATGATCTTTTTCCGCTTAATGACAGCGATGAGTTGCAAGCAATTGAAGAGAAATTGGAAAACAGTGCATTTAAGAATGATGTGGTACATTTGTATTTGTGTTATATTGATATTTGATTTTTGATTGACGTAAATTATTTTAATATTAATAATTTTTATTTTAAAAAATAATACACAAACTGTTATTACAATAAATAAAAGTAACATTGTATTTCAATTATTAATTTATTATAAATATTTTGTTACATTTTATTATTGTAATTGCATATTTTAAATATTTTTATAAAGTATAAATATAAAAACTGACGTATTGAATGTTTTATATGTTAATGGAAATGCAACAATGTTCGCATACCTCATCAATAAAGTATAAGATGTAGTGAGTATTAAAAAAATACTATAAAAGCATGTTCTGTTTTAACGCCAACTTGCAACATATATTCTATTTTAAATTCAATTTTTCTACAATGTTCTTTTTGATTCTTATTAATTAATATTTCTTAAATTTTAAAACTAATATATATATATATATATATATATTAGTTTTAAATATAGTTATATATATATATATGTTTGTCCAGAGGCAGTTTTCGGGACATTTTTATACCACCTGATTTTATTATCTTATATTATGCAGAGCATTAATATAAATCTGGTGGTATCTTTTTTTTTTTTATATGCCCTATTTTTTTTAGCCAATTAAATTATGTATAGGTGGGCAGTTTTCAGGACTTTTTTTTATTTTGTACATATTACGTTACAATCATACAAAATCACTTTCCATTAATAGAAATATATTTAAGAAAAAGAAACTAATAATTCTAATTGCAAGAGTTTGCGTTCAATAGTTATAAAAAGCAAAAATACAATAATGTCTTGAAATATGCCCTTTTATAGTTAAATGACTGTATATAAATAGGCAGTTTCCAGGGACATCGCTTTATTTTGTATAAATCACTCTACAATTGTACAAAATCGCTTCTCGTTAATAGAAATACGTTTAAAAAAATAATAATAATAATTCTTATTCTGATAAATAGTGTTTAACATTTATTAAATTCAAAAATACAATGATGTCCTGAAATATGCCATTTATTGCTATACAATTTTATGTAAAACCAGGTTTCCAGGACATAATAATATTGTTAATATTTATAACAGTTGAATTATTTCTGACATTTTATAATAATAATTAGGGCGCGGACGTTTGTGTACGATCTCGTGAGTGCGAGTGAGAGCGAGCAACTTGCTAATTCACTTCAGCGAGCACTCGCACGCTGTGATTCTTCACGCGCGACACGGGATCGTGCACGAACGTTCGCGTAATATTCATTAGTGTATTAAGATAAATAAAACAAATCTATAATATTTTCTAATAATGTTAATTAATCGTTTTCCATTTTGGAGTGTCATATTGCAACAAAGACTCAATTCTTCATTATTAGACCTATTGAAAATAAAATTGTCCTGGAAACTGCCATTGTATATGTTAGTTTTCAAAACTGATTAGAAAAGGTATACATAGTCAATATCTATGTTTCAAAAACGATCATAAAATTAGAATAATTATTTAAATAATTAATGAATGAATTTGACTATTGCTTTTATTTATTTCAATAATCTAACAAATTTTATAGGTTTGTTCATGTATGTTTCAATAACAGGACGCGATTATTCTTGTCGCGCGGTAAAAGTTAACACGATAGTCAATCGACTGATAACTTTTTCATAAAAACAAAAGACTGATTGGCTACTGTGTCGTGCGACAAGCGGTAAGTCCGTATCAGACTATGCATTGAAAATTGAGATTACAGATTGAAGATTGGAAATTTGACCAATCGGGAAGAAGCACACAAATATTACTTTTTCCTGATTAGTCAAATTTCCAATCTTCGATCTCTAATCTCATTCTTCAATGCGTATAGTGTGACACGGGCTTTACCGCGTTCAGTGTATAGAAGCCATAAAACTACATACCGTACATACTATATACGTTCAAGAATTATTTCATTTGGTATGTAAGAGTCATTTTCGTTATGTATGTACGTACGTATATGACTGAACACTTATGTGAAAAATGTCACGATATATATTATTATTTTGTAATTGTCATAAATATTACGGAACGAATATGAAACACAAAAGGATGAACGTTAAATGTACAGTTAATAGAAATCGTAAGAAAACATGTATTATACGTACAATTGCACAGAACAGTAAGTAACATTATTTTATTTATTTAAAATAATATAAAATATTTTCAGCGCATTGTATACATTCAGCACAACATATAACCTATTATAACCTATTTGACAGAATATTACCTTTTTAATCAAGTTAATAATCAATAAATCAATATAAGCCACAAAGATGTATAGATTTTGCACAGTATCGTTGTTTTAACTTCCTTTTTAGTTAAATTCTCTTTTAATTAAATTCTCGCAGCAACACGTTTTGATCAATTGTGTCCAAGTAAATAAAATTTTAAGATACTTTATTTTTACAGAAAATAAAAACAATCTTTCTATAATTGCTACAAATAATCCACGCATTGTTCTGGAGAAAATAAAATTAATTATTCATGATAACAATAGTAAATATTACAATTTTAAATTCTAAAACTACGTGTGAAACTTACATTGCATTTTTATTTCCTACACTAACAATTTTTCTATTCCTTGCAGTAAATACAGAAATATCACAAGATGTTTGCACTATTAATGTGAATACTGATAAGCATATTAATACCAATAGTATGAACAATGCCATTGATTTTGACAATAATACAGAAATTTTTCTTAATAATGAATATGACCATAATGCAATAAATAATGTTAATAAATAATACACATATTGATTCTGATAATGCCATGATACTTTGCAAAGATTGTGAATTACGCAAACATATTGCTACAACGTGTATTACGTTGAATTTATTTAAAAATGAAGTGGACGATTTGGCGAATTTTATGGGACATCACGAAAAAATTCATAAACGCCACTACCGGCAATCAATACCAGCAGTAGAGATCATTCGTATGACAAAGTTTCTTCAAGCAGCATTAGGTGAAAATATGCAACAAGAATCTAATAATAGTGATTCAGGTATAATTATTTACCTTTATTACTCCATATATTTATATAGTTCTTTTTATAAAATACATTAATTATTGTATAACGTTTTTCTATATTTTTTATTACACATACGTATTTTATCAAAAGACAAAATTAGGTAAAGGCATCTATAATCCGATTCAAAAAATTAATAATAAAAATAATGTTATACAACCGCGGACGTCGATGTGTAGAAATTGAGTGGAATAACAATAAATAGTATGAATATGTAAAGTATTAGTATATAATATACTTACATATTGTTGAAGAGAATCTAAATTGAAACGTTTCATTGTCGTAATCATTCCTGCTCCGCTCAATTTCTGTGCATCGATATTCGCAGTTGTGACACACATAAATCTTAGTTTTATGAATCAATTTTAATATATATAACATATATACATAACAGTTATCATAATATTATATTATTAATAATAGAGGAGAAAGTGCAAGATACTAGTGAAGATACATTGAGTGAAGAATCGGAAAGCGATGCCGAAACATGTATGATAAGTTCACGTAAACCTCTTTCAGTACAATCTAAAAACAAATTTTCTAAAACTTGCATAACAGATAAGCAAAAAAAATCAGTAAAAAGCAAAATTATACGTCAAAATCGTACAATTGCGAATAGCGACAGTGATTCTAAAACTTATTCTCCAAAAATGAAAAAACGTCGCAGTAGTAAGTTTATTTTTACTTTTACTTCATACAGTGTCTTTACAAATTTATCAAATAAGAGTGTGTTCTTTTAAATACTATTTAGTATTGTTTTCATGATTATGTCAATATATTGAGCTCTAATGTATAATGCAATTTGATTCAACAATTTTAATATACATAATAATAATATTTGATTTAAGAAATAATAATAATTCCTTGCTAACTTAATTTAAAAATTTCATTTATTTATATTATTTATTCTTATATTTTCCATTTTTAATTTTTACATTTTCTACATATTTTTATAATTATAATTTGATTTTATTAATAATTAAACAAATTTCTCAGTATTTTAAAGAAAACTTATATAAGTAATCCGAAACTAGTATAAATTAGAATAACATGAAATTAGTAAGAAATACATAAAAATTTAAATTAAGTTCAGGTGAATCATTACTTTTTATATAAAATAGTATTATTAATTATAATATTTTATTTATTTTGTAGCGTCTCCATTTGGTCCAACAAAAAGAAGACGTTGGATAGAAGAAGAACGTAATGTAATAATGAAAGAATTTCTAAATGAAATTAGCGCTTCACAACTACCATCTAACAAGAAAATTTCCCATGTAAAAGAACAAAATAAGTGCTTAGACAATCGATTTGTTGCTCAAATTAAAACATGGATCCATAATTATATATCTGGCAAAATTAAACGCCACTAAATGCATAAATGTTTATTCAAAAATATTTTAATCGTTTATTAAAAAAATACGATAATTATTTTTACTTAAGTTTTTAACAATCGCAGAAACATTAACTGTTTGTGATTATACATGTGCAATATATCATGTTCCATATACTATTATATGTGTTACTACATGTGCACTATGTCATTGTATTGAAAATATTTTAAACTTCTTTATTTTTTGCAAAATCAAATAAAATATCTAATAATTTTAGTTTTGGACACAAATAAAAGTTAACACAATGTTATAAGAATTTCACAAAAAAGAAAGTTAACGATGCGGTACTGTGCAACCATTCGTTTTTAGGGCATATATCGATATTAACTGTTTGTGATTACATGTATAATACATTATATGCCATACGCTATTATATATATGTTATTATATATGTTTATATGCACTATGTTATTGTATTGAAAATTTTTAATTACTTTGAATAAATATAAAATAATGATGATACTCTATTTTACGATTGCACATAAAATACATGTTTTTATAATTCTGATTATCCGCACATTTAATGTTTATCCTTCTGTATTTCTTATTTTTTATACATAATATTTATTATAATCATACAAAAATAACATACCTTATATTACAGCTTTCATGCATAATGTAACCGATACGTACAAACGAAACAAATTGAAATGATCCAATAACGCTTATAAGCTTCCTTCAGATAAATTTTTATAGACAAAATCTAACTCAAATCTTAGGAAGACCTTCGCATCAAACATTTCATGTGAAGTAGCTATTTATTTAACTTAGATATTAATTTATATATGTTTTCAAAACACGGGCATTGATTATGATTTTTCTGAAGTCCTTAAAACTGCCTCATATTATATAGTGGCAGCTTCCGGGACATTATCATTTTCAATAAGTATAATATTAAATAATCGAGTCTGTTGCAATTGAAAATTAATTTTTGTAATTGAATAATGACTATTAATATTATTAAAATTATGTTATACATATGTGTGAGGATCAACTATAACAATAAACATGTTTCATTTATTAAAGGCAGTTATGAGAGTATAAAAACATAATATGCAAGCGTGCATTGTAAATTTAATACATGAGTATATATGAAATCATAATCTTTAAGACTGTTTATATAATAATCTACCTATCCCGAAGATTTTAAATATTTCCAAATCTTTGTATTAGGCATTCATCAATGACATGTCAATTGACGTGTTTTAAGTGTAGAAAAATCTGTTTAATTAAAGATGAAACTTATATGAGTTAATATCTAAGTTAAATAAATAGCGTCAAAATTAATGTTCGGTAATCTAACTTTCTCTTCATGTAATTATTATATACATATATAAACATATCTGTTACTACATTAGTGCGATCGATTATGATATGGTGCTTAAGTTTAGTTAAAAATGTAATATTAAATCATAACAAAATAATGAATGCATTAAATTATTCCTTATAACAAAAATATTTAAATTTCTAATTCATACATATATAAATTATCATCTATTATCATCTTTTATATGTAATCTTAAATTGATAATCTCTAAGGGCCTATCCAGACACACTTGTATATAGCGTTTTCGATTGTACACGGTTTGAACGACCCAAGGTTGATTAATCACTATAAATGCAAGTCTATCATTGGTGGAGAGGTTGCAATGATGTCAATAAGGAAATGAACCAATCCATTTCCTGATGTATATGTTTATGCGACTATGCAAGTTTGTCTGGATAGGCCCTTAGAGATTTTCAATTTAAGATTACATATAAAAGATGATAATACCCTGATAGCCACCTGTCTGTGTTGTTGTTGCCACGTTGCTGAAAACAAAGGGCATTAGTTTTCAGCAAATTTAGAACAAGGTGTGTGAGTCATTTGCCTCTGGTATGATATCACATCAATTCAGCATGTGTTGCTGTCAAGTTGCTATGTGTTTGCTGTCAATGGTTTATCGCTGTACATAAAGAGCAAAATGACAGCAAGTTGCCAACAACACATGCTGAGTCATAAATTTTAGCAAAAATTCAACAGCGTGTCGAAAACGGTTAAATATATTTTTTGCATCCTTACTCTTTTCAAACATATAAAATAATAAGTAAATAAATCCTCCCATACAGCACACAAAGATTGCATACACATTGCATCAATCTTTCATCGCAATGTTGCAATATTGCAAATTTACTGCAAAATATTGTTGCATCATTGCTGTGGGATTGCAGCAACGTTAAAATATCCGCCTTTAGGAAGATTGTAACGAAATATTACAGTAATATTGCAAGATAATGAATTTGCAATAATGCATTGTTATTGCAATCTTAGAATAATGTTGTATATATTTTTATTTATTTGGACATTTTATTTGTCCGATTTCTGAACAATCAGTTCAATATCTGAATTCCCTGTGTTAGGGTCGTATCAGAAAAATTTAACTAATAAAAATAGTTACTAAGGTCTTCGATTTTACTAGCCACTCTTTGGAAGTTTTATATCATCATGACTAAAACTTAAATACGAGATAGATTTTGCAACGCGCGTCGCATAACGGTAAACGAACGAACTACCCAGAGAGAAATACAGGTCGAAGAAACGTCTAAGAGACATCGTCTATAGACATCTATTAGATGTCTATTAGACGTTTCTTCGACCTGTATTTCTCCCTGAGTAGCGATTACCGAATATTGCTCTTGTAATGTTTTTGCAATGTTGCTGTCACATTCTCATGAAATATTACAATTCAATGTTCCAATAATCTCTCAATAATATTACATTGCAACTTGCAAGATTGTAACATTGCTGCAATGTAAATGTAATGTTTTGTGTTGTATGGGCTTCTTTTTGTTATCACCAGAAAGAAGAATTTACTTATTTATTATTTTACATATCTATTATATATATATATATATATATATATATATATATATATATATATATATATATATATATACAGGGTGTCCCATTTAACTTGAGACAACTAAATATTTCGAAAAATAAGCATTGTACGAAAAAATGTTCCAAATAAACTTTTAATATTATCAAGGGGGACGTCTGCCTGTGTAAAAATTAACCCGCCCCCACCGCCCCTTGGGGGTGGAGCGGGTGGCAACTTTAAAATTTCAAATGGGAACCCCATTTTTTATTGCAGATTCGGATTCCTTGGAAAAAAATACGTAAGTTTTGTCCGAGACATTTTTTCGAATCGTGATAGATGGCGCTGTAATCAGTGAAAATTAGTTTTTGCCATTTTCTCTCACAATTGGGGTGCTTTATTTCGGTGAGTTCCCTTGCCTCTCACTATTCAATTACAATAAATGCTCAAAATGATGACCTTCCATTTCGATGCATTTATTAACTCGAGCTTGGAATGCTTGTACATATGTAGAAAGTGTATCTGGCGTTATTTGTGCGCAAGCATATCTAATACGTTCCACCATGTTTTCTCGAGTATTTGGTACTTCTGTATACACTTTTTCTTTAAGGTAACATAAAATTATTTCAACTTTCAAAATTATTTCAAAAGTATTTCAACTTTCTCCTCTAAAGATAAATAATCCAAAACTATGAGGCATCTACATATGTATTAAATTTCTGAAATACTGAAAATACTGAAAAGGAGAAACAAAATAAATGAAAGAAATTAAGTCAGAACAATTCTTCAATAACTGGATTCTTTAAATTTCAAGTCAAGTAAATTTCAGTAATACATACGCTAGCTACTTGTTTTTTTACGGACGCGTTCTTTATTTCAGCAAATAAATAATGGATTATTTATCTTTAGAGGAGAAAGTTGAAATAATTTTGAAATAATTTTGAAAGTTGAAATAATTTTATGTTACCTTAAAGAAAAAGTGTATACAGAAGTACCAAATACTCGAGAAAACATGGTGGAACGTATTAGATATGCTTGCGCACAAATAACGCCAGATACACTTTCTACATATGTACAAGCATTCCAAGCTCGAGTTAATAAATGCATCGAAATGGAAGGTCATCATTTCGAGCATTTATTGTAATTGAATAGTGAGAGGCAAGGGAACTCACCGAAATAAAGCACCCCAATTGTGAGAGAAAATGGCAAAAACTAATTTTCACTGATTACAGCGCCATCTATCACGATTCGAAAAAATGTCTCGGACAAAACTTACGTATTTTTTTCCAAGGAATCCGAATCTGCAATAAAAAATGGGGGTTCTCATTTGAAATTTCAAAGTTGCACCCGCCCTACCCCTAAGGGGCGATGGGGGCGGGTTAATTTTCACACAGGCAGACGTCCCCTTTGATAATATTAAAAGTTTATTTGGGACATTTTTTCGTACAATTATTTTTTGAAATTATTAGTTGTCTCAAGTTAAATGGGACACCCTGTATATACCTTGCCGCAAATATTTATAGGTAAAGCTGTGTTAATTTGCCACAAGTATCGTCGATGTATCACTTATTTATTTATTAAATTGCACGCACTCGCGCAAACACACATACACACATACACAAAGATAGGTCATTTTCGACATTTTATATTGGTTACAAGGCACAATTAACATATTTAAACAGTTTTTAACAAATTAATATATTTAAATAGTTTTTAACAAATATACGACAAAAGCACAGACATCATTATCTTTTTCTATCACCGTCATGTTGCTCTTATGTTGTCGAAAATGAATGACAAAGCAAAATGTTTTCCATGAATAGAAGTCATTTTGTTGGCAACAAAATGAGCAACAGTTGCTCTCCGTTTGCTCTGAATCTGCTGACACGAAATGTTTCAAATCTGCTCCCGTGTTGTTGAATACGTATGACTATGCATTACGTTTTTAACAAATATACAGCAACTAGTCGAAAATTCATGCTCAGCATTAAGTTGCTTGATTTTGCAAAACATGCTTGGCTATCAGGGTAGATGATAATTTATATATGTATGAATTAGAAATTTAAATATTTTTGTTATGAGGAATAATTTAATGCATTCATTATTTTGTTATGATTTAATATTACATTTTTATAACATTATTTTTATTATTAATTTTTTGAATCGGATTATAGATGCCTTTATCTAATTTTGTCTTTTGATAAAATACGTATGTGTAATAAAAAATATAGAAAAACGTTATACAATAGTTAATGTATTTTATAAAAAGAACTATATAAATATATGGAGTAATAAAGGTAAATAATTATACCTGAATCACTATTATTAGATTCTTGTTGCATATTTTCACCTAATGCTGCTTGAAGAAACTTTGTCATACGAATGATCTCTACTGCTGGTATTGATTGCCGGTAGTGGCGTTTATGAATTTTTTTGTGATGTCCCATAAAATTCGCCAAATCATCCACTTCATTTTCAGATAAATTCAACGTAATACACGCTGTAGCAATATGTTTGCGTAATTCAGTGCCTCTTAATGTATGTGATATTTGTGCACTACATTTTTTAGAAAAATATCGCATAAGGATACATGCCCTTAAATATTTGAAATAGCGCTTACTGCTATTAGGTATGCCGAATACATATGGATTTTTTTCAGAAACATTTGCATCCTGTCGGTGCTTCAAAATTAATTCACTACATTGAACTAATTCCATGTCTAAAATGACAGGCACTGTGCGTCCTAATTTTCCACGAATTAAGAATCTTACGTATTTATCAGCAACCTACATAAAAAAGTTATAGAATTTTTATTTTGCATTGCATATTAGTTTGTATTTTATTTACACATAAAAAAATAATTTTTACCTGTTGTAAATTGGTTCCTAATGATTTATATAAATCAAAATATGCTTCTTTTGTTATACCTTCGCGAGTATTAAAATCTTCTATAGTAACACGTTCAATTTCTCCTGCTCTTCTCCTGATAAAAACTTGTGTAGACGTAAGTGTAACTTTTGCAAGTTCCAGCCATGTTTTGTACATAAATTTCTTCTGAAGTTTTGTGTATAATAATTTTCTTTTGTTTTTTAGATATGAGTGTAGCTTTTTTATATCTTCCATAGATGGAAGCGTAACTTTTTTCTGTCTTTTATATTGTGTTATATTTTCTTCCACTGTTTTGTTTATAGAAATCCCATAATCTTCTTGTACTAATTTTAAAAAATTTTCTGTACTATTTTGCTTCTTTATATCATTTGTTTTTATGCACTCTGTTATTAACAAATTGCCAATTTGTTTTAAATTTGTCCCAATATTTGATGCAACTAATGGTGCACCATATTTTTTATTAATGCTATCAAAATGTGCTATTTTATTTACTGCTTTAAGACAATCATCATATATAGAAGGATTATATATATCAGAAAATTCTATTACATCAGGATTATATTCTTTTACTGCGATAAGAAACCGTCCTAATAGTCGAAGTCTAGCACGTATCATATCTTGTTGATGCTGAAGATTGTACTTGATACATAATTTGTTTGCAAATGTTATCAATAATTTATCGTATCTAATACATCGTGTAACATCATCTTCCCTCAAAACTGAGAATAAAACTTTTCTTACTGTCTCACTTGCACATTCATGTATTCTTCCCATCACAGCACGTCCTAAAATTTGTACACTTCTGCCTTTGGATACACCTACACATTGCTTAAAATGATGCCTGATATTATTTTTAGTGAACCATCCTTTACATTTTGCACAGCTCGTAAAATCTCGTACTGTTTTACAACTATTTTTGGCAGGTCTTCGGCAAACAATTAACTCTCCTGTATTTATGGCAGGATCTGTATTAAATATGAAATTTCCTTTTCTTCTAATAGTTTCGATAATTTTTTTCCTCTCTAAATTACCTAAAACAAAAATAATATTGAGAAATGCATATTAATAAAGAAATGCATATTAATAAACTTGTGTAAAATGTATATACATATTAACAAGATTATTAATACTTATTTTATTTATAAAAAATATACAATATTCTATAGAATTAAAATTAAAAAATATGATCACCTTTTGGCAATAACAGAAATTTTTTTACTTCAGGTTCCAATTTATGCACGTTTTCTAAATGGCGTGCAATTTTACTTTGAAACTTTTTACAATAGTAACAAAAATTCTTTTTTTGAAGTCCCTTAGGCTGGGAGAATGAAATATGTAAATTGTCTTCTTTACAACCAAATGTATTTATAAAAGAAATGTCTATCAGTGATTCTGAAGAATTTTTATCATTAGTTGTAGAATTATTATTGTGAATGCTTTCATGTTCTGTAGTTTCGTTTTCAACTGTAATTTCCGATGCTGAAGGTAGATATTCAGAAGTATTTGTTATATTTGCACAAGCAATTTGTGTGTTGTTAATAATGTTATCATCATCACAGGAAAATATTATATTATTATCACTATTATTGTAAATCGTAGAAGTTTTGGCAGTAGTGAGATCATTCAATATACTAGAATTATTGTCATCATCATAGGAAAATATCATGACATTATTGAGAACAACACCAGTTTCAGAATTATTGGCATTGTCATTATCAGAAAATGTCATATTATTATCAGAATTATTACAATTCATAAAATTATTGATATTAATATCTATAGTGTTACAGCCATTGTCATTATCATGAGAAAACATCACATTATTATCAAAACCAACATTATTCATAGAATTGTTGGCATTAATAGTACTATCTACTATAGTATGATTTTTATCATTATCCAAGGAAAATGATATATTATTATGAAGATCATTATCAGTCGTAGAATTATTGGTATTGATATCATCATTTACCGTTTTACAGCCATTGCTATTACTATAAGAAAATATTACGTTATTATCGAAATCAGTATTATTCGTAAAATTGTTGGCATTAATAGCACTATCTACTATGTTATGACCTTTGTCATTATTGCAGGAAAGTGATATTTTATTATTAGGATTATTATCATCCATAGAATTATTGACATTAATGTCATCATCTACTGTATTGTAACTTTTATCGCAGGTAAATGTAACGTTAAGATTTACAGCCTTTACTCTACTATGCTTATTATCACATTTATTGGAAAATACTATGGCATTCTCAGAATCAGCATGTTTCTTAGGATTATTGGCGTAATCTTCAACATTTATTGCATCGTGACCATATTTATTACCATAAGAAAATATCACATTTTTATCAAAATCAGTATCATTCGTAGAATTGTTGGCATTAATAGCTTTATCTGCTATGCTATGATCTTCGTCATTATCACAGGAGAATGATATATTCTTATTAGGATTATTATTATTCATATAATTATTGGTATTAATATCACTATCTACTGTTTTATAATTATTATCGTTATCACGGGAAACTGTTACATTAAGATTTATAGTCTTTACTCTACTATTCTTATTATCTTTGGAAAGTATCATGGCATTATCAGAATCAATATGTGTATTATTGACATTATTTATTGCATTATGGTCATATTCGTTATTAAGAAAAATTTCTGTATTATTGTCAAAATCAGTGGCATTGTTCAAACTATTGGTATTAATATGCTTATTAGTATTCATATTAATAGTGCAAACATCTTGTGATGTTTCTGTATTTACTGCAAAAAATAGAAAAATTTTTAGTGTAGAAAATAAAAATGCAATGTAAATATTACACGTAGTTTCAGAATTTAAAATTGTAATACTTACTATTGTTATCATGAATAATTAATTTTATTTTCTCCAGAAAAATGCGTGGATTATTTGTATTTAAATTTTTAGCGATTATAAAAAGATCGTCTTTATTTTCTGTAAAAATAGAATATTTAATTTCATTTATTTGGACACAATTGATCAAAACGTGTTGCTGCGAGAATTTAATTAAAAAAGAATTTAACTAAAAAGGAAGTTAAAATAACGATACTGTGCAAAATCTATACATATTTATGGCTTATATTGATTTATTTATTGATTATTAAGGTTACTTGATTAAAGATTACTTGATTAAAAAGGTTATATTCTGTCAAATAGGTTATAATAGGTTATGCTGAATGTATGCAACATGCGCTGAAAATATTTTAATTATTTTAAGTAAATAAAATAAAAATGAATACTTACTGTTCTGTGCAATTGTACGTATAATACATGTTTTCTTACAATTTCTATTAACTGCACATTTAACGTTCATCCTTTTGTGTTTCATATTTGTTCCGTAATATTTATGACAATTACAAAAAAACAATATATATCGTGACATTTTTTCACATAAGTATTCAGTCGTATATATACATACAAAACAAAAATGACTTTTACATATCAAATGAAATAATTCTTGAACGTATATAGTATGTACGGTATGTAGTTTTATGGCTTCTATACACTGGACGCGGTAACGCTTGTCGTACGACGCAGTAGCCAATCGTCTTTTGTTTTTATGAAAAAGTTATCAGTTGATTGACTAACTTTTACCGCGCGACAAGAATGATCGCGTCCTGTTATTGAAACATACATGAACAAACCTATAAAGTAAAATTTGTTAGATTATTGAAATAAATAAAAGCAATAGTCAATTTCATTCATTTGTTGCGCCCACTATGGTGGCGGTAGGCGCTGCGTATAGATTCGGGATTCGCCGTGCTGGTCAAGGGGGCTTTGACTCGGAGAGTGTAGAATAATTAGGCACTTCTGAATATATATAGAATAGCTTTTATTTGGTATCTTCTTATTACACTTGTCACCTCACTTATTCGGCGACCGTACTACCGTGGTTACGCGTGTACGCGACGTGTCGTGCTTCGTCCGGAACTTTGCTGATAAAAACCCGCGGCGCCTTGTGTGCCGCCTTAATTTATACGGATCAGTATTCGGAACACAATGAGACTTGAACTATATCGATCCATTGTGTTACCAAAATGCTGATCTGTTTAACCTACTTTAGACGCAAGTGACACTCGGGCTTCTAAGAACGAGTGCTCGCGTCAGCGCCTAATTGTTTAATAATTAAATAACTTTTGTCACAGGATTCTCGAGAAGTGGCCTCGATTAATGGCCTAAATGTTTATTATTGTTATTGCCTAATTAACCTATAATTATTACGTTGTGGTCTTTCGACACACAACACATTATTTAAATAATTATCCTAATTTTATGATTGTTTTTGAAATATAGATATTGACTATGTATATCTTTTCTAATCAGTTTTAAAACTGTAACATATACAATGGCAGTTTCCAGAACAATTTTATTTTCAATAGATCTAATAATAAAGACTTGAGTCTTTGTTGCATGATATTCCAAAATGAAAAACGATTAATTAACATTGTTAGAGAATATGGATTTGTTTTATATATCTTAATAAACTAATGAATAGGACGTGAATTTTCGTGCACGATCCCGTGTCGCGCGCGGAGAACCGCAGCGTGTGAGTGCGAGTGAGAGCGAGCAACTTGCTACCTCACTTTAGCGAGCACTCGCACGCTGTGGTTCTCCGCGCCCGACTCGGGATCGTGCACGAACATCTGCGTCCTAATAATCTCTTATTGTTAATGAAATTAATCTTTAATACAAAAGAAATCTGTTCGCGAAACTAAAGCAAATGCGTATAACAATCGCAAATGCGATGCGTCCATCCACGAAAAAAAATCTAACAAAACAGCAGAAATACAACTATGAAACTTTCCGATTTCTATTCGAACTATATAGGCTCTATCAATACAACCTATTTTACAATTTTTTACAGAAATAATTCTGCAAGTACATTTAAAGTCCTCCTAGCAGTAACATTATTGTACAAACAGTTTTAGACACTGCCTTTTTATAAACGTAATGTTTTAAATTCGTTATACACACTTGAGCATATTCTTTACACTTTCACAACTACACTAATGTAAATTGAACCAAGTACACGCTCTTGTCACAACTAAAACAAAACCGTATTGTTTTATCTTTCAAAAAAATTGTTGTATATATTAAACCTTTCAAAAAAACCTGTCATATATATTATCAAGAGATATATTAAAACCTTTCAAAAAAAACTTGTATATTAAAATTTTCAAAAAAGCTATTATATATACTTTCTACAAAAAAATATGATATCAGGAAATGGCACCAAGTGGGACTAAAGAACTATGAAAAAAGTTGTACACTATTTCTATAAAACTCTTCTATAAAATTCTATAAAATTAAAAAATTTTTTAATATATTTAAAAAATAAAAATATTTAATTAAAAGATGAAAAAATATAAAAAATTTAATCAAAATAAAAAGATATTTATTAAAAAACGCAAAAAAACTTGGCGCTGCTACACCACAAAGTATTATAAAGCAATGAAATTAATATGTAGTTTACCGTAGCAGCGCCAAGTTTTTTTGCGTTTTTTAATAAATATCTTTTTATTTTATCTGTGTTATGAACACAGTCAAATTTTAGATATTATTATATATGATCATATGAAATTAATTTATATCATATCATTTTATATAATTACAATCTATTTTTGTTCGGGTAAACACGGTCCAGTTGCTCGTGCGCCGCTCACGCATATACTTGCTATCTATTATTGTATTATTGTAATCAATATTTTTTTCTGTAATGTGTGCGTGAAGTATGTTTTTGATATATACATCATTATTAAAAATAATAACGGTTTTAATATTTCAACTTATATAAAGGCACCTTTCGGGACTTAAGTATTTTACTTGTGAGTATATTAATTAAGAAATATATATATAAAGCTTATATTTATTAGAATCATTACTAGAAATACTACTTTGGAAATATATATTATGATTTACGATATATATACATCGGTGTGTATTAATTTCTGGATTTTATTAATAGGTCCTGAAAAATACCATTATACAAATGATTTATATATATAAACATTATATATGAAGAGGTACATTTCAGAACAGTTCTCTTATATATCCAAAGGCAGTTTTCGGGACGCCCCGAAAACTGCCTTTGGATATATAAATTTTTTCGGGACAGTCCTGAAAACCAACAAAAGTCCTGAAAACTGCTATTGCGTCGCACAAAATGTCCCGAAAACTACCTCTGGACATACATATAACTTATATATATATATATATATATATTAGTCTTTTAATATTTCTAAAATCCTCTGTGTTGGGTGAATTGTAGAGTATTGATACTGCAATATACTCTAGCATGTACTTTTTGCAGTTTGTGGAAGTAGCTTTTCCATATGCTAAATATATTGACATTAGTAGTTATTAGTTGTAATGTTTGCAGATGACACTGTTCGCCAAAAGAGGAGGAAGAAATGCTTATGAAATTACAACCAATATTCTATCAAAAGCATTCACAAATAAGTTTGCTTGTGAATTTAGTTATTTTGGAAAACAGAAGAAAAAAGCTCTGTCCAAATTCAAAATCACAAAATGCATTATTGGTAAGTATAATTTTAGATTACAGTGTGTATAGAGAAACAACAGTTTTTTTGTAATTGAAAGCAATTGAACCATTTTATTTTAAAAATAACAATTTGAAACACAATAAGAAACATTTAAGAATAACAAAAATATTATAAATACAATATAATTTAGAATTTCTTAATTTTTATGAACTATTTTGTAGCGACAAAAATAAAATAAACAATAAAAAACCAAATTTTTACGTAATTATAGTTGAGCTTCTCCTTACAATAAATCTTTCAAGAAAAATAATATTAAGCCCGAGAAAAGTAGAATATTTTAACGTACATGATTTATAAAATGCAAAACAACGAGATTTATGTATATAATATGTTATAGTAATATTAATTAGATAACGAAGTTACATCCTATGGAATTTTGATTTTCAGAAACAGTCATGAAATGTGACAGAAATATCAAAGAAGACGAGTTGCAAAGAAAAATAGGCAATTGGTTAGCAAATGCTCCGCAACGAGTTTTGAGAGAGAGGTAATATATATTTGTTTATTATTATCCATAAAATAATTTTTATCAGTCGAAACGAATATACATATAAATGATCACTTTATATTATAGAATAAAGAAAGATGAAGAAAAAGATAACAGAAAAGATGACGAACAGGAAACAGACGAAGGAGACGATCTGTGAAATATATATAGATATAAATACACACATATATATAAATGATACATACACACATATAGATAAAGTAATGTTCTTATAATATATACATATATACATGTCAAGTATGCTTTTAGAATTTAATAAAAAAATATAATAATATAATAATAAAAACTGTAATAATAACCAATTTATATGAAATTATAACAAATAAATAAAATTTTTTTATTTACTGCAACAGTGACATAATTAAAAAATCACGATTTTCCACAAAACGAATTTGAATGTTTTAAATAGATGTGTTATAACGATTTAAAACACTTAAACTCGTTTTCTGAAAAATCGTGACTTTTGAGTTATGTCACTGTTGCAGTAAAAGAGCGACGTTACGTAAACATCATTATAATATTATAGACAATATTACAGAATTATTATGGCAATATTGCAGAACAGTATCAGTAATATTGTCGAAACATTACCGTAATATTGTATAAATATCATCGCATTATTACAGACAGATCATCGTAATATTATTAAAATATCGCAGAAATATTTAAGTGATGGATTCTCGCGGACATTTAATATTACAACAATATTTATGCAATATTACTGATGTATTGCCGCGTAATATTCCAAAAAAATTGTAACATTACTGCTATATTACTGCAATATTGCATGCTGTGTGGGATGTGGTAATAATTGTTACAAATACTTAAAATACATAAGCATGAAAAAAAGACGCCTTATTTAATTTTTTTATATAAAATTATTTAGTATGCTCCTAGAAAAAAAAATTATAAATTGAAAAATTGTGGCCGTTATATATAAATTTAAGCGGCACTAAAATTCTTAAATATATATGAGGGTTATTTTTTTATGACGCAGCTAATCAAACTGTACGTATCGTGCTTGAGCAAAATAAGTATATTTGAATGAAACTTATAAAATACTTTTACATACTTGCACGCGGATTTATTTCTCTATATCCAGCAGCATAACTAGGGAGAAAAACAAAAACGGATCTAAAGTCATAGAAAACATAAAACATAGCAATGGAATGACAATATTCTTAACACCCTTTTTTAATGACATTTTCTAAAATCATCTTAAGATTTAAAGTAACATTTCACAAAATAACACATCTTATTAAAAATAGCATTGTTCAACTTAAAATAATGATTTCTAATCTACTGATAATGTATAATGCTTCATAATATGCCCTCTCTAACTATCTAAACTTAAACATTTACGATTCTTACAATATAAAACACTTGTTAAGCTTTTAGTTAATATATCTGCTTGTAGATCTTTACCGTTAATATACTCCAATTGTATAGTTCCATTTTTAAAGTTCTTATATACAAACTTATATTTCAGATCTATATGTTTAACTCTTCGATTATTTTCCAAATTCTTAACTAAGAAGATACATGCTTGATTGTTCTTAAATATTGTAATATTATCAGTCCTTATACTAAAAATCTAATAACCTCTTAAACTAAAGTCCATCCACAACTGAATTACATAACGCTATTCAGCTTCAGTCGTTGATAATGCGATACAAGTTTGTTGCTTACTGGTCCAAGATACTATACTACCAAACACTTTAATTAAGTATCCAGGCACTGATTTTCGAGCATGTACATTTCCTCCCTAACCTGCATCTACATAACACACTAGTGGATGCTTCTCTTTTTCTCTAATATAAACTAAACTTAGATTCTTTGTTTCTGTGAGATATCTTAATATTCTTTTGAGATGTTGCTACACGGTATTCGAATATTTATCTTCATATTTACTAAAGCAGTTTATAGCAAAACTTAAATCTGGACGTGAATTTAACATTAAATACATTAAGCAGTCTATTAATTCTTTCACTGGTTTATTTGTAGTTTTATCATTTTCAATTCCAGTTAAGGGTGCAGTTCCGAATAGGTGAAACGCCCGAATGTTTTAAAACTCCACTATTTTATGTAGTTTGGCGCGCTGATTACAAATATGATAATGAAATTCGCCGACTAGGTCATTTTCAAGGCCAAAACAAGGTCAGAAAAAATGAAAAAATATCACTTTTTTGAGATTATTTCAAGAAATATTGATGTAACAAAAAAAAGTTTCCAATAAAAGTTGTAGTTCTTGTAAAAATACATCATTTATGTCCTATGCATTTTTTGTGTAAAACTAATAGTTTTCGAGAAAATTGACGTTAAAGATTAAAAACTTTGGTAAGTAGGATGAAACACGGGGGGTTCGGGGGGCGGAGCCTCCCGAGGAGGAAATGGGTGCAGGCGGGGAAAGGGGTGCAGGGGGGAGGGGCGGAGCCTCTCCCCCCGCTTATTACATAGCTAGTGTCTATTATAGAAGTTGAAAATAACTTTCAAACACAATATGCTCTCTACTTTGCGTAGGGGTCTTGCTAATCTTTTCAGTATCTAATATTTTTAATATATTGTAGACTCATCATACCTTTAGTAAGGCGAAGATTTAATTCATATAAACTTTCTGCGCGCACACACCTTGCGTTGGGGTCTTGCTAATCTTTCCTGTATTTAAAATTTTTAGTATATAGTAGATTCATCATACTTTTAGTAAGGCAAAGATTTAATTCATATAAACTTTCTGCATGCACACACCTTGCGTTGGGGTCTTGCTAATCTTTTCAGTATCTAATATTTTTAGTATATTGTAGACTCATCATACTTTTAGTAAGGCAAAGATTTAATTCATATAAACTTTCTGCACGCACACACCTTGCGTTGGGGTCTTGCTAATCTTTTCAGTATCTAATATGTTTAGTATATTGTAGACTCATACTTTTAGTAAGGCGAAGATTTAATTCATATAAACTTTCTGCGCGCACACACCTTGCGTTGAGGTCTTGCTAATCTTTCCTGTATTTAAAATTTTTAGTATATAGTAGACTCATCATACTTTTAGTAAGGCAAAGATTTAATTCATATAAACTTTCTGCACGCACACACCTTGCGTTGGGGTCTTGCTAATCTTTTCAGTATCTAATATTTTTAGTATATTGTAGACTCATACTTTTAGTAAGGCGAAGATTTAATTCATATAAACTTTCTGCGCGCACACACCTTGCGTTGGGGTCTTGCTAATCTTTCCTGTATTTAAAATTTTTAGTATATAGTAGACTCATCATACTTTTAGTAAGGCAAAGATTTAATTCATATAAACTTTCTGCGCGCACACACCTTGCGTTGGAGTCTTGCTAATCTTTTCAGTATCTAGTATTTTTAGTATATTGTAGACTCATTAGATTTTTAGCAAGGCAAAAATTTAATAAATATACATAAATTGTATACGCACACACGCCGCTACATTTTTGAACGGCATGCGCATGCAAGCTAAGGCCTACCTGTTTACCAAAGTTTTTAATCTTTAACGTCAATTTTCTCGAAAATTATCAGTTTTACACAAAAAATGCATAGAACATAAATAATGTATTTTTACAAGAACTACAACTTTTATTTGAAACATTTGTTTGTTACGTCAATATTTATTGAAATAATGTTAAAAAGTAATATTTTTTCAGTTTTTTTGGAGTTATGACCTTGAAAATGACCTTGTCGGTGATTTTTATTATCATATTTGTAATCAGCGCGCCAAAATACATAAAATAGTGCAGTTTCAAAAAAATCGGGCGTTTTACCTATTCGGAACTTTATCCCCAGTTAAATCTAATTTAGATTCAATAAGTGTTACTCGCTGTTTGCAGTTTTCAAAATTAAATTTTTTTAAAACTCATAGCAAATATTGTTTTTGATTAATTTTCAATATACTATTTACTTTATCATACTCTATTTGTAATCCAAAAAAATTTTTTTATAAAACTACTTATAAAACATACCATCTTCGCGAGTCTTATCCGTTTCGACATAGTCTCCTTTTCTCATTTGTTGATTGTAATTGTTTCGTATAAGATGTGATTGATTATTCCAACCTCGATGACCTCTTTTGTTAGTAGCATTCCCACGGTTCGTACTGCTTTGATTCACACCTCTCTTACCTCTAGTTCCCCGGAATGTATTTTCTTAAGTATTATTATAATTTGGTTGAATTTGGGATGTCTTTTTATAGTATTTCTTAATACGACCACTCTCACCACAAATGTGACATTTTTTTATATTAGATATAAATGCTTTATTGATTCTTTTTGATCTCCATCATTTTCCTTTCTCTTCTCAAACTCTATTCTTAATTTTGCCTGTACATAATTTAAGTCCAACGTCTCGACTGACATGTTCTCAAGGACGGTTACCATTGTCTCATATGATTTTTGTAATGCGAGAAGCATTACCAAAAGTGTACAAATTGCATCCTTTTCTTTTATATCAGCTTCTGACGATTTCAGCTGACATAAAACACGGTCGAATTTTAATAAAAAGAATTCTAACTTTTCTCCTTCACTCATTTTCATCGACATTAATTTCCTCCTAAGAAATATTTTTTCGGACAAACTTTTTTTATCATATACCTCTTGTAAACTTATCCACATATCATATACTGTTTCTTTATCTCTAATAATATCTATTTGCGTATCATCAATACATTGTACAAGTATAGATTTGCATTTATTTTCCTTCTTTTTGGCTCCTTTTTTCTGCTTCGATGTATCATAATTTTCATCACTGTGTTTAACGAGTATCATATCTTATACATTGAATTCTGTTAATATTGTTTTAATTCGAAATTTCCAGGCTTTATAATTATTACCACTTAATGGATTAATTTTATAACTGTTATTCTTATTTTAGGCCATTTTTAAAAGCGAGCCAAAGGTAATACAAAGGAAAAATATAATCTTGCTTTAAAGCCAATTGTCTTACTTAACTGTTGCAATCCTGGGCCCATAACCTCTTAAATATATATGAGGATTATTCTTTTATGATGCAGTTAAACAAACTGTACGTGTCGTGCTTGAGCAAAATAAGTTTATTTGAATCAAACTTATAAAATACTTTTACATACTTGCACGCGATTTTCTTTCTCTATATCTAACAACATAACTAGGGAGAAAAACAAAAACGGATCCAAAGTCATAGGATTAGTTTACACCGATTGTTTAATACGCGTACCAAGTACTAAATCAGCTTCTTTGATTGGTGTAGATTTTACACTAAACGATTTATACCTAGCGGAGAAGTAGATTTAGTATTTGGTACGAGTACTAAACAATCGGTGTAAACTAAGCCATAGAAAATATAAGACGTAGCAATGGAATGACATTATTCTTAATACAATTCAGCCTTAAAAAATATAATTAAAAAGAAGCATTCATCTTCCATTTGGGAATATTATTCACTAGAGAAAATTAGTATTTAGGCTGATTATAAGCCAAATCGGAGGTGATAGCTTTTCGGAAATCCACTCTTAAGTATATATACACGGTGTCCCAAAAATTTTGACACAGCGGCCGTATGCCGGTAAAGCAGACCAAACTGAACCGAAAAGTCCTCTACCATTTTACAATTTTCACAAGGGTTAAAGAGATATTAATTATTAAAGATTACCGAATGCGAACGCACGGCTGAAATACGACCGCCTACAGACTACGGTCGTTAGGCGCGCGGCGTGCGGTAAGCGGCGTGCGGTAAGCGGTGAGCGACAAGCGGTGAGCGGGGAGCGGCGAACGGCGCGTCTCGCTAGGCGGTCGTATCTCAGTCGTGTGTTCGCATTCGGTAATCTTTAATAATTAATATCTCTTTAACCCTTGTGAAAATTGTAAAATAATAGAGGATTTTTCGGTTCAATTTGGTCTGTTTTACCGGCATACGGCCGCTGTGTCAAAATTTTTGGGACAACCTGTATATTATGTATTAATGAAAATAAACATTATTTATGTAGCGAAGAAAATATTACTATTTTCTAAGAGGTGCCTCAACAACCCAGCCTATTTCTTATATAAAACGCTTCTGAGCCAGAGCTATCGGCGACTCGGCCGCCAGCGGCTGGGTGGTATTGGGGGAACAGAAGGCGTCGTCTCGGGAATCGGCCCAAAATGTGCAACTAATTCCGAGCGCTGATTTAGTTTATATTAAATATTTTAATTACATTTAATTTTTATGCGTTTAATCTTTTGAATACAATAAATGCATATATATTCCGCGAATACAATCGATGTAGCCGACGAACTTATATTAACATTTGGCGAAAACGATCGATGCGGCCGATGAATATATATATATGCAAAATAAAATTTAATAATAAAGTACAGTTAACAGTATTGCATTAACCTTTGGTTAAGGCTTAATAGGACGCAGAGCTACATATATATCGTTCTACACAACTCTGTCGCGAAACATAATTTAACGAGTTTAGTAGCGCGATCTGTTTCATTATTGCATTTCTTATGTATTTCTTATCGTATCTATGTTAGTACAAAATAGTATTTAATAATGCTTTATCAAGGAGAGAAAATTATTTTGTCCAAAATTATTTTATGTTAATGTTTCATCAAGAATTGGTTTCTTAACTGTAGTGCATTCTTCACTATGGTGCGTAATATCGCTATCAAACATTCTTTTGAGACAAAAAATAAAAATAAGTGAAGACATTTTTGCCTTGTAAGAAAAAGTTATTCAATGGTTTTTCAATGTGAGGTAAAAAAGATAGTCATTATAATAATATTTTATTCCAAAAAATCGTTTAAACGAAGATCGAAAAGTGAAAAATCATATTATTGAGTTGCAATCGTATTGAATTCTAACATCAAAAGTTAAAAATATACAATACGGCTGTAAAATTTGTGAATTTTTAATTAATTTATTATTAATAGTAATATTATTTATAGCAGAAATGGTAATTAGTTGCAACTTTTGGCTCAATTTTCTGATTGACGCTTCCTGTCCCCTGCTTGCCGCTCGCATGCTAACAACGAGTTGCCAAATGCGCTAACAACACGCATAATTAAAGTGCGCAATACTCAACCTCAGGAATGTCATATCACAAATGCAACAAGATAATAAATATGGGACAATAGCTTTCCACATCACCTGAGAGGTACTATTATTGACGCGTTCTTCAACAATAGTATTATACAATTGAAAAACATTTAAGACAAATGCTAATTATATCATTTGCTTATTGTATTAATAATTTTTTATTTCTTTTTTTAATAACATAATTAGATACTAACGCCTGCGAATTGAATTCAATAATCATGCAAGATTTCTTCAATGTTTGCAGCTTTCAAAAATATGTAAAAACTAAATATTATAACAACATATTTTTTATTAGTTATTAAGTTGAAATATAATTGTAGAAGTTAAAACGTTTGAACGAATTAGAAATTTATTGTATTCTAAATTTATAATTATTTCTGATTAAAAGTATAAATTGCAGTAATGACACTATATAAAACTAAAACTTGAACACATTCAGAGTATCGTGTAAACAAATGCATAAATAATGTATAATGCATAAATATTAATTCTCTAAATATTAATTCTCTATTAGAAGTATCTATGAAATTGCGCCATTTTATTATTTTAATATTACGCTTATGTAAAAATTTTTGGATTACTCACTTAATGCTGTCAATGCTTGCATGATGTTCAGTTTGCGATACATAATTTTGAATATGGAAGTAACACATTTATAGTGTTGCATATAATAATTTAATGTAATTAATAGTATAATTATTAGTATAATTGGAGACTGAGTGCGGACGCAAATGCATGTGATAATAATTGTTTTAAGTACTTAAAATACATATGCATGAAAAAAAGATGCCTTATTTAATTTTTTTATATAAAATTATTTAGTATGCTTCTAATAAATAAAAAAAATTTTGAATTGAAAAATTGTGGCCGTTATATAAATTTAAGCAGCACTAAAATTCTTAAATATATATGAGAATTATTTTTTTATGATGCAGTTAAAGAAACTGTACGTATCGTGCTTGAGCAAAATAAGTATATTTGAATGAAACTTATAAAATACTTTTACATACTTGCAGACGGATTTCTTTCTCTATATCTAACAGCATAGCTAGGAAGAAAAACAAAAACGGATCTAGAGTCATAGAAAACATAAAACATAGCAATGAAATGACATTATTCTTAATACCCTCTCTTAATGTCATTCAATAAAATCAACTTAAGACTTAAAGTAACATTTCACAAAATAATACAACTTACTTAAAATAGGATTGTTGAACTTAAAATATAGATTTCTAATCTACTGATAATTTATAATGCTTCATAATATGCCCTCTCTACCAGGTAGAAATCTGGTCTAGGAGAAAGTTTGGCCCTGGATATTTTTCCCCGAGTATAGCTTGGATCTGTCCGGGAAATCTAGCTTGGACCCATATGTAATGGGGACGGCGGGCATGGACGGATCCATTATCTAAAATGTACCCAGGCCCAGGCTTGTTTCCACGGTTTTTTCTAGAAATTATACTGGAATCTCGCCTATGGCCCTTATTTTACTTGGGTTTTCTCCTGGATTGTTCGATATTGTATTTTGCGGATGATGTTCTTATAAACGTTTTTGTAGATTTGGGTAAAAGTGGCATTAATCTAGGTCTAAAATATCCAACAACTCATCTGCTTGATTGTGTGGAATTTGGTTGGTTACAATTCACTGACGTAATTTTACCATTTCATCAGCCGTTTTATCCTCATTATTGTGACCTTCATTGTATTCATTGATTTCTCTTTCTGATTCTAATATATCATCTTTGAGCTTTGAATTCTCGATTTCTTTTTCTGGATCTGACATATCATCTTCGAGCTCTGAATTGTTATTTTCCATAAATATTTCAGGCCATCAGTTTCCTCTTCGTCGCGTACATGATAGACATTCTCATTTACAGCACTATCAGTAGCTTCATTACTGTTAGATCGCAAATACTTGTTTTTTATCAAGTCACTTTCGTCACACGTGTCACTTTCAGTTTCAATGTTCGCTATGTTTGTTTCTAATTTTGTCCTCGCCCGATATTTTCGCTTTTTCAACAGTAGACGAGAAACCGCGAATATGCGATCACACAATTTGTACGTCTTAAACCGTTTTTTCTTTTATTTTAAACCGTAACTCTTTAATATGCTCTAAGGTGTTACTATTTTGAGCCGTAAAATATTTAACAAACGTTAACACAACCTGAAAGTTCAGAATAAAAATACTGGTTTTTCCTAGATTGGACCCGGCCAGATCCAGGAAAAAATACAGATAGATATTTTTTAACCAAAACCTGGGAAAAATCGTGGAAAATTTATAGCAAAAAGCCAAAACCCGTCTGAATTTTCCAAGCCAATATTTCCCATGCAGGGTCCGTATATATTCAGGGAAGATCGAGAAAAATTTCTACTTGGATAATTATTTAAACTTAAACATTTACGATTCTTACAAAATAAAACACTTGTTAAGGGGGGCGTCTTGTTTTGGAAGTCGAAAAATGCAGGATTTTTAGGGATTTTTTTTTTCAGCTAAAATAAAAGTTATTAGTTCAAAACTTTGTGGTTCTTTAATTACAGTATTAAATATAAAAAATAATTTTTTTAAGAAAAAATATTAATATTTTTATTAAAAGATAAGGCCGTGTTCCTGGTACCTCGCCGCCCACTGTGTTCAAGATAGCGGCCATTTTTTTTATCTAAAACCAAAAATAAAAACTTTTTCATTAATTTTATGTAATTACAAAAAATGGAAAATTTATACGACTTTAAAAAAAATGCATTTTTCACAAAAAAAATTTTGATTTTATTGCAAAAAATTAGTGTAATTTAACTTTTTACAAAATTATTTTAGTTCACCCAGAAGGTAACTACATAAAATTAATAAAAAAATTTTCATTTCTAGTTCCAAATAAAAGGAATGGCCACTATCTTGTACACAAGATAAGCGGCGAGGTACCAGAAACACGGCCTTATTTTTTAATGAAAATATTAATATTTTTTTCTAAAAAAATTATTTTTTATATTTAATATTGTAAATAAAATAACCACATAATTTTGAACTGATTACTTTTATTTCAGCTGAAAAAAAAATCTTTAAAAAAACCTGCATTTTTCGACTTCTCAAACGCGCCCCCTTTAAGCTTTTAGTTAATATATCTGCTTGTTGATCTTTACCATTAATATACTCCTATTGTATAGCTCTATTTTTAAAGTTCTTATAAACAACTTTTATTCAGATCTATATGTTTAACTTTTCGATTATTTTCCGGATTCTTAACTAAGAAGATACATGATTGATTGTTCTCAAATATTGTAATATTATCAGTCCTTATACTAAAATCTAATAATCTCTTAAACTAAAGTCCATCCACAACTGAATTACACAACGCTATAAGTTCAGCTTCAGTCGTTGATAATGCAATACAATTTTGTTTTTTAGTGGTCCAAGAAACTATACTACCAAACACTTTAATTAAGTATCCAGGCACTGATTTTCGAGCATGTACATCTCCCAAACCTGCATTTACATAACACACTAGTGGATGTTTCTCTTCTTCTCTAATATAAACTAAGATTCTTTGTCTCTGTGAAATATCTTAATATTCTTTGAGATGTTGCTACACGGTATTCGGATATTTATCTTGATATCTACTAAAGTAGTTTATGGCAAAACTTAAGTCTGGACGTGAACTTAACATTAAATACATTAAGCAGTCTATTAATTCGTTCACTTGTTTATCTGTAGTTTTATCACTTTCAATTCCAGTTAAATTTAATTTAGATTCAATAGGTGTTACACACTGTTTGCAGTTTTCAAAATTAAATCTTCTTAAAATTCTTAGCAAATATCGTTTTTGATTAATTTAATTTGGTTAATATACCCTTTACTTTATCATATTCTATTTCTAATCCAACAAAATTTTTAAATTTTTCTTTATTTTTTACACTAAACTCTTGAATTAATTTGTCTTTATAGAAATCTATACAACTTAAATTTGGATCTGCTAGTATTATATCATCAACATATAGCAATAAGTAAACAGTTTTTTTTTATATTTCTTAAAATATAAGTAGTAATCATCGTTTGATCTTTCAAAATTCAGACTTAATAAAAAATCATTAATTCTATTGTTCCAACATTTGAACGATTGTTTTAGAGCGTAGAGCGCTTTGTTTTCTTGAACACATGGCCAATTTTATATTTAACACCTTTAGACGGATAAATATAAATATCTTCCTTTAAATTCTTATGGAAAAGATGCAGTTTGAACATCTAGTTGTATAAAATGATATTGAAATTGATTTCCTATAGTTAACAAAATTCTTATAGTGAACATCTTTGCAACGGGTGAATATAATTCATCGTAATTAAATGTTTCCTTTTGCGCAAAATCTCTTACAACTAATTTTGCCTTATATTGATTTAACTTATCTTTTTCAAGTGGTTTGTAACTATATACCCATGTTGTATCCAATATTTCTACATCTTTACGTTCAACAACTGACTTCCATGTATTCGCTTTAATTATAGATTCTATTTTTCTACTCATTGCGTTCTCTCACAAGTTCTTATTTATTCTATTTCTTAAATCATCATAATAATTCGGAACTTTTTCTACAAAAGACATAGCATCAAAAGTCATATACATTTTGAAATCATTAAATTTTTCTGTACGTTTTATATTTTTTTTCTTCTAATCTTTACATTTTCATCTCTCTGTGGTTTTAATTCTTCGGTTTCTAAAATTGCATCATTATCATCATCTACGTCACTACTCATATTTACATCTTTGATTTTGACAATGTTACTTTTCCCATTTTGTTTATAATAAAAAATATCTTTGTTTAATACTATATTTCTAGAAGTTTAAATTTTTTCTTTTTTAACATTCCATAATCTGTAATCATTATTTGCGTACCCCATCATTATACACTTTTCAGATTTCTCATCAAATTTACTTCTAAATTGTCCCGGCACATGTGATACGCCATTGCACCAAAAACTCTCCAGTTTCTAACATCTGGTTTTCTATTATACCATAGTTCAGCAGGAGTAATTGATTTGCGCTTGGACTACGATTTAGGATATACGCCGCTGTTCTTATCGCTTTATTCCAAAAATGTTGTGGTATCTTTGAATTATTTATCATTGATCTTGCTTTTTCCATTAGACTGCGATTATAACGTTCAGGCTTTACCATTCTGCTGGGGAGTATATTGTATAATTTAACAACAGTGCCGTTTTCTTTACAATAACGTATCCTTTCACCTGAAACGTACTCTTTGCCATTATCGCAAAATGACTATTCGTTTATTAAATTTAGTTTGTACCATTTGTATATATTCTATAAAAAAACTAAATACTTTACTTTTGGCTTTAATCATATAAACACAAATAAAATTCAAATAATCATCTATAAATGTAACAAAATATTTATCACCATCATGTGAAACTGGATTAATCGGACCACAAACATCTGAATGTACTATTTCTAGAATACGTTCACTTTTCTTTCTCGTTCGAAATTGTAGCTTTCTCATTCTTCCATATACGCATGATTCACAAAATTCTACTTTACTTAACTTTAATTTTTCAATACCATTAACCATATCATTATTTATTAACTTCTTTAAATATGAATAATCTAAATGTCCATATCTCTTGTGCCATAACTTAAGATTTCATCTTCTTTGTCAATATTCAAACATTCACTTTTCAGTACTTTAAAACATATTTCATACAAATAATTTCTGAGACCCAAACCAATTAATCTATTTCCATCCCATAACTTTACCTTTTTTAAACACTACTTTTATATTGAACATTTCTAACTTTTTAACAGACATTAGTTTTTCCTTAGATTTAGAACATAAAAACATTCTTGATTGTGCATTTAATTTTGTTGCCATTTACATAACTATAAACATTAATATTTCCAATACCTACCGCTTTTAGATAATTTTTATCCTTAGCAACTGCTATTCTTATTTTCTCATTTAATATATAATTATAAACTTTATAATATAATTATAAAGTCACTAAAATATTTCTTATTATTTACCAAATGATCAGTACATCCCGAATCAACAAAAAACAGAATATTCTCATTTCTTACGGTATCTACGCCATCATTCCTACTACTTATAAAACATATACTATCTTCGCGAGTTTTATCCGTTTCGACATAGTCTCCTTTTCTCATTTGTTGGTGTAGTTGGTTCGTCTAAAATGTGATTGATTATTCCAACCTTGATGACCTCTTTTGTTAGTAGCATTCCCACGGTTCGTACTGCTTTGATTCACACCTCTCCTACCTCTAGTTCCCCGGAATGTATTTTCTTAAGTATTATTATAACTAGGTTAAATTTGAGATGTCTTTTTACAGTATTTCTTAATATGTCCACTCTCACCACAATTGTGACATTTTATATTAGATATAAATGCAGCTTCTTTTATTAATTTATTTTGATCTCCATCATTTTCCTTTCTCTTCTCAGACTCTATTCTTAATTTTGCCTTTACATATTTTAAGTCCAACGTCTCGACTGCCTTGTTCTCAAGAACGGTTACCACTAATCTCATATGATTTTGGTAATGCGAGAAGCAGTGTACAAATAGCATCCTTGTATTTTATATCAATACCTGACGATTTCGGCTGACATAAAACACGGTCGCATTTTAATAAAAAGTCTTCTAACTTTTCTCCTTCACACATTTTCATCGACATTAATTTTTTTTTAAGAAATATTTTTCTAGACAAACTCTTTTTTCATATACCTCGTGTAAACGTATCCACATATTATATGCTATTTCTATATCTCTAATAATATCTATTTGCGTATCATTAATACATTGTACAAGTATAGATTTGTATTTATTTTCCTTCTTTTTGGCTTCTTCTTTCTGCTTCGACGTATCATAATTTTTATCACTGTATTTAACGAGTATCATATCTTATACAATGAGTTCTGTCAATATTGTTTTAACTCGAAATATCCAGGTTTCATAATTATTACCACTTAATGGATCAATGTTATAACTGTTATTCTTATTATGGGTCATTTTTAAAACGAGCCAGCGATAATACGAAGAAAAAATATAACCTGCTTTAAAGCCAATTGTCTTACTTAATTATTGCAATTCTAAGCCTATAATCTCTAAAATATATATGAGGATTATTTCTTTATGATGCAGTTAAACAAATTGTATGTATAGTGCTTGAGCAAAATAAGTATATTTGAATCAAACTTATAAAATACTTTTACATACTTGCACGCAGTTTTCTTTCTCTATACCTGACAGCATAACTAGGGAGAAAAACAAAAATGGATCTAGAGTAAGAGAAAACATAAAACATAACAATGGAATGACATTATTCTTAACTAAATCCATTCATAAAAAATATAATTAAAAAAAAGCATTTATTTTCGTGTATTTGTGTATAAATTTTCAATGTTATTCTTATGAATGGTCGATCTTTGAATAGTTATAAGTTTATATAGAAAGTTGTACAACAACCCTGGTGAAAATGAAAAGCTTTACGAAGCGTCAAAGAAGCGTGAATGAATAGAATTTACGCTTCTTAGAAGTTTCATTGACTTTCCATTAACTCTTCATGATTTCGAAGCTTTATACACGTTTCTTAAACGCTCCATAAAACATGTATGAAGTGTTTTATTACATTTTCTATACTCTCCAATAATTCATGTTTCTTTAACGTTTCCTGAACGTTGCACAAAATGTATACGAAGCATTCCGATACACTTTCTTTACACTTCAAAAATTTATATTAAGAAACGCTTTGTTTACGCTTCTCAAACGTTCCACAAAATGTATACGAAGCATTCCGATACGCTTTCTTTACATTTTAAAAATTTATATTAAGAAGCGCTTTGTTTACGCTTCTTAAACGTTCCACAAAATGTGTATGAAGCATTCAGATACACTTTCTTTACACTTCGAAAATTTATATTAAGAAACGCTTTGTTTACACTTTTCAAACATTCCACAAAATGTATACGAAGCATTAAAATACACTTTCTTTACACTTTAATAATGAATATTAAGAAACGCTTTGTTCACGCTTCCCAAACATTTCTCAAAGAATATACAGAGCATTCCGATACGCTTTGTATACATTTCTGAGATGAAATTTTTCATTTATGTTTTTAATTAATATTTTTTTAAATTGTGTGTTAAGCGTTTTTTTACGTTTTTTTTTTTTTTAATTTGAAGCTTTAGGAACTTTACTAATTGCTTTAATTTATAAAAATAAAAAAAAAACCGGAAGTATTTCAGATAATTAAGAGCAAAATTTATCATATAATGTATTATTTAAAAGATTTATTTAAATTAATAACAAAATTATAAAAGTGAAAGTTTAAAAACTTTAGAAAAAAGGAAACAATTTTATTTCTTCTTTAATTATTAGTTCTCATGTACGATATTATGTTGGAAGAATATTTTTGTAATTTCTTTATTTTAACCCGTTTTTATTGAAAACTATGCATTGCTACTATTAAAAAATGGATTCAAGAAAATGTTTATAGAACTTTTATTGGGTTAAAGTAATCAAGATTTAGAGTAATATTTTTTTCAATTTATTATTACATTAAGATATACATATTTAAATATATAGACATGAAATGCTACTTAATATTATGTGACAATAAAATGAAATGCGTCATCATTAATCACCATAACAACCAAATGGCATTTTACATAGATATTTATCGTTTATAAGATCTATAAATACGCATTGAGCATCTATTTCAACAGGTTCAATACAAAAAAATTTACCATAACCTGTGAATCGTTTAACTTGAGTATATTTAAAATCTTGATCAAACAACAAAGGTTCCTTTTGCACCACAACCTCTTGCACTAAAATTAATACTTTTGAATCGGATACATATATAATTTTTTTTATAACGGCAATCATTTCATAACAAGTCAAAATATATGAGTCATTATGTTTCTTATTAGCTGCATAAACTTCAGAACAAAATCTTACACCATTATATAACATTTTTTTAAACAATGTACAATTTTCTAAATTAAAATTGTATTCTTTAACGCATATATATATTCCTCAGATGAAAATGTACATATTTCTTTTTTACCTAAAAGAACTACTCCTTCGCATCTTATAAAATGTTGCAATTTAGTTTGAATAATATTTTCACAAAATTTTATTATTGATTTTGTTGATACTAACTCATTGCACAAAATTGGTAAATCACTAAATATCAAAAACTTGCGAGCTATTTGCTTTACAACATAACGTGGACTTTGTAACAATTGCAGCAGATGACGATTCTGTCCTTCATATACAAAAGCATTATGAGTCCAAAGAGGACCCCAATTTAAAACATTTTGTGCAATGTAAGTTAAAAGATGTACATTTAATACCATTGATGTAACACCAAAATACTTGTTAAATAAGAAAACATAAGTCAAAAATAATTCGTGTGCCTTTAGCACATTTTGTTTTGTAACAGACTTTTGCAAAAGTATATTTGTAGATTTTGATAACATAGCAAGATGCTTCAAATATTTTTTTTTTAAAAAACCTTTCAAGCACGGTATACAATAAAATATTAGCCAAGATCTCCATTCAGACGCTTTCCAAATATTTATTTGTGAAAGAGAACGAACAGATCGGGTGATAGAAGTCAAAGCACATATGTTAGTGAAACGTTCATCAATGGCAGATATTAAATGCTTCATAGCTATTTCATCATTTTCCATGTTTTTCCAAAAATTTTTACGAGAAGAGTCAAAAAGTAATTCTGTAAGTATAAAGTAAAAGTAATCGAATCACACCCAAAAGAATACAATGCATATAATCGGGCACAAATCCAGTTATCAAATCAAAGAAATGTAATTGTAATAATACTGTTGGCCCCTTTACGCCTTTCACATATCGTTTCCTATCATTACGTTCGTTTCGTTTTTCATATACTTTCTCGATATCTTTTATAGTAGACTCTGTTGTTCGATCAGGTGCTCTATATGTACATAAAGGGAATCTCTGCCCTTTCACTGTACGTTCAGCTTTTTGATAACAAAATGTACATGCATAATAAGAATTGATCCCAGACATATTTAACATTTTAAATCGAGCTACCAAATCAACTATAGCGCACAAAGGAATCACTTTGCTTATTACATCTTTTCCATTGTGATTCCAATGAAAGCCATAAAGAGATAATTTATTAGCTTGTTCAATAAAAGGTTGTAAAAAGACATTTTGGTTTGGATCATTTTTACCAACATACAATCCAGCAAGTAAGATGTGTTAACTCCTTTCTTTTGGCGGCAGTTCATTTATCGTAATATAAATGGGCCATATTATTTTGCCACAAGATTTACCCATAGGAATACCATCAGTATTAAACGAGTACGAGAAATTATAAAGATGTGAAAGAATATTTCCATTATCAAAGTGTTTTCTATATTCTGCTCCATCATAGATATCTTCTAAAGCAATATCGTTAATTTTTGAACGATTAAATCTATAAGTTAGAAGGGAATCAACAATTGTTGTATTTTTAAGAAGTCTCTTGAATTGAGATTCTAAATCTATGGATAAAAAATAATTTGAGGAGTTAACACTGATAACATTTCCACAGTTGCAATCGATAGATTCTGTTAAGTTATTCTTATTTCCATAATATTTTTCACATTCTGGACAAAAAATGTGATATTTGAAAATGTCACCTGATCGATCTATATGATTAAAATACATGTACTTGGAGCTTGGAATTGTTTCATATCCATACATTGTATTTATCATTTTTAAAATGTCTACTTGTGCTAGCCACGATAAATTATATCTTAATCCTAGAGTCAAACACATAAGCATAACGTCTTCTGCAGTTGATTTTGTACACGGACAAATGGTACGTTTCTGATGTGATTTTTCTTCCCAAAAATTTTGTTCTTTATTAATGCGACAAAATTGTTGACAGAAAGATGCTTCAGATTCTTCCTCTCCTCCAGAATGATTATTTGTTGAAGAACATAATTCAGATTCCTGAAAAATTACAGAGAGGCATAAATATTTTCATATAAAATTAATATCAATTGTGAAATATAAAAAATAAATGTTATAAGCAAAAAAATTTTTATTTCTCTTCTAGAAATGTTACAGTTAATTTGGTTAAATGCACTAATGCAGTAAAAGCTGTATAAATGTACAATTATAATAATAAGATTGATAATTAATTATACAAGTTATTATTTTTTTAAGAAATTTAAGTTTTACTTATTTAATAATAAATAATTAAAAAAGTAATTTGTAATATTGTTACGTCCTGATCAGACTACACGATTCTTTTCTTTTCATTAAATACCAGACCTAGTAAACGCGGAACCAACAAAACTCTTAAGAAATATTATAACGCCAGAGCTGTTTTTCTCATGAGACACCAGGAGCTCGAATCTTCTCACGGAGAAAAATAGCATGGATATTTCAAAATACCTTGGCCGCTCAGCGTGCCTATCGTCGCCAGAAAAACCGTAAAAATCAAAACTCTCGCGGTAGCTGGAGTCCTTAACCGACTCCAGACGGTTAGAGTAAGAGATAAAAAGAAAAAACTGGCACCAACTAGTCATACTCTTGGATTCCACCTACGGGAACTCTAGCTAGTAGATAGGGTTTTACCGAGTAACGATCGGGGAATGACCGCAGTCGCATGCCGAGAAGGCGCGACACCTGATACGGCGCACGTGTTTAGTAGGTCTGGGAAACCGAGATGCATTAGTCGCACTCTCCACGCGACACCAAGGGCACGCGACAGTCGTAAACTGTCAAATTTATTAGATCAGTGACCCAAGGCTTTGCGAACTTATATACCGATTCTTAACCACCCAATCCGAAAGCCGAGAATCAGGGCAAGCACTTCTATAGACCACCCATCATTCCATCGTATGGTCTAAAGACTACGCCCACCCAGATCTTAAGACACTGAGATGCACCCCACCTATACTAATTAACACCAACCGGGTTACGCCACCTCAAAAACCTACCCCCATCATATATGGACCCGAAACGACGCTATTCCTTATTCGTTAGGGCCTCTTTCTTCCTATCTCATTTCAAGTAACCTAGTCATCTAAACCCAATCCTATTAGCTAAAAATGACGCCATCCTCCCCCACATTAAAAATTTTCTCGCAAGACTAATTCCTATTCGATCCCCGCTCCAAAAACCTAAGATTTTCCAAAGGGATCTACCCCAAAGAAAAAGTATAAAAACCCGTGTTCTGGTGGCTCCGGACACAATCACACACAGTTTTTCAAGCAGTTTGCGCCAGTGCTGCCAGTCGGGCCGGGTTGCCCCTCCAGTCCCTTCCAAAAACTAGGTTATGCCCAGTAACGTATTGTAAGCGTGCGGATCCCAGTAAATATAAATCTAAATTTTGATTTTTTTGATAACACAGATTGAAGACTAAATTTATGAAGAATAAGATAGGATAAAAATAATTATTTAAAAAAAGGAATAGGATGAGAATAATTGTAAAAAAACATTCTTGTATAATTATAAAGAAATACTTTATTTGGCAGAAATTATTAAGAATAACAACATTTGTTGCAAGGGTAAGGAAAACTGCCAAAAACCTTACCAGTATTTGTCTGTTCACTGGGATTGTGCCAAAACTGCACCCACAACACGTTACTGTGGTTACCATGGTTACCGTGCGCGCGGCCTAGCCGTTGGAGGGGCAACCCGGCCCGACTGGCAGCACTGGTTTACGCAGTTATTCCGTTTAGCTCAGTTTCTCGAACCAGTTTTTCGAGTAGTTCGGGGGCGCGAATCAAAGAGTAAAATCAGTTGATACTTTGTCGCGACCATCTCGTGGTGCATCTCAAGTAGAGGGTCCATTACCTTGACGACACCATCCCGCAGTAGGGTGCCCACTCGTTTACAAAAGGGTCCGACGCCTATACAACACCTTCCCTCAACGGGGCGCCTGCTCAGAACCACCGAACATATTCAACGCGATCCGAAACTACTCTGCAACGAGTAAGTCAGTTCATTTCTCTTTATTTTATTATTTCTTCTGTCCTCCCTCCGGAAAAATAAAACACACACACACACATACACACACACACACACACACACACTTGTAAAGAATACATAAATAAAATTATTAACATATGCGATTAAGAATTAAGTTTTTGTATCCTAATTATAAATTCAATCAAATTAAAATGTTGTCTTTAGTAAATTAAACTTTTGTTCTTTTTCATTTAACCACACCCTCCTTGTTCGTCACCCCCTCACACCTTCCCTCTCAAATTGCGCACAAAGGTTCCGCCCCGGGTAATAGGGATTCAATTCCTTGACCCAAAAAGGGAACCACGAGCGGTTGACTTGTTGACGGAGTAAAAACGACTCTTCCAGTCGCTGACCCGTCGCAAGTCCTAAACGTGCCGCTTGGCTCGTGCGGTCAGGTCCGTTTACGTCGATCGCCGAGCCCAACGAAAAAATTCTACATCTATCAGGACGTAACAATGGGATTATTCCAGTTTTCCCTTTCAAAATTTTTTAGGCAAATTAAAAAAATTGATTCGAGGTCCATCTAATCCTCATCAACAAATTTGTTTACGCATTAATGAGTTGAGTATGCTTAAATTATCTATTAAAGAAGATAGTGTGCAGGTAATACATTCTCACAATAATGGTCCTATACCGAGAGAATATAAATATACAAAACAATTCCGTAAAATAATCACACCATCGTATACTTTATTAATATCAGACAATAACAGTCATATAGAACTAGATAATGGGACTATTGCTATAGTTAAAAATATTTTATTTGATAAAGTCCATACAAAACATTATGTAGTTGTCAATGAATATAAAGAGATAAAAGACTTTTACAACTATCCATGTAATTCATCTATCCTTCATACTTTTATAGTTTCTAATTTAAACCCAACACTTCATACTTACGATTTAAAAAACGTGAAAAGAAAATTAGTTGCTTTACCAGATAATCAATCTGAAATTGATACATATATTATATTTCCATTATTACATCTTGATAAATAAAGTTTTTAAAATTGCATTTTTTGGATTTATACATAATTACTTTTGTTTTATATCTGTAATCAAATTATTATGTCAAAATGTATAAAATTGTTTAATTGAGCATTAAATATGTTGAGCAATAATAAGTTGCGTATAAAATTTTCACTAGCAGTCTTTATTATGAATTCTTAATATTATTAATATAAAGAAAGTTTAAAATATCGGAATTAAGTGATCAACTTGTTTTAACTAAGTTTCATTTATTAAATTTCAAGAAAAATATCAAAAGTAATTATTTTTTAAATTTAATTAATAAAACATTTAATGTGTGGATTTAATATAATCGTTTTTGTATATATTTGTATGATTATAATATAGTATTTATTTTAGAAATATGTATTGTGTGTGGCTGAATTTATTGAAACTGCAGAAACAGAAGTTATACCAGCAAAATGGATTAATAAAGAAGGTACTAAATGCTTTTGGCCTTATTACAAAGGCACCGACCGAATTAAAAAAGCTATTTTATCAATCGAAATTCCTGATCCAGAGAAGTGGGTCGAGTATGATACCAGAATATTACATAAATATAGTGAGTACATTTGTGTAACAAATTTTATTTATTATTTTATTATTTTCACACATCTTATTTTATAAATTGCTTTTTTATTATTTTTATTTCTTATATTATTTTTCAAAAATACGAATAAATTTTTATTATATAATTTAACTTATTTGAAATCATATAAAATTTAACTTTGAAATATATTTATATGTAACAAATTAAAAGAATTAAATCTGAAAGGCAAACTTTATATTGCTAACGATAAATAGACAAAAGTAATAAATGACAATAATGTCTGGATAATGAAAGGATTTCTTGCTAAATAAACACACTTTTTTCTATTTGACTCGAATGTAATTAAGAATAAACTGAAAGATTTTAGGAATGATATTATAATTTAAGCATACTCAACTCATTAATGCGTAAACAAATTTGTTGATGAGGATTAGATGGACCTCGAATCAATTTTTTTAATTTGCCTAAAAAATTTTGAAAGGGAAAACTGGAATAATCCCATAATAAACCAAACTTTCTAATATCATCGCAAATATGAATGAGATTATGAAAATTATAAACTAGAATTTGATTTTCATGAATATGTTCAGCATGCAAGATAAAATTTTTTAAAAGTTCTTCAGCATAATCTATATATCTAACGAGTTCAGCACTAGATAAAATAAATACTGCACAATGTAAAAGCATAAAATGCTTATAAATTGCATTATCTAAAATACCTTTTAAGACTACTGGTCCAACATATAACAGAAAAAGCCTATATTCAGTGGCCTTCCATCTACTTAATTCTGTTAAAGATCTTGTTTTTCTTGCAAAATCATTCGGAATAAATGGTCTTAAGAACAACATTTTTCTCGTAAAGTTCTTAATTGAATGAAAGGAAAGTTTATAAGATGGTTTTCTATTGACAACCCAGCGAAACAATAAAGTTTTCATTACTCCTAGACACAAAAGATGCATAGCATCCAAAGGAAATTGAGTTACTGCACCAATATTGTAATTTATTAAAGGAGAAATACCTTTATGATGATCTTCATCAACTTGATTATAGAATGATTGATCAGTTCTTCGTAAAGCAAAAATATTTTTGTATATCATTCGATGTGAGATACTAATTCCTTCAACGGAGCACTTTTCACAACCATACTTGCCATTATGAGAAGTACAACATTTTAAATAAGCTCGAGCTGGCGCATCACATATAAAGGCATTTAATTTTATTTTTATTTGTTGTCTATTATAAAAAAAACCATTTGTTGATAGAACATTTAACTCACATAAAAATTCTTGTAAATACAGATCCAAAGGTTTTGGTTTTCCAGTGCCTGTAAACATGCCAACTACAAAAGGATTTTTATTTTTTATATCTATACATTTTACAAAAATAGGCCACAGACATATTCCACTACTTTTATAAATAGGGACACCATTAATATTTACATCAATCTTTAAAATTGAAATTACATTTTCATTTAAATCATTTAATATTTTGAAAAGACTCTTTGCGATACCAAAATGTGTGTATGAACCATTGGGCTTGTTCGTTTTAGCTGCACTGGGGCAGCTCTGGGTCTGCTCTAAACAAGATAATACAGGACAAACTATTTATCTGTCCTGTATTATCCTGTGTAGAGCAGACCCAGAACAGCCCCAGTGTAGCTAAAACGAACAAGCCCATTATCTAAACTCAAAGTATTCACTTGTCTGGGTGTATGAAGTATAGTTTTGCTCTTTAAAGGTAGATCATCTACAAATTCATTTAAGCGAAATAATAAATTATCTAATGCTGAATGAGTTATATTGTGTAATAGAGCCCATTCAGCCAAAGATTGTATCATTTTATTAGAAACTTTCACCTTTTTTGGTAAATTTATTTCTGAAAAATCAGTTTCTGATGAATCATTTTCTAAAGATTTGTCAAGAGGTACGTTTTCTTTCCAATCAAAATTATTTATAATGCTATGTAAATCACTATCTGCTTGAGTGTTCGAGGATATGCTTAAATAATCTGTTAGTACATGTTTAGTGGAGCATTTTATTGGTTTCAATACTGGAATGTTATTCCATTCGATATCAGAATCACTAAACTTATAAGTTTTTTTTTATGACAAAGAGATTTTAGCTGCTTAAATTCTTCATATGCTTGTCTGGCAAAATGCCGACTTTTTTGTCTTTTTGAAAGATTCATAATAAAATTTGTCTTATTTTCCATGTAATGCTATTGTTACAAGAACAAACAATATAACACAGCGTAATAACCTTTGTATATTTTATATGCTAGAAAATATTCACACAAGCACAAAGCCAAGCTTGGTTATGTTTATAATATCAATATAACCTTCCGTCACAGTTATCACTGTCCTTAAATTTAATACCAAATTGCACAGGTATTAATTGCACAGTATCAATGCCTATAAATATAAATAACTTGTTGAACTTTTTACTCTTTCTGCTACAATAAATATATCTGTTGCGCACGAGTTGCAAAGAAATATTTTATTTTATATTAACACGTAGGACACAAGTAACAAAAACGACACAGTAAAGGCGCCAACAGCGCTAGGAACGACGCATGCGCATGTATATATATATATTGTTGCTATATTCATGTTTTAATAACATATATCTTTTTATCACGTCTTCCCAATATTTATTTAATAGAAATATTTTTTTTTTTTTATTATTTCTTTTACTATTATATATATATATATATATATATATGTATATATATATATATATATATATATATGTATATATATATATACTTCCTTCGAAATAAAAAAATTTATATGTAAACTTTCTGAAGATTATTAACTTTTAAATATAATGAAATATCTTATTATATTATATACATTTTACGTCTCAATTATTAAAATTATATAATTACATTTGAAAGAACACATATCTAAAAATTGTCTTATAAAACGTTTTTATAACGTTTATTAAATTAGTACAAAAATCGTCTCAAATTTTAAACGTTTATTTTTCAGTTTATACGTATAAAATTGATTTTTAACGTTTATTAAACGTATTCTTTAACTAACTGTGTTGCTTGGGATATGTAGCTCTGCGTCCTATTAAGCCTTAACCAAAGGTTAATGCAATACTGTTGACTGTACTTTATTATTAAATTTTATTTTGCATATATATATATTCATCGGCTGCATCGATCGTTTTCGCCAAATGTTAATATAAGTTCGTCGGCTACATCGATTGTATTCGCGAAATATATATGCACTTATTGTATTCAAAAGATTAAACGCATAAAAATTAAATGTAATTAAAATATTTAATATAAACTAAATCAGCGCTCGGAATTAGTTGCACATTTTGGGCCGATTCCCGAGACGACGCCTTCTGTTCCCCCGCTACCGCCCGGCCGCTGGCAGCCGAGTCGCCGATAGCTCTGGCTCAGAAGCGTTTTATATAAGAAATAGGCTGGGTTGTTGAGGTACCTCTTAGAAAATAGTAATATTTTCTTCGCTACATAAATAATGTTTATTTTCATTAATACATAATATATATACAGGGTGTTTCATAATGTCCGTGCCAACGCTCGTGTACGGATAGAGTGCGGTAAACTGAATAGAAAGGTCCTTTACCATTTTGCAATTTTCGCAATAGTAATTGAGATATTAATTAAAAGGGATTGACGAATAATCGCGCGTTGATCGCGGCTAGATCGTAGGCTGTACGCTCTAGGCGTGACAGCAATGAGAATCGCATGGCAACGAAAAATAACAACGCATATCACTCCTGCTCTCGCTACGTGTTATTTTTCGTTGCCATGCGATCCTCGTTGTTGTCACGTTTAAAGTGTACAGCCCACGATCTAGCTACGCGCAACGCGCGATTATTCGTCAATCCCTTTTAATTAATATTTCAATTACTATTGCGAAAATTGCAAAACGGTAAAGGACTTTTCTATTCAGTTTACCACACTCTATTCGCACACGAGCGTTGGCACGGACATTATGAAACACCCTGTATATTTAAGAGTGGACTTCCGAAAAGCTATCACCTCCGATTTGGCTTATAATCAACCAAAATACTAATTTTCTCTAGTGAATAAAATTCCCAAATGAAAGATGAATGCTTCTTTTTAATTATATTTTTTAAGAATGAATTGTGTTAAGAATAATGTCATTCCATTGCTACGTCTTATATTTTCTATGGCTTAGTTTACACCGATTGTTTACTACTCGTACCAAATACTAAATCTGCTTCTCCGATAGATATAAATTATTTAGTGTAAAATCTACACCAATCAAAGAAGCTGATTTAGTACTTGGTACGCGTATTAAACAATCGGTGTAAACTAATCCTATGACTTTGGATCCGTTTTTGTTTTTCTTCCTAGTTATGCTGCTGGATATAGAGTAAGAAATCCGCGTGCAAGTATGTAAAAGTATTTTATAAGTTTCAAATATACTTATTTTGCTCAAGCACGATACGTACAGTTTGTTTAATTGCATCATAAAAAAATAATCCTCATATATATTTAAGAATTTTAATGCCGTTTAAATTTATATAAAGGCCACAATTTTTTAATTTATAATTTTTTTTTCCTAGGGGCATACTAAATAATTTTATATAAAAAAATTAAATAAGGTGTCTTTTTTTCATGCATATGTATTTTACTTATAACAATTATTATCACATGTATTTGCATCCGCACTCAGTCTCCAATTTGTGACGTGACGCTTTTAGAGCGCCGTCACAAGGGCGATAGCCCGGCCGAGGGAGCAAAGAGTCCTGGTGTTGCTTCTCGCGTGGAGAGAGCAACCCGCGAGACTCAACAATTTGTACGCGTTGTTTTTTTATGTCGTTCCCATTTTGTATCATTAATATCGTTTTTAAGTTGTAAGGCGAGACCCCGTGCGGGCGGCGTTGCGTGTTTTGTGCCTCAGGGCGAAGATGCAGCATCGCCATGGAGACCGGACGCCGGGGGATCATCAACGGGTGTCACGCGTTAGTGACCCCACAGCAAAAGATCAGGTACCGCGATTCCGTCGCCTCCGCCATCCAAGCCCTATCTAACTCCGCTTTGGTTTTAGCCACAAAATCAAAGAAGCGCAGAGACACGCAGCAGCGGACCTCGCCCGGCTGCAGACGGCTTCGAGGACTCCAAAAATGCTGCACCCGGAAGGACCGGAGTATGGCCCGGCCAGCCTAACCAGTCTTTTCCGGGAACATCGACTCATCAACACATTATCGGCCGAAGGATTTGAGGAAACCACAGAAAGCGGGGGGGGGGGGGACGCTCTGGATGAACTGTGGGCGGTTCTCAGGGGCCCCCCTTTTTGGAAAATCGGCAGGATGCGCAGAAAAGCGACGCGAGATGAGAGGGACCTACGTGCAGAGCCTGAATGAGTTACTGTTCGGTGTGCCGCAAGTGCGCGAGGACGATCACGAGGACTCAGCCCAACGACGCCGAAGACGCCGAAGACGTCCACTCGATGTAAGCCGCCTCTCGGGTAGCCGTAGAGTTCCGTCCGATTATGGCTGGTAGCGTGAGTCTGTTTTGTATTTAGTGTCTCTCACACAACTAACCGAGATTTTTGATACCGTGAGCGCGTATTGACGCTCAATTACCGCGTGTCCAGCCGGCTCCGGATATCGCGTAAAAGTCTCTCCGCCTTGCGTGAATCAAGCGCCGACAGTCTCTTTCGTTTACCGTTTCGTTTCGTTACCGTTTCTGTTTGAAGATACCGATTGCTACCGTCTTTCCGTTACCGTTTCTTTTGAAGATACCGATTGCTACCGTCTTTCTTGCGATACCGTTTGGTTACCGTTTGGTCGCGTTATCACTGTATCGGAAGTACCGTGGGTGAATGTCCGCGGGCGAATTTTGGTTCGGGAACGTTCTCCGCGAGATTGCTGTTACCGCAAAGTTAGCGTCTCGGCGAGAAACGTGAAAGCCCGCGAAAAATAGCCGTTCCGCGACATCTCATTTCTGGCCGTTAGGCTACCGTCGTTCAAAGAGTATTTATTTGGCCTTCACCGGCCGCGTCAGATGGTCGTAAGATAAGTTATTTGTTTTGCTGGATATCGTCGGATCAGCTGCGAATTATCGTGATCGCGTTTCCGAGATTTCATGTAGTTATCGAACTTTATTCTTGTTACCGATTGATTGGGGCGAATGGTCTTACTACCGTATCAAACTATTTCCGCCGTATCGGCTCCGGCCGAACTATATAAGCATCTTTAACCTTGTAACCGAATCACTGAAATACATCATTGTTAAATTTTAATTATTGAGTTGTCCTTCTGTTCGCCTCTCACTCCAGATATCTAACGTTAAATAAAAGAACTGCGCCTCTCTGCCATATACTGAGTGGGGAGCGGCCGAGCATTCTAGAGAACTGTTGAAGTTACCGATACCGCGGTGCGATTACTCGCACCTGGCGCCCATTTCCGGTTACCGATATCGCGTGAGTTACCTTGCTCCCGAATTTTGTGGAGTACCGCGAGTTACCGAATCGTGCAGTTATTGCCGATTTCGCGAGTTATCTTGCTCCCGACGAGCGTGGAGTACCGCGAATTACCGAATCAAGCATTTATTTCCGATACCGTGAGTTACCGAATCGACCATTTATTGCCGATACCGCGAGTTACCGAGTCGTGCATTTACTGCCGACGCCGCGTAAGTTACCTAACTCCCGAAGATTGTGGAGTACCGCGGTTACCGATTTCCATTGGGTGTGCTCCCTCGGATTTGGCGTGATTCCGAGGCTAGTTCACGTCGCAAATTATACTAATAATTATACTATTAATTACATTAAATTATTATATGCAACACTATAAATGTGTTATTTCCGTATTCAAAATTATGTATCGCAAACTGAACATCATGCAAGCATTGATAGCATAAGTAAGTAATCCAAAAATTTTTACATAAGCGTAATATTAAAATAATAAAATGGCGCAATTTCATAGATACTTCTAATACTTTAGAGAATTAATACATTATTTATACATTTGTTTACACGATACTCTGAATGTGTTCAAGTTTTAGTTTTATATAGTGTCATTACTGCAATTTATACTTTTAATCAAAAATAATTATAAATTTAAAATACAATAAATTTCTAATTCGTACAAACGTTTTAACTTCTACAATTAAATTTCAACTTAATAACTAATAAAAAATATGTCGTTGTAATATTTAGTTTTTACAGATTTTCGAAAGCTGCAGACATTGAAAAAATCTTGCATAATTATTGAATTTAATTCGCAGGCGTTAGTATCTGATTATGTTATTAAAAAAAGAAATAAAAAATTATTAATAGAATAGGGGCAAGTGATATAATTAGCATTTGTCTTAAATGTTTTTCAATTGTATAATACTATTGTTGAAGAACGCGTCAATAATAGTATCTCTTAGGTGATGTGGAAATCTATTGTCCTATATTTATTATCTTGTTGCATTTGTGATATGACATTCCTGAAGTTGAGTATTGCGCACCTTAGTTATGCGTGTTGTTAGCGCGTTTGGCGACTCGTTGTTAGCATGCGAGCAGCAAGCAGGGGACAGGAGGCGTCAATCAGAAAATTGAGCCAAAAATTGCAACTAATTATCATTTCTGCTATAAATAATGTTACTATTAATAAAAAATTAATTAAAAATTCACAATTTTTACAGCCGTATTGTATTTTTTTAACTTTTGATATTAGAATTCAATACGATTGCAACTCAATAATATGATTTTTAACTTTTCGACCTTTTTTTAAACGATATTTTGGAATAAAATATTATTATAATGACTATCTTTTTTACCTCACATTGAAAAACCATTGAATAACTTTTTCTTACAAAGCAAAAATGTCTTCACTTATTTTTATTTTTCGTCTCAAAAGAATGTTTGATAGCAATATTACGCACAATTGTGAGGAATGCATTACAGCTAAGAAACCAATTCTTGATAAAACATTAACATAAAATATTTTTGGACAAAATAATTTTCTCTCCTTGATACAGCATTATCAAATACTATTTTGTACTAACATAGATACGATAAGAAATACATAAGAAATGCAATAATAAAATACGGATCGCGCTGCTAATCTCGTTAAATTGTGTTTTTCGTCAGAGTTGTGTAGAGCTCTGCGTCCTGTTTAGCCATAGTCAAAGGTTAATGCAATACTATTGACTGTACTTTAAAAAGATTCATTAAAATGGGGAAAGATAATTTAAACTTTCTGTCTCACTGTGATGTAGTCTACAAAATTTCACGTTTGGAGTGTGAGGCTACCTATGTAGGACAGACAAAAAGACAATTAAATACAAGAATAAAGAAACACAGGACGGACATTAATAAAAAAATGGCTCTTTCTCTGTTATTTCTCATCACAAATTAGATTCCACCCATGAATTCGATTGGAATAACATCCAGATATTAGATGAGGAACCTTCTTATATGAAAAGACTCACTTCAGAGATGATTTTCATAAAAAGACAGAAAGAAGGCTTAAATAAACAGAGCGATACTGATTTTTTACCAGAAGCTTAACAACAGGTTTTAAACTTATTTCCACCAATATGGTGCCATGTTCCTCTCCATCCCGCCTATTCTTCTTCTTTCCTTCCTACTCTTTCCTTCCCCTCTTTCTTATCACAAAAAATCCCCTCCTGAATTCTCCACTTCAGGCACTCACACGAGCCTGAGCAATAATTTTTCCGAACACTATCATTTCAACCGACTTAGTATAACTATTTGTTCTGTTTCAATTAGTGACATTTCGGTTTTTTCAAACAATTTCACTACGAATTTTGAAGGCATTTTGAAGGACAATACTATTCTCTGGCTCTTCCATGTTTCTTATTGGACATATAGATCCGGCGTTTAATTACAAGTATGTATCACAGGTTTATAATTTTTTTATTAAAAAAACAAAATTGTTATTTTACACAAGCAATATTGTTGCAGAGCCATTTTACCAATCTTTCTATAATGGAAATTATTTATTACAAAGAATACTCTGCGTACTTTGTCTTATTTGTTTACTAAACGCTTCAACTATTGTAATTTCGTTTTATTAAAATTTTTATTTGTAACGACACTGAAGAAGGCCTAACACAGGCAGAAACGTTTGTAATTCCCGAGAAAAAATGGTATAATTGGTCAGATGTAAATATATATAATTAGTTATGAAAAAAAACTGAATTTTATATGTGGAAAAACAATGTTTCGCACATCGCCGTATGTCGATTCGAGTCGTATTAGAGGTGAGTCGATGGTTTATGTTAGTCCGACTATGTATATATTATCGAACGAGGTCAGTGATGTTTTTGAGGAGCGATGCTTTTGACCGACGATGACGATCTCGTTTTGGGGAGAACGTCCGCGACCGTTGACGAGAGAACAACTGTAATCTTCCGTATCTTTTAATTTACTTTACTTCAATAAATTTACTTGTTTTAAATTAAATAAATTAGTTGATAATCAAACCAAGATTCCTACATATTTTGGAGGCTCAGCCGGGATCGGAGTGAAAGCAGTTGTTCTCAACTATTAAAAGAAGACGAAAAACAGTTTTGCCGTGTGTGAGTCGTGTGCGGAGCACGAGACATTTTATCGAAGTTGTGAAGAAGTCGCGAAATGCAGGAGCGTTTAGACAAGACTCTGCTTGCACTAGCGGGAAGACGGGATTGTGTGCGTGTGACGAGCACGCGGTGGCCGCACACACGTATTAACGGCGAATTAGCGACGAAGTGTGTCCCGCGACGAATATAGCCATGTCGGATCCTAACGTTCTCAGTGTGCTACAGCTGAAAAAACTTTTGAAGGCTCGTGGATCGTCGGCCTCAGGATCAAAAACAAAGCTCATCGCTTGTTTAATCGAAGCGGATCCGTCGGGCGAGTGGATGCGAGAAAGTGACGATGATGATGATCGCGATGACGATTGTGCTGGTGGAGACGTCTGTCGTGAAGATCGTATAAATCGACGAGAATTAGAGATCTGCAGGCGCGAAAAAGAAATTGCCGAACGCGAATTGGAACTTGCTCGCCGCGAAATCGCTTCACTGCGAGAGAATCAGGATGCGAATCGTGCGTGTCGGAGAGAGACACTTGTGGGCAACGGCAACGACAAGGGCGCGATAATACCGCCGCATTCGCGAATAAATTTAACGACGATTGCGGATCTATTAGCAAATTTTTATGGTAGCAATTTCGATACGTGGAAAAAAATGGCGAAATTTTTAAAAACGACTTATCGATTGGAAGACGATCAAGCGAAAATTTTAGTCGGAATGAGACTGAAAGGAAAGGCTCTTGAATGGTTACATTCGAAACCCGAGCTCATCAATACGAGTTTCGATATTTTAATCGAGAGACTAAGGGCGATGTTTGGTCAGCGACAGAATAGGATGATGATTCGAAGGACGTTCGAGGCGCGTGGTTGGAGAAGAGACGAGACGTTTCGCGAGTATGTGCACGAAAAAATGATCATGGGCAATTGTGTACCGATTGAAAGTGACGATATAATAGATTATATTATAGAGGGTATTCTCCCGAGGTTGCATTACGTAACCAGGCGCGTTTGCAACGGTTTGGCGAAGTAGAATCTCTGTTGGAAGCATTCGAGACAATATCGTTACGAGATTATCACACGAGTTCGAGTCGACCGGATAGACGGGGCAGCGGACAGACGTCGAGCGAGCGAGACGGCAGGACGAGTCCGAGTGAGAGAAAAAATGACAACACCAACGGCAGCGAGAGAAGGAAAACAGTGACCGATGTCAAACGATGTTTTAACTGCGGTGCGCGCGATCATATCATTAGCGCTAATTGTCCGTCGAAAGATCGAGGCACTAAATGTTTTAAATGCGGAGAATTCGGACAAATTGCATCAAAGTGTTCGGGAAAAAATGACGTTCCTACTTCTTACCTTGTGACGCTTTCCTCGCATAGGAAACATACGAAAGACGTTGCGATAAACGGGAAGAAAATCAAAGCGCTTATAATACGGGCAGCGATATTTTCTTGATGCGTGCTAACGAATACATTAAATTAGGTTTACCTCGACTGCGGGCGACTGGAATTCGTTTCTTAGGCGTAGGATCAAACGAAATAATCATGTTAGGCGAATTTCGCGCAAAACTCACAATCGATGGGCATTCTTATCCAATCCTTATTAGAGTCGTTTCAGACATAGTATTGCAGCAAAAGTTGGTAGTCGGCACTGATTTTTTGAATACGGTAGAGGTCAACATTAAGCAGGGCGTAACAATGATTAAGCCTATTTGTACTTATAGGCGTATAGCCTAATGGATTGTGTTCGACTTGGTGAGAAGTGAGATAGAGTCAATTGTGTAGAAATGCGTTTATTTCTTTGTCAGAGAGAAGTATGTATGTACAGGTGTGTGTGTAACGTGAGTGCGCCAGCGGCGCATTCGCGGCAGAGTGTAAGGCCGCGAGTTTCGAATGAAAGGTGACGGGCGCGGTAAGATATTACCGGCCGCGTCTGCGTGGTTGGAATCGGGTCCTTAACAGGACGATTCATGCGAGGGTGCGTGTTGCATCCCTGCGGCGAGGTTTGCGTTGCGGTGGAGCATGTCTCCGTTGTGCCATGCGCTGCGACCGTCCGGCTCTCGATGTGAGTCGCAAGTGAGTCTGCGAGCCGAGGCGGGAGAGGCCTTCGCATTCGGATGTCCCCGGAACGTGAGTGTCACGTGGGGCCGAGTCAACCGGGCACAGAACTCTAAGGGAATTATTTTCCGCTGTAGAGTCTGTGGTGGCGACGGCGATGCTGGTGCGTCAGCTGACCGTAGCTGTACATCCTACGTGAGGTGTGCGGTCAGAGCTGAGACTGAGTCTTTCGCTTCCGTGCCTTCCCAGGCACTGTGAAAAGTCGAGAAGACTTGCTGGTTGCGCTCTTCGAAGCAGAGCTGTGACTCCGTTCAAGGGCCCTTTGTGAGAGCTCGCCTTGAAGCGAGTGAGTGAGGAAAGATCTGCGGAGCAGCTCTTTTATATCTCGTCGATCGAAGCTTGATCGCGAGAAGGTTCTTCACCGCCTGCGCAACCTGGCGGTGGGTCCGCAAGCTTGTAACTGGTAGAAGGCCTGCGGCGCGTAGCGGCGCCGCGGCGTATTATGCCGCTTCAGTAAGCTGTGTGGCGGTGAGCCGCCACAGGACCCCCTTGGCAGTTTTTAAGCCTGAAAACGAGTAGTTGGTTTTGATGTTTTGCTGCTCCTCTTCTTGTCGGCTGTGGAGGGTCTTGACTGCTTGGCTGCGGCTGGTTCTATTGGCTGCTTGTGGTCGTCCCTGACGTATGCTGACTTCAATTGGTCTATGGGGACGTTGATTGGCTTGTCGTTGACCAATAGCCTGTAGACTTTTTCGTTTGTTGTACGACTTGATAAGGTCCGTCGTATGGCTGCTGTAGCGCCCTGGTTGGGCCGATGTGTCTGACGACAACTTTTTTGACAGATGGCCACGTCCTTGTGAATGAAGGTGCTGCCGTGGCCGTGTCGTTGTATGCGTGGGCGGAGTTTGCTCATTTTTTAATGCAAATGATCCACAAACTCGCCCGTTGGTTAATCTTCTCTGATTTGCGCTGCGTCGCTGTCTTGCGTCTCGCCAGTTTTCTCTGATTGGCTCATCTTTCTCGACCAGTCGTCGGGGTCACCAGTTTATAGGTGTATAGCCTAATGGATTGTGTTCGACTTGGTGAGAAGTGAGATAGAGTCAATTGTGTAGAAATGCGTTTATTTCTTTGTCAGAGAGAAGTATGTATGTACAGGTGTGTGTGTAACGTGAGTGCGCCAGCGGCGCATTCGCGGCAGAGTGTAAGGCCGCGAGTTTCGAATGAAAGGTGACGGGCGCGGTAAGATATTACCGGCCGCGTCTGCGTGGTTGGAATCGGGTCCTTAACAGGACGATTCATGCGAGGGTGCGTGTTGCATCCCTGCGGCGAGGTTTGCGTTGCGGTGGAGCATGTCTCCGTTGTGCCATGCGCTGCGACCGTCCGGCTCTCGATGTGAGTCGCAAGTGAGTCTGCGAGCCGAGGCGGGAGAGGCCTTCGCATTCGGATGTCCCCGGAACGTGAGTGTCACGTGGGGCCGAGTCAACCGGGCACAGAACTCTAAGGGAATTATTTTCCGCTGTAGAGTCTGTGGTGGCGACGGCGATGCTGGTGCGTCAGCTGACCGTAGCTGTACATCCTACGTGAGGTGTGCGGTCAGAGCTGAGACTGAGTCTTTCGCTTCCGTGCCTTCCCAGGCACTGTGAAAAGTCGAGAAGACTTGCTGGTTGCGCTCTTCGAAGCAGAGCTGTGACTCCGTTCAAGGGCCCTTTGTGAGAGCTCGCCTTGAAGCGAGTGAGTGAGGAAAGATCTGCGGAGCAGCTCTTTTATATCTCGTCGATCGAAGCTTGATCGCGAGAAGGTTCTTCACCGCCTGCGCAACCTGGCGGTGGGTCCGCAAGCTTGTAACTGGTAGAAGGCCTGCGGCGCGTAGCGGCGCCGCGGCGTATTATGCCGCTTCAGTAAGCTGTGTGGCGGTGAGCCGCCACAGTACTCAAATGGCAAGCGTAGATGATTCGCCGGATATCGTTCAAATCAATACATGCAAAACGAACATAGTAGATGCATCTTATGTGCAAAATGCCGATCCTGTGATCGCGCGTCTGTACGCGCTGTTGTAACGATAATTGACGAATACAGATCGAATCAAATATTAGAGACCGATATAAAGATGCCGATTATTTTAGAAGATGGCAAACCTGTGTATCAGCGAGTGAGGCGTTTATCATCGTCGGAAAGAAATATTGTAAATAGCCAGATCGATGAATGTGAAGATAGATTGACGACTCGCCTGAAAAGGGCACAATCCGGGGACGAAGACATAAAGAGAATGTTGGATGCGTTAAAACAAGGACAGTCGAGTGATAATATCTTGCGAGACGGACTGTTATATAAAGAAGTAGATAACGATGTACGACTTGTTCCTAAGTCGATGCAAGCGCAGAATGACCGAGGCGGATTGCAGATACGAGCAAGAGGAAATATCGAAAAGATTCAGCGCGAAAATGAAAAGCACTACGATAAACGAAGAAAAAAGACATTCTGTCATCGTGAGGGCGATCTCGTCGCAAGTAAGCGGACGCAACAAAATCCAGGTCTCAAGTTGGCGCCTGAATATCTTGGACCGCACAAGACGTTAAAATGTTTGTTAAAATTTTGCGCGACGATCGACATTTGGTGCGTAAGGTCGGTGAGCACGAGAGACTATACCGGACCTCGTCAGCTGCGGGTTTTATGAAGCCATGGATGGACGGCATCGACGGCGATCTGCCCGGCAACTCCGAAAACGAAGTGGGTGAACATTCAAAGTGAATGTTCAGTCAGGACGGCCGAATGTGGGAAAATAATGTTTCGGACATCGACGTACGTCGATCCGAGTCGTATTAGAGGCGAGTCGACGGTTTACGTTAGTCCGGCTATGTATATATTATTGAACGAGGTCAGTGATGTTTTTGAGGAGCGATGCTTTTGACCGACGATGACAATCTCGTTTTGGGGAGAACGTCCGCGACCGTTGACGAGAGAACAACTGTAATCTTCCGTATCTTTTAATTTTTTTTACTTCAATAAATCTACTTGTTTTAAATAAAATAAATTAGTTGATAACCAAACCAAGATTCCTACATATATGATCATATAAAATTACATATGTTATTAGATCTTTTCATAACTAATTATATATTTTTACATTTGACCATATTACACCATTTTATCTCGGGTTTTTATAATTTCTACAATATAATGTGAATTTTAGTGGAACACCAAGCACGAACACCTAGCAACGGCTCTTGTTGCCTTTTCTTTCAGACTATCTGTACTTTGTTATTAAATTTTATTTTGCATATATCCATCGACCACATCGATCGTTTTCGCTAAATGTTAATATGAGTGCGTCGGCTACATCGATTGAATTTGCAGGATATATACGCATTTATTGTATTCAGAAGGTTAAACGCATTCAACTACGTTTATATTATTTAAATGTTTATTTAATGAGATATATTGTTTCTTACGGTAAAAAATTCACTTATTCTAAAACCAGTGTGGTTCTTTATTTAGAATTATGTAATTTATTATGTAACTAGCTCATATAACTAAAAATTATAATAATTTTCTACTAGATATATACAATTGGTCTCAAAATTCTTATTTCCATATCATATTTTCGGGTCTCTCGATGCAACAGATAGTAAAATAAATAAGAGAATTTACTATTACAGACCAATGATTGCAAATAATTTGAAACACATGGCATTAATGTTTCACGATTACGAACCATTAATTATTATTGAGATCAATCAATTGTTTTTTAAATAGTAAATTTATAATGTGCCTGCATAAGTAATGATGAAATAATTAACATATATTTTTTATATAAAAACAGGTGAAGTTTTAAGGTGAGCTATTAACTAGTGTTACGCCAGTCGCACAGGCAATCGCGTAAGTTGGGTTTCAGAATCTCACTTAAATATTATCATTAAAAATTAAGAAAAAAAGAGTGTGTAAATGTAAAAACGTAAAATAAAGATCATTTAAAATATCTGTAAATTTGCTGATAGTGGGACTTTGTTAACCAGAAAAGTAAAACTTACTGTCGTTGGGTTTGACATGAACTCAAATAAAAAATCCACGGTCATTGATGTCGAATCTGAAGATGACATCGTTATTTCTGGCATCGCCGGTAGATTTCCTAAATCTGACAATATTAGCCAACTTCAAGAAAATTTATTTAACAGCGTGGATCTTGGATCAGATGAGGAACGACGATGGAATCATGGTAAAATCTTCTTCGGTCTATGAATAAAAAATTATATTAAAAATACTTCATAGAAACATATGTATAAAATTACTGTTCTATTTAAATTTTATTCATTGCCATAATTTTTTTTTATTCAAACTTCTATATTAGTTGAAATGAAAATAACTGTTCACTTATTACATACGGTTTAATATGCAGGTCATCCAGATCTACCTCAACGTATGGGACTGATTAATAATTGTGAGAAGTTTGATGCAGATTATTTTGAAATTCCCTTCAACAAAGTCCATTCCATGGATCCTATGAGTAGGATGCTCATGGAGCATACGTATGAAGCTATCGTCGATGCAGGAATAAATCCGAAAGATTTATCTGGAACAAATACTGGAATTTTTATCGGAATGTGCATTTCGGAGTCGGAAAAGACTTGGTTTTTTGAAAAACCACAGGTACAAAAAATTACTTATCATTCAAGCAAAAATATTGCACAAGCTTATAGCATAAAAATTTAGAAAAATAACATTTTTATATCATATTGTAAAAAATTTACTTGTTTGTAAATAAGCTCCTACAATGCTGATACAATGAACATTTAAATTCTCTAAACTATTTATGTACACACATCAGGTAGCCGCAGCTTTCGAATGTTACAAAACTATGAACGCAAATCGAATGTCTCACTGGTTAAATATAACAGGACCATCTTGCACCCTCGATTCCGCATGCAGCTCAAGTCTCTTCGCTTTAGAGTGCGCTTATAGAAGTATCCGGTCAGGGCAGTGTGACGCCGCCATTGTCGGCGGTGTTAATCTCTGCATGCATCCTTATGTATCATTGCAGTTTGCGCGACTTGGTATTATACTTATTAAAATATTAATTTAGAATATAAGAAATAATTAAAAAATATACAAATTATTATAATCTAATTTGGAATATATATAAATATACATCAAAATTAGATTTTATAACATAATTTTACAATTGCAGGAATTTTAGCACCTGACGGATTCAGCAAACCTTTTACCAACGATGCAAACGGTTACATGCGTAGCGAGACAATCGGAGTCGCATTTTTACAAAAAGCAAAGGTGGCTAAGAGAATTTATGCAACCGTCGTCTATGCGAAAACTAATTGTGATGGATACAAGGAACAAGGCATTACTTTCCCGTCGAGCAAAATGCAGCAAACTTTACTGGAAGAGTTTTACAATGAATGCGGTATTTCACCGACTTGCTTAGGCTACATGGAGGCTCACGGCACCGGCACTTATGTTGGCGATCCAGAAGAAATCAATGCACTCGAGCAGGTTTTCTGCAAGAACAGGCAAACTCCTCTGTTAATCGGCTCTATCAAATCAAACTTGGGCCACTCTGAAGGTGCTAATAGCATGTGTCAAATTGCTAAGGTAATAATAATTATTATATGCATTATAATAACGGTGCATTATAGTAACGGTCAACTTTTATGAACGTAGATTTGTGAAATTTTTATACTTTACAAACAAAAATTTCTATAACATTTTTTTCGCTGCAAAATCATTAATAGTATCATGATAAAAAGATAAAAAACATTTATCAATTAATAAATAATTTAATAAAAAGGTAAGAAGCAACAAGTTAGCATTTAATTAACTTTTCGTAAGGTGATAATTGCAATGGAAACTGGCTTAATCCCGCCAAATATAAACTTAACACAAATACGGAAAGGTGTTAAGGCTTTTGAAGATGGAACTATACGCGTGGTGACCAACACAACACCGTGGATTTCTGGATTTATGGGTATCAATTCATTCGGTTTTGGTGGAGCCAATTGCCACATCTTGATGCGAAGTAACACAAAGGAAAAGATCAATAAAGGAGCACCGAATGATAATCTGCCCAGACTCGTTGTCCTGTCTGGACGTACCGAACAAGCAGTTCAATCATTTCTAAATGAGGTATATAAACATTTTGCGATTACACAGTCAATAAAAGCACACTCACATAGCAAAAATTTGTATGTTAGATCGAAAACCAGCCGATAGACGTCGAATATGTACGGCTATTGCATGATCTTTACGCAGACGAGACGAAAAATCATCCTTACAGAGGATACGTGATTGTCGAATCCAAAACGCCGATCAAAGCGGCAAAAGAAATAAAATATTATTCAGGTGAAAAAAAACCGATTTGTTTTGTGTTCTCTGGAATTGGATCGCAATGGATTGGCATGGGTACATATCCTTTTTTGCATATGTTACAGAAGTGATTGCTTGCAATTAACCTCGAATTTACATGTTAACAGGTCAAGCGCTACTTCAATTCCCAGTATTTTCCAAAACCGTAGAAAAATGCGATGCGATTTTAAAAATGCATGGAATGTATATTATTGACATATTAACGAGTAAACATAAGAATATTTTTAACGATATATTGAATTCAATTGTGGGCATCACCGTAATGCAGGTGATAAATTGCTTTTACAAATTATATGCGCGCAATTTCTGTAAATGTTTCTTGATAATTATAGGAAGAAATATTTTATTCTTTTTTAGGTGGGATTAATCGATCTCTTAAGATCCGTAAATATCGTGCCAGATTATGTCGTCGGTCACTCAATTGGTGAACTCTGCTGCGCATATGCGACCGGTAAATTCACCCTTGAACAAGTAATTTTATCTTCGTATTACATAGGATTGGGATTAAAAGAAACAAAAAAAATTAACTGCGCCATGGTAAATATCGGCCTCAGTTATAAGAATGTGAAGAACATATGCCCACCGGATATCGAAGTAATCTACAGCAACAGTCAAAATACTTGCTCCATAAGCGGTCTAAAAAAATCAGTAAAAACATTTACAAAACAATTAGAGGTACTTTAATTTTTCATTAAAATATTTTGTCGAATATACGTGTAATTAACTTAAACAAATTATACTTTTTATATAATTTTGCAGGCCAATAACGTATTTATGGAGGAAGTCAACTGCTGCGATATTCCTCTGCATACTCGTTATCTCCTCCCCGCAAAAGCCACGATTCTGGCTTACCTAAATCGAATAATACCGCAAACAATGACTCCCAATCAGATATGGCAAAGTTTATTTGACAACACAAAATTGTCCTGCGCTGAATATTTCACGAATAATTTATCAAGTCCTGTATCTTTCGATAAAACTGCGCAATTGATTCCCAGAAACGCAGTGACTCTTGAAATCGCTCCAGATGCTATTCTTCAGAGTGTTACGAAAGAACTGTTCAACACAACCAGCATCACGTTACTTCAGCGTAATCACGAGAATAACGTCAAAGTATTTTTGCGAGGTCTAGGAAAAATGTACAACAATGGCTTGCAACCGCAATTAGCAAATCTATATCCGATCGTAAAATTTCCTGTTAGTCGTTCCACGCCGATGATCTCGCCGTCAATCAAGTATATCGAACACATTATTCATTTGGTAAACATAATAGAATACAAAATTATTTTCAGAGTAAGGAATTTTTATTTTCTATTTCCAGATGGAACCATTCCGAGGACTGGTACGTAACATGTCATAAAATGCAGACGAGACTCTCTAACGGAGAAAGGATGGTTGAAGTTGCGCTAAATGACGAAGATTACGAATATATGAGCGGTCATGTGATTGACGGAAGACAGTTATTGCCGGCTACTGGATATCTCATGCTAGTTTGGGAAACGATGGGTTTGCTAAAAAGTCTATCGTATACCGAGATGCCGATCGTATTTGAAAATGTCAAGTTCATTCGGGCAACGCACTTTCCGAAAGAAGGACCCGTGTATCTAACAATAATGGTGCAGAAAGGTAGATTTTATTTAAAAAATTTATTTTTCAATAAGCTATTTTATTTGCTGCATTAAGAATGACAATACTCAATTTATGTGATGAAGAGAAATATTCAAGATGATTTATTGCAGCAACTGGAAAGTTTGAAGTCATGGAAGGAGATAATGCCGTTGTCACTGGCACTGTGCGTGAACCGACAGATATTACCAAAGAAAAGTTACCGAGACAATTTTTAAATCAAGAGAACGACAATGAGGAGGAAGTAATGAACACAAAAGATATCTACAAGGAACTCAGATTACGCGGATATCAATACGCCGGCATATTTCGGGGTTTGAAGAGTTCGTCGACTACGGGAAAACAAGGGCACATAGCTTGGATGTACAATTGGGTAACATTTATGGATAATATGCTGCAAATGAAAATTCTCGGAATAGACACGAAGAGTCTTCACGTTTTCACGGAAATTCAAAAGTTGGTAATCGATACGAAACTTCACATACAGCAAATACGGAACGCAGCAGCTAACGATTATCGTAAGTTTGTCGACTCATTTTCTTTCTAACAGCTTTTTAGTATTAATTTTTTAATGAAACTTTAAATATTGTGACTAATTTTCAAATAAAGAAATTTGTTTAACGTAAATGAAGTTTGAGTATAAAAAAATACAATATTTATAAATATCATTTTAGAGCTTCCTGTGCGTGTGTATAAAATCTTCGACGCGGTAGTATCCGGCGGTGTGGAAATTCACAGAATGAAAGCTACTTCCATAATTCGTCGAAAGCCAGCGGGGGAGCCCGTTCTCGAGGAGTACAGATTCATAGCTCATCGCGACGGAGCCGAAATTTCATGGCAGGAAGGCGTGATGCTGTCGACACATCTCGCTCTGGAATATCATCAAGTGATAAAAGTAAATATTATCGAGTTGATCGAAGATGATGACAAAGTAGAAGCAGATGAAATAGCATCACCATTGTTTATCGATATCTTGAATGATCTACCGTCGCTTCAACCAAACATTACTCTGGTAACCAGAACCGATCGCTTCGATTGCGTTACTCTTAATTCGAAAATCACAGTTTCGCAATCGAAGAAGTTGTCGAATGACGATAATGCGATATTAATCACAGGATACAATTTGTTCACGAAGAACAAGAGCAAGACCTTAAAAGAAATTTTGCCGGTGTTACAAAACAATGGATTTTTATTGACACGAGAACAGTCCTTCACGAAAGACGACATTGCGACTGCCGAAAAGTACAATTTAGCAGTAGTACTTGAGAAACGCACGCAGAAAGAGCACATTGTACTGTTAAAGAAGAGAGAACAGTCGACAAGGAAAACTGAAGTTATTTACGTAAACAATTATGAGTTCTCTTGGTTAGAGCAGCTAAAATCGATCTTGAACGCGGAGATCGAATCGAGAAACGCTGCGAAAATAATTTTGGTCAGCGACAAAGATTCGGAATGCGGCTTGTTGGGCCTCGTCAATTGCTTGAGGAGAGAACCAGGTGGCGAATCGATCAGAGGAGTGTTTATTCAAGACAAAACTGCACCGGAGTTTTCTTCGCACGAGTCATTATACGCGGAGCAACTCCGAATCGATCTTATCATAAATGTCTTGCGTCCGGGTAAAACATGGGGTTCATATAGACATCTTCCGTTATCGCCGCTGACACCGAAACTCGTGCACCACGCATTTGTCAATCAATTGGTATAAATGTTTCACAAATTAATAAAAAAAAGTTTTTCTTACAGTTCTATCATAATAAAAGATATTTCTTATTTAGATGAGCGGTGATTTGAGTTCGTTTCGCTGGATAGAGGGCCCGATTACACCGGATTATAAGGAAAATAATCTCGTTCACATAGCTTACTCGTCTATCAATTTCAAAGATGTAATGATAGCATCCGGCAAACTTGCAGGAGATGGTTTCCATTCAACTCGTAGACGTCTCGAGGATTGTATGGTGGGTATGGAATATGTCGGCGTCAATAATACTGGACAGAGAGTAATGGGACTTTGGGAAAACAGGTACGTTATTGTCACACAATCATTTAAAAGTATACTGTATATAAAAAAGATAGATGTACTTTAAAGTAAGCCTTTTTTTGGATCAATTAATATATTGTGTTTGTATATATTGTATGTGCATGTGTGACAAAAAAATAAAAAATAATTAAAAAATTATTTATGTAAAAAAATTTGTATTATAAATGTTTCAAACTTTGCAACGCAACTTGCAAAATTTTGTAAAGCCAAAGCACAAACGTAGAATTATTTTATTGAAGTGCATAAATTTTTTATAAACCATATTACTATATTTACTGTAAAACCTACAAGTTATCTTTTTTCTAGATAATTCTGTTTTTTTTAGATATAAAAAAATTTTAATTCTTTAATTCACAGATCCATATCAAATATGTGCACATCCGCCAAATACTTATGCTGGAATGTTCCCGACGAGTGGAGCATGGAAGACGCTGCAACGGTTTCGTGCGCTTACGGCACGTGCTGTTACGGATTAATCGTCAAGGCAAATATGAAAAAGAGAGACACGGTACTTATCCACTCCGGTACCGGTGCCGTGGGCCAAGCTGCGATTCATCTTGCGCATCACAAAGGTTGCGAGATATTCACCACCGTTGGCACTCCAGAAAAGCGAAAGTTTATCAGAGACACGTTTCCGTTTATCCCAGAGAATCACATTGGAAATTCGCGCGACAACAGTTTTGAGCAAATGATATTTAATCAGACCAACGGCCGTGGCGTGGACATTGTATTGAACTCGCTCGCCGAAGAGAAACTCCAGACGTCCATCCGTTGCCTGGCGAAGGGCGGGCGTTTTCTGGAAATAGGCAAATACGATTTTATGGCCAATAATTCGTTGAACCTGTCGATGCTTTCGAAAGGAATTTCATTTTACAGCGTTATGTTGGATAATGTATTCACAGCTCCGGAAAAACTAAAAGAACGTTTGAACATGGTAGTGGCCATAAATCTTGCGAATAAAGCTATTCAACCGATTTCCAGAAAAATTTTCAAAAAGGATGAAGTGGAGGCTGCATTCAGATACATGGCAGCTGGAAAGCATATAGGAAAGGTAAATCAATTAAACTGGAATTAATTGTGGCTTAATTACGGTTGATCAGTTAAGAATAAAACTTAATACATAAATAAAAAACTGCGTTAACTGAATTGACGTACTTTTAGGTAATCATAAAAATACACGAAGAAGATGAATCTATGAGCGCACCCATTCTTGCACTTCCACGTTATTACTGTCTATCGAACAAATCGTACATCATCTTAGGCGGCTTGGGTGGCTTCGGCTTAGAATTAGCCGATTGGCTGGTTGTTCGTGGCGCTCAGAATCTGGTGTTCATCTCGCGCGCCGGAGTAAGAAACGGATATCAGCAGATGAAGATCGATCTGTGGAAATCTTACGGAGTGAAAGTGCTAATCATATCGAACGTCGATGTATCGGACGTCAAAGATTGCGAATATATGCTGAAATCGGCAGAAAAACTGGCACCGGTGGACGCTATATTCAACCTGGCTGTGGTATTGAATGATAAAATATGCCGGAATCAAACTGTAGAGACGTTTCAGGAACCCTTCAAGGCGAAAGCTTGGGCCACGAAGAACTTGGATCATTTGACCAGAAAAATATGTCCTCAGCTTCGTCACTTTGTTGTGTTCTCTTCGGTATCTTGCGGCAGAGGAAATGCCGGACAGACCAATTACGGCATGGCAAATTCCATCATGGAGAGAATTTGCGAGAGACGAGTGCAAGAGGGTCTGCATGGACTAGCGGTTCAATGGGGTGCGGTCGGCGATGTCGGCCTCGTGGCTGATATGCAAGACAACGACAAAGAAATGGTTATCGGCGGCACTTTGCAGCAAAAGATAACTTCCTGCATCGCGAAACTCGAGGACTTTTTGTTACAAAAACAGCCTATAGTGGCGAGCATGGTTGTAGCCGAGAAGCGGTTGAACACTTTTGGCGCATCCAGTATTGTCGAAACTGTGGCCAATATTATGAGTAAGTTAATAACATTAAAAAAATTAGACTATTTGATTAATCAATTTATTTCAATTGGAATTTGTTTGATAAAGAAGATCAATGTGTTTAATTAAATGTGATTAAAATATTTAATATAAACTAAATAATTAAAACTAATAATAAAAAATTAATTAAATATAGATCTGAAGGACATGAGGACCGTGGCTCATCACATGCCTTTGTCCGAGCTTGGAATGGACTCGATGATGGCCGTGGAAATTAAACAGACCTTGGAACGGGAGTATGAGATTTTCCTTACAGCGCAGGATATTCGCGATCTCAATTTCGCTAAGCTCGCCAAAATGTTTGAGAAAGATATGAAGAACGAGGAACTCGCCGAGATAACAGGAATAAAATTGCTCATTCGCATATCAGGCGATGATCAATTGATACCCGATGTTTGTATAAAGCTTTCGACGAAAAAAAGCACGACGGAAAGCGAAATATTCCTATTGCCAGGTATAGAGGGTTGTGCAAACGTCTTTGATTTGCTGGTGCCAAAAATCAAAGGTTCAGCGACGCGTTTGCAATACAACACGCATAACATCGGCACAGACTTAACATCAATAAAAGATATCACTAATAGCCTTTTAGAGGTAAATTCTTCACTTAATTAACAACTGGACTCCATAATGTAGTGTAACGATGCAGCCCGCTGCATCGTTACGGCTACGGACCGTACATCGTCCGTAGCCCACCAAGGGCGCATCGCGCGCCGATAAATTTCGCATCAAAAACAGCGGCGGTCAACCGCCGAAAATCCCCCACACCCGACCGTTCCGAAATTCCGTATTGTGGGGGACTCGCCGCCGAAACCGCCGATGCTTGCCGATTCGAAATCATTCGGCCGCCAGCCGGGTATAAAAGAGGCCCGGCTGAACGTCTTCTCACCAGACTCCGTTCGCTGATCGACAGCGAACAAACCTGCTACGAGTGTCCTCGTAGTCCCGACCGAGCATACTCGGACTCTATGCCTTTACCAGCACACGAGAATCCTCGTGTATCGCCGAGCGTCCTCGGTAATCTTTGCTCCCGCATACGAATATCTTCGTATACCCGCCAAGCGTACTTGGTTCCTCTAGGCCACCGAACTCTGTATTGCGGACATTTCCGCATACCTAGCCAGGTCGCTATTCTAAATTCCGTCTTCGTACGAGCATCCTCGTACTCCCGCCGAACGTAATCGGCAGCCTAAGTCCGCACACCGCGTTTATTCGCCGGGATTTCATAACGATAATCCGTCCGGCAAGCAACACCGCGTCGACCAATCCGCGCCGCCGAATAGTCCGCATCGATCTACGATCGAACAGACTCGCGATACTACGAACGCACTCACCGACGAGCGCTCCGTCTCGTACCAACCGTTGCGACACGATCGCCCGCGCTTGCGCTCTCGCCGACCGCACCAGGACGCCTCACGTCATACTAAATAATTATTCCACCGTCGCCTCAAATAATTATTTCTTTATTACGATACTTCGCATTGACTTTCACGTATACTTCGCATTTATTTCACGCCGCCTTAAATAATTATTTCGCCGCCGCTCGAATAATTATTTCATTTTGCCGATATCTTGCATGTATTTCCACGTGCTTTCGCTTTTAGATTTTGCGCCGCTTTAAAATAATTATTTCACCATTGCTTAAATAATTATTTCGCCTTTGCCGATGTCTTGCATTTATCTTCACGCTACTCTGTATTCGTTTCACGCCGCTTTAAAGAACTATTCCGCTATCACTTGTTAATTACTTCACCGATATTTGGCTAATTTATATACTATTTCAAATTCATCTTACGCACGCTTCGCATGTATGCACGAGCATTGTAGCAGATCATTCGCGGCAAATCGTATCAACATCTTTCTCAATAAACACTGTTTCATTATTTTTCTGATAAACGAGTATTTGGTTTATTTGACATACCCCCAACCGACCGAACCTGGATTCCGGCGAGCTAATCCGCGTCCGCCGAAGCTCACACGGTTTCATGGCGCCCGAACAGGGACCAGATAAAGGGGTACGTCAAAGAGATCTGCTTACAATGACTTCGTGGATACAACGATTACCGCGTTCCGAAGTGGCGCGATTATTACAGAGCCGCGAGCTCGAATGCGACGGCAACTTGGACGATCTCCGCCGACGGTTACGTGAATACGTTCGCGCACATCCGGGGGATATCATCCCTCCGACCGATGAGCCAGCAGAAACTGAGGTCCGCGCGACTCTGAACGTTCCGCTATTGCGACTTCCGGGTAACTCGGGCCGCGCAAGTCCGAGCGACGACGACGACCGGGCCAGCTATTACTCGGCACCGAACCCCCCGACCCCCATTGCCAGCCCGTTCGATCCTGCAAAAGCAATGGATCAAATCCGGAAATGGGGGTGCCATTTCAATGGCAAAGAACCAATCGCCTTTCTCGAGCGAATTGAGGAGCTCCGAAGAATCTACCGATACTCCGGAGACCACCTCCTCCTCGGCCTACCCGAGATCCTAAAAGGCGAACCACTATTGTGGTACCGGAACCGACGCCACGCGTGGGCAACATGGGCCGATTTTGTGGCCGAATTTCGCGGCCACTATCTTCCGCGACGCTACCAGGCCCGCCTTCGTAAGGAAGCCACGAACCGCCGCCAGCTACCCGACGAAGATTTCGCGAAATTCTCGACCGCCGTACTCACCCTCGCGCGCCGCGCGGGGGGGTATTCCGAAGCAGAGACGCTCGATCTCTTAATTGAAAATATGGATCCAGAATACCGTTTATATATTCGTCCACACGACGCGATCAATTTCGACGAGTTATCCGATCGAGCCGCGGAGTACGAGGAGCTCATCGCGCAACGCCGGCAGCGCGACCGGAAGCCCGCCGAAGCCCGGAGCATGGCTACCACCGAGTATAAGCGAGAGGAATGTTGCTGGCGTTGCAAGCAACGGGGCCATACTCGGCTCAATTGCAAGCAGCCGCCTCGCAAGTTCTGCTCGCAGTGCGGGAAGGACGGCGTATACTCTCGCGATTGTCATCCGCCGGCGGGAAACGCCACGCGGGCCGGGGCGACGGCGGCCGCCGACCGGCCCTACTAGAAATTATCTTTCGGCCGCGTCCACACGTTGAAATCACGTGCTGCGGAAAGATAATTACCGCCCTTCTCGACTCGGGCTCCGACCGGTCTTTTATTAACCGAACAATCGCCGAATACGTTTTAGGAAAGGGCTATCGCCCTCGCGCCATACGCGAACACGTCACGGTAGCTGACGGCGGATCCGCTCCGATCACCGAGAGTTTTCGACTCACGATCCAGATGGAAGGAGAGAGCTTCTCTCACGACTTCCAAGTACTTCCGGCGTTGGGGACCGAGATGTTGATAGGGGTAGATCTGTGGGCCTATCTGGGGATAACGCTACCGCCACCGCCGTTGCCAAAACTCGCGCTCTCCGGTAACATCGGCGCGATATCCGACGGCCTGACACCGCGCACCGGGGAAGAAACGCAACAATTACGCGACTTCCTAGAGCGGGAACTCGCGCTATTTCAGGGCATCGCCGGGCCTACCGACCGAATCGAACATCACCTGCGATTAACGGACACCCGACCGATTAAACAGAGGTACCGCCCCCGTAACCCGGCCATGCAAAGTATCATCGACGAGGCGGTTGATGAAATGGAGCGAGAGGGGGTAATCGAACCATCACAGAGCGCGTGGAGCTCGCCTGTGGTGATAGTAAAAAAAAAGGACGGCAAACCCCGGTTTTGCATAGACTTTAGAAAAGTCAACGCCGTAACCGAACGCGACGCCTACCCCCTCCCGCACATAACAGCCACATTGGATAAATTACGGGGAGCAAAGTACCTATCCACGCTCGACTTAAAAAGCGGGTATTGGCAAGTGCCACTAACCGTCGAGAGCCGACCTATTACCGCGTTCACCATTCCGGGGAGAGGGCTAATGCAATTCCGCGTCATGCCCTTCGGACTGCATTCCGCTCCCGGTACCTTCCAGCGCCTCCTCGATACCGTGCTAGGCCCCGCGTTAGAACCAAATGTGTTCGTATATCTAGACGATGTAATAATCGTCAGTGCCACTTTCTCCGAACACTTACGACACTTAGCCGAAGTGTTTCGGCGACTCAGAGAGGCCAAATTACGCCTCAACCCAGAAAAGTGCCACTTCTGCCGAAGCGAGCTAGCCTACCTCGGCCATATAATAACGCGGGACGGCATCCACACCGACCCCGCTAAAATAAGCGCGGTCGCTCAATGGCCCGCTCCTACTACCATCCGGAAGGTCCGTCAATTTCTCGGCATGGCGTCATGGTACCGCCGTTTTGTGGAAAACTTTTCCACCCTCTCCGCGCCGCTCACGCGGCTAACCCGTAAAAACGCGCGCTGGCAATGGGGATCGGAGGAGGAAAACGCCTTCAACGCCCTCAAGAGGGCACTAATAACAGCGCCCGTACTCGCCTGTCCCGACTTCCGGTTACCGTTTAGCTTACAAACCGACGCAAGCAACTACGGCCTCGGCGCCGTTTTGACACAAAACTTCGCCGAGGGCGAACGCGTAATCGCGTACGCAAGCCGCACACTAAACGCCGCCGAGAAAAACTATAGTGCTACCGAGCTAGAATGCCTCGCGGTCGTCTGGGGAATCCGCCGTATGAGAGACTACCTAGAGGGGTACTCTTTCACGGTGATCACGGACCATCAGTCACTGCGTTGGCTCAAAAACCTCGAAACCCCCACCGGCCGATTGGGGCGCTGGCTCTTCGAGCTCCAGCAATATCATTTCGATATCCAGTACCGTCGCGGAGCGTTGAATAAAGTTGCCGACGCGCTCTCTCGCGAACCCGAGGTCTGCGCCGTTCAGCCAGCCGCCTGCGCCTGGTACCGCGGGTTGATAAAGAAGATTAAGAAAGAGCCGAAAAATTACCCCGACTACGCCATACGCGAGGGTAAACTCTACCGGCATATACGTCACGATCTAGAGTTCCGCGACCACACGGAAGACGAACAGTGGAAGCGCTGTCTCCCTCGCTCCGAGCGAGAGAGAACGATCCAGCGATTCCACGACGAACCGACCGCCGGGCATTTAGGCGTCGCGAAGACAATCCACCGCGTCACCCGCCGTTATTACTGGCCCGGCATGTTCCGAGACATCGCCCGCTATGTTCGGGGCTGCGAAAAATGTCTCGCGTACAAGCCCTATCAGGGCAAACCCGCCGGCCGCGCTCATGCGCACAATGTCACGGCCCCGTGGCAACAGGTCACGATCGACCTAGTGGGGCCTCTGCCGCGATCTACAAACGGGCATTCGTGGCTCTTCGTACTGCAGGATCGATTCACGAAGTGGGTCGAATTGCAGCCCTTGCGCCGAGCTACCGGGGAAATCATTAGCAAGACCGTTGCCGAACGCATAATATATCGGCACGGCTGCCCCGAAATGGTCATATCCGACAACGGGAAACAATTCATATCGCGCCAATTCACCAGCCTGTTAAAATCGTTTGGCATAACGCATCGCACAACGCCGATATACACGCCGCAGTGCAATCCCGTGGAGCGGACCAATCGAACGGTCAAAACCATGATCGCGCAGTTTGTCGAGCGCGATCATCGCCTGTGGGACCGCCACATTCTCGCGCTACAATATGCGTACAATAGCGCGGCGCACGACGCCACCGGATTTACGCCCGCCTTCGCAAATTACGGGCGCGAGTTAGCACCGCCGAATCCGGAAGACCGAACGCACCCGAACGCGCCGATTCCGACTACCACCTGGCGGCGCCATCTAGACGAGGCCCGGGAGCTAATGACAGGAAACCTCGCACGAGCCTTCCAACGGCAGGAACCGTATTATAATCTGCGGCATCGCGATTGGCGGCCTAAGATCGGCGAGACAGTTTGGCGCCGCGAGCACCCCCTGTCGAACAAGGCCGCCGGCGTAAACGCCAAACTCGCGCCGAAGTACACCGGCCCCTACAAAGTAGGCCGGATCATCACCCCCGTCATATATGATTTGCGTGATAAGAGGGGGCGATGGCTAAGGCGCATCCACGCGCAAGACTTAAAACCGGGAAACGGGGATGAGACCCCCCCAGTTAAAGATAAAGTCCGCAATTCCGGGGAATCGGACTATATAAAGGCCGATTCCAGGAAGCCAGATCACTTGTTCAAGATGAGCAATAAGAACATCTTGAGCGCAATCGAGGCCCTCTTGACCGAGGAGCCTCGACAGGCCGCGATGACGTCGCAGCCGTTCCGCACCGTCCCCCGAGTGGGGACGTTAATACAGCGTTCCGACGCTGAAAATCGCCGAAAGGCGATATTTTTGGCGACACCACCACCACCGGTGCCGCGAGGAAAAAAGCAGAAGTCTCCGGGCGACGTGTGCAATGCCACGCACACGCCGCTACCGGAGCGAAGATCCGCGGTCACCGCACCGATCACCGCACGGACCAAGCCGACCAGGGCCGTAAGGATACGACCCTGGAGCGGCCCAATGCCGACGACTTCGGTCATTGGACCTCGGCCGCCAATGGCCGTTCAGACGGTCGTTGGAACTCGGCCGCCAACGGCCCTTGCCGCACCCGCAGCCGCCGCATCCCGGCCAACACCAGCCGCCGCGACAACGACGCCAGCCGCCGCCGTCATATGGCCACCACCGGCCTCCGCTGCACCACCGCCGCCACCGCCGAGATGGGATCCGGCGTCTCCACCACCCATCATGGTGGAGTACGCCCCACGAGCGTTCGCGGCAATACCGTACTTCTCGGTAATGAAGTCGAGACGGTATAAGCTCCGGACCACCGACGGCAGGAGATACAAGCTCCTGTTCTCCAGGGAGGGGCGACTCCTCACCAGCCGTCAGCTGCCTCCGCAGGCTTCCGGCTCCCCAAGAAGGGGGGTGATGTAACGATGCAGCCCGCTGCATCGTTACGGCTACGGACCGTACATCGTCCGTAGCCCACCAAGGGCGCATCGCGCGCCGATAAATTTCGCATCAAAAACAGCGGCGGTCAACCGCCGAAAATCCCCCACACCCGACCGTTCCGAAATTCCGTATTGTGGGGGACTCGCCGCCGAAACCGCCGATGCTTGCCGATTCGAAATCATTCGGCCGCCAGCCGGGTATAAAAGAGGCCCGGCTGAACGTCTTCTCACCAGACTCCGTTCGCTGATCGACAGCGAACAAACCTGCTACGAGTGTCCTCGTAGTCCCGACCGAGCATACTCGGACTCTATGCCTTTACCAGCACACGAGAATCCTCGTGTATCGCCGAGCGTCCTCGGTAATCTTTGCTCCCGCATACGAATATCTTCGTATACCCGCCAAGCGTACTTGGTTCCTCTAGGCCACCGAACTCTGTATTGCGGACATTTCCGCATACCTAGCCAGGTCGCTATTCTAAATTCCGTCTTCGTACGAGCATCCTCGTACTCCCGCCGAACGTAATCGGCAGCCTAAGTCCGCACACCGCGTTTATTCGCCGGGATTTCATAACGATAATCCGTCCGGCAAGCAACACCGCGTCGACCAATCCGCGCCGCCGAATAGTCCGCATCGATCTACGATCGAACAGACTCGCGATACTACGAACGCACTCACCGACGAGCGCTCCGTCTCGTACCAACCGTTGCGACACGATCGCCCGCGCTTGCGCTCTCGCCGACCGCACCAGGACGCCTCACGTCATACTAAATAATTATTCCACCGTCGCCTCAAATAATTATTTCTTTATTACGATACTTCGCATTGACTTTCACGTATACTTCGCATTTATTTCACGCCGCCTTAAATAATTATTTCGCCGCCGCTCGAATAATTATTTCATTTTGCCGATATCTTGCATGTATTTCCACGTGCTTTCGCTTTTAGATTTTGCGCCGCTTTAAAATAATTATTTCACCATTGCTTAAATAATTATTTCGCCTTTGCCGATGTCTTGCATTTATCTTCACGCTACTCTGTATTCGTTTCACGCCGCTTTAAAGAACTATTCCGCTATCACTTGTTAATTACTTCACCGATATTTGGCTAATTTATATACTATTTCAAATTCATCTTACGCACGCTTCGCATGTATGCACGAGCATTGTAGCAGATCATTCGAGGCAAATCGTATCAACATCTTTCTCAATAAACACTGTTTCATTATTTTTCTGATAAACGAGTATTTGGTTTATTTGACATACCCCCAACCGACCGAACCTGGATTCCGGCGAGCTAATCCGCGTCCGCCGAAGCTCACACGGTTTCAGTAGAAAGAAGGAAACAGATTGTGATACAATAAAATACTGCATGCCAGAATACAATGATAACAAGATTACAGTTCAAGATATTTTTAATCCCATTTTTTTCTGTTAAGTTTTTTTATGTTTTACTGTTTTTTATGTGTTTCTAGCACATTTTGAGCAGAGAACAAAAATTGCCACAGAATTTTGTACTAGTCGGCTATTCGTATGGATCGATAATTGCAATTGAATTAGCGCGGAAGTTAGAAGAAATGAATCTCAAAGGCCGATTGATACTCATCGATGGAGCACCCGAGCATATAAAGGCAATGGCTAATATAATTTGTCCTTTCACTGCGTTAGATGAATTTCAGAATAATGTTCTTTTGGGTATAATGGATTTGTTTCAACCAGCAGCTAGTGGAAAGGTATATATAGTCGTTGATGAAGGTCTGAAATGATGGACTTCTCGGCAAAATTCACAAATCTAATCTTTTCAGTTTGTGTTGGAGTTAAACAAATGTACCAATACTAATTGGGACGAAAAGTTAGAAATTTTTTTGAAACATGTTTCTTCGGCTTATTCACAAGTAATGATTGACAAAAGAAAAGCTTTGTGCACAACAATATATAAGCATTTGAACGGTCTTCATGAATACGATGTGACACAAGTACCGAAAATCGAATCACCTATAATACTTCTGAAGCCCACGACATATTCGTTACTTTTTCCTCAAGAAGACTATGGCTTGCACAAGGTAATTGAAATATATAAAAAAATAATTGATACAGCAGAACAGTTATAATTAATATAAAGTTACTTGCAGATTACTAAAGGAAAAATAGAAATACACTATGTTGAAAGCACTCACATGACAATAATGGACAATGACAAAGTCGTTGCTGTAATTAATGAAACAATTAATTCCATCGAACCTATTAAAAGCATGCAAATATAATGGGTAATAATAATATGACATTTGTTTAAAATATCCATACTAGACATAGAAGTTAATATGCAATTTAAAATACTATATGTATTCACAATATATATTATATATACACAAAATCTAAATACTACATTTAGTTTTATAAGATTTTATAAAACACAACGTGTTTAATATGTAATTGTTTCTTTAAGCTATGTATATGTTAAAAATTATATAAGCTGAAATTATTTGTTTCAAGTCACAAATAAAAATATAATCTTTTTCCTAAAATTAACACAATTTTGTTTTTTCTTTTAATATATCGCTTCCATATAGTCTGAAGTATTTAATTTGTATATAACTATTGAATAAATAGTTTAATAAATAAAGTAAAAATTATTGCAGATATCAGCTTGATTAAATCGAATCAAGGGTTTCACATTACTTTACTTACATATTTCTTGTTTTTCGAAGAGGAGGAGTTTTTTTGCATTAGAAAGCGACGTGAAAATTTTAAAAAAGATTTAAATCTTAAAAATTTATAAATTTGAACAATTCAAAGTAGTTATACAAATTTTTTATGTTACGCAAATTTGTACAAATATGTGTACAAATATAAAGCTTGAAGTTTGATGTTTAAAATTATTTATTCAAATTTAATATCGCTTTATTGAGCAAAGACATCTTCGAGAAATATCCAATTGTAAAGATAAAACTTAAGATTATTTTTTAAAACAATTTCAACAGAATTCCCTGGTGAAAATAAAATGTAAAACAAGCGTTAACAAAGCGTAAATTGGAGAGTAAATCTAATGTAAAGGGAGAGTGATGGAAGCGTAAACGAAACATCAAATAAGCGAAAATTGAGACATCGGGACGTAAAGAAAGTGGTTATTAAGCGTTAAAAAAGCGTTAACAAAGTATCATTAAACTCTTCGACAAACGTGAACAAAACATTCTCGAATGTAAACGGAGCGTTATCGAGCTCCTGAGGAAGTGTTAACAAAGGGTCATCGAGTCCCCGGCAGGTTCTTAGCAAATGTGAACGAAAAATAATGAAGCGTTATTGAAGCGTTATGAAAACGTTATTGAAAAGTAAAAAGGCTCATCTATATAAGATGCAAGACGCGGGTTGCAGATCGCAAGATTAGACGCAGTGACGTATTTTCGGTAGTTTACAGTCGCAGGCTTCAATACGCAGGACGCACAGAAGTTTTGAGGTTCCCAATTTGCTGCGTCTAATCTTGCGATTTGCGATCCGCGTCTGCTTCTTATACAGATGAGCCTTAAAAAATTAAAGTAAATAAATAATAATAAATAAAAATATTTTTATTTTTATTGTTTTATATTTTATTTTTTTTTTACAATATTTGTAAAATATTTTATTAATATATATATTTTAGTTAGAATTAGAGACCGGACCGGAACCGGAAAAAAAGTAAAAAAAATACTGCAAATAATATTTAACTGATAAAAAAAATAGTCAACTGCAGAAAACATTTTGTGTTTGTTTATTTACTACAAAACGATTACGGTTCTGAGTAATTCCGGTCCGAGTCTGATTATATTTAAGATATTTAAGATGTCTTGATGTGTGTTCATATATGATTATGTATCTGAAAAAAAAGAACGAGCAATTAATCAAAGAATAAAACTATAAATATTTTTAAAAAAGTACAAATCAAGTTTATTATGTTTAAATTATTATTACTTTCAATTGAATCGATATCTTTTTTTTGAAATTTGGCAAAGTTTGATTTTTTGTTCTTAAATACCAATGGCTTCTGTAAAACAGTTGAAGTTACAGATGTAACAGTTGAAACTATTGATGGATCTGCTACTGTTGTCTCCTTTTCTGTCCTAAATAAAGTAAACAAAAAAATTTTTTTACTTATATTTTTATGGAAATAAATAATTACACAATTTCTGGTCATTATTATGAAATAATTACCAAAAATTGTATTGCTTTTTTATTTATATTTTTAGTAAAATCTGAAATTTTAATTGACCTCTGCGATATATTTTTATATTTATATTTCTTCGAGTGTTTTGCACGAGAGGATGTACTTCTTCCTCCTCCAAGATCTAGCGCTCAATCTGAGAGATAAGCTGGCAGTAATTTGATCATTTGATCAATGTCACCTTCATAATTATCATTTTTCAATCGCTCTCTGAACAAGTCTATAAAATAAAAAACAAGAGATAAATAATAATAAGAAAAAGATAGTATTTCTTTCATAACAATTGAATATTTACTTTGAGCTAGCATCAGGAATCCAAGTGGAAATTTTTTTAATCCTTCTTTTCTAGGATAAATCCTCATTAATTTAGCATTTTCGCCGAAAACTCCAATAAGAAGGGCTGCAGCCCAGTCGCAATCATTTTTTGCTGCTTTTATAGCTGCGAAACCTGCATTTGTGCAATAGAAACCACTGCCAAGATGAACCTGATAAAATAAAATAATTAGTTGCAAAATGTTTTATAAAAAAAACTACTACAAAAAAATTAACTTACCTTATTTTCTATTTCTGAAGACATACTGCTGGTGCTGAGTCTATCTCCAAAGTTGCATATCTTTTCTGTAAAATTATAATCAATTTTATATTTATTTATTATAACAATTAGTGTTAAAACAATGCCTATGAATAAATTATGTACGATTAAGCTAAAAGCAATTTGTGAATATCTTAGAAAGATGGATTATTTTTCAGAAACTAACGTATCAATATTACCAAAAAAAAAAAAAAAATTGCTTGGATTTATGAACTTCTTATAATGGATGCATTTAGTATGACAACAGCTCATTGAAAGCATACTGAACAGCTGTTCGTGATTAGTATATGATTTTAGATTTTAGACTTTAAATTAATTACAAACAATTGTTCACTAAAAGTGCTCAATAAGAGCTTGCTAAATGTATTCTAATCTAGAATAAATAGAAATGCTCGTTTCTTCAGCAATGCTGAATATTTGTAATTGCTTTTTGCTTTTAACTAGAGGCTGGTTCCGATATTCACTGCAAGTCTACGTTACGTATACTATAGATTTTCAGTACTTGCAGTTGCTTGCAGTGAATATCGGAACGCAGCCTAAGTGTGCACATACTTCACAAATAGCAAGTTGAATAAACTGTAACACAACATTGAACAATAATGTGAAATATTTATGAAAAAAATTGAAAAATATTGTTGCGTCCCTGTATTTCGTCTCATTGAGAGCAGAAGATTCGTCTCCAGGGAGACGCTTATTTGTAAATAACGTTAGTCTGTCAGTCTTATAGAAAGAGTAGAAGATTCGTTTCTAAGGAGACGCTTGTTTGTAAACAACGTTTGTCAGTTTAGTTTCGGAGGAGCTGTCAAATTGTGCGGACGCGTATTGACAGTTCTCTTGTATTTATCGGTTTTGGTTGCAAAGATTGTAAATAAGTTCTATTAAAGTTCTCAATTCGTTAAGAAGTGTTCTTTATTTCGTGTGTGTGAGTCTTTCGAGTGAGTGAACATTATTCTCAAATTGATCGGCCGATCCATTACGTTCTACGGGAACGTAACATTTTGGGGGCTCGTCCGGGATCGGCGAACGACATGTCCACAGTCCATTCACCAAGGAGGACGCGTACTCAAGCTGCGGCGGTGTCAAATGAAACGGCAGTGGTTTCGGCTGAGTCGGAAATGCTGCGTACAATCCTGGAGGAGCTAGGACAACTCCGAGAGGAACGACGAGTTGAACAGGAGCAGATACGGACAGAACTGCATCGTTTGGAACAAGATATAGTCCAGCTAAGTCGTTTTAATAATAGCGAAATTAGGAATCAAGGAGAGAGTTCCGTGTCACAAAATAGCGAAATTAGGAATCAGGGAGAGAGTTCCGCGTCACGAAATAGCGAAATTAGGAATCAGAGAGAGAGTTCCGCGTCGCGAAATAGATTAAATATTGAAAATTCAGATTTAGGTTATAAATTAAAAGATAAATTAGAGGAAGTTCATAGAGAAACTCGTCAACGTTTGAATTTTCGTTCACTTCGTACTAAAGCTCGTTATGATCAGAAAGCTCGACAAATTAATTTTGAAGAAGGTCAAGATGTGTGGTTTTATAATCCTCGTAGAGTTAAAGGAAAAGCACCTAAATTACAAAGTCATTGGGAGGGTCCTTATAAAGTAATTAATAAACTTAGTAATGTTGTATTTAGAATTCAAAAATCTAACAGACACAGACAGAAAGTTGTCCATGCTGATAGATTAGCTCCTTTTTATAAAAGATAAATTCTGTATTGATAGTAATTGTTTTCTTTTTATTGAATAAGTTACTTGTTTTGATCGTTCTTATTTATTTATTTTAGAAAGAATGAAATGAAAATGGAAACTGAAGTGATTCTATAAGAAGTTGACGACGAATTTGACGAAGACTGTCTCGCTCACGGTTTTTGAGCCGTGGTTTTCCCGTGAGCCGCAGGGCAAATGCCGAGGCAGGGACTTGAGGAGTCTTTTAAGACGATGGGACCACGGTGAATACCCCCCTCTTGTCCGAAGCTTCACGAAGAACATACAAAGATTTTAAAAATCGATTAAGTCAGAGGAAATAAGTTGCCTGGTAACCTGTAGCAGCAGCTCAGGGTAGGGCAGAGAAGCTTATTAAAGACTTGGACATCGATGGATCAAGAAATTTAAACTCAAGCTAGAAGAGAGCTAGGAGTTTAATTGAAGATCAAAAAAATGAATTAGAATGTCGGGACGACAATCTGAAGACGAGGGGGATAGTGTTGCGTCCCTGTATTTCATCTCATTGAGAGCAGAAGATTCGTCTCCAGGGAGACGCTTATTTGTAAATAACGTTAGTCTGTGTTGTCATGTAAACGCCCCGCTATGCCGTTGAGCGGTGGCGCTGTATGGCGCTGTAGACGGTGAGCGCTTCACTGTTACACTGTCGGTCTTGTCTATCTTACTTCCGGTTTCTTCCCGTATATACAAATAAAAATTTCGTGCTATTTTTCTTCAAACAATTCTTTTTATTCGTACCAATCCTCAACAGGTTATGGGCCCAGGGAATTAGAAATTAGTGGAATTGTCGGTATTTTGTTGTGCAAAGTAATATTTCGGCAAAATTGCGGAATTACATGGTTAACCTATCGTATTGAGCTCGCGTGTGAAAAGGTTAGAATCGAAACAATGGGAAAAGAATTTGTTATCGAAAAACTCCGCGGCTCGGAAAACTACCATACGTGGCAGTTTGCAATGCAAAGTGTTCTTGAATTCGAGGAACTCGATGGCACGATTGCAGAAGCGAACACTGAAACCGACCCAACAAAAGTTAAAAAAGCGAGAGCTCGGATTATTGTTTCGGTGGAAGAATCACTTTACGTGCACATCCAAGGTCACACGACGGCGATTGGCGTCTGGACGGCGTTGAAACATCTGTTCGACGACAAAGGTCTCACACGGAAAATAACGCTGCTGAGGCATCTCATCACCGTGCGCCGCGATGAATGTAACTCAATGACGGAATACATATCGGAGATTTCATCAACGGCGAATAAATTGGTTGGCATCGGATTCGCGATCACTGACGAGTGGATCGGTGCGATTATGCTGGCTGGACTCGGTGAGGAGTATCGTCCGCTCATTCTCGGACTGGAAAGTAGCGGAGTGGCACTGACCACCGATAGTGTAAAGACCAAATTGCTCGATGTGGACAGAGGCCATCAAGGTGAGTCATCGTCAGCACTCCTAGGTCATCCGAAAGCTGGCGCAAGCGGCGGAAAGAAATCGGACAAAAAGAAATTCGGTTTTAAATGCTACAACTGTGGCAAGGTCGGTCACAAGCGGTCCGAATGCAAATCGAAACCGAAAGCTCAATCGGAGAACGCGAAGCTGACGAATGCATTCATGGTGAACGATCGAATGGTGGCCAGCACGAACTGGTACCTGGACAGCGGAGCGTCGAGACACATGACGCCGCACCGAAACATCCTGCAGAATTTTCGGCCAGGAAATTTCCCGGAAATTTTGACCGCCAACAACCAGAAGTTGAAGGTGCTTGGTAGCGGCATGGTGCTAGTGTCAATCGACGGTGTGAACATCCAAATGAAGGAGGTGCTCTACGTGCCGCAATTGGCGGCAAATTTGCTGTCAGTGGCGAAAATCACAGCAGCTGGAAACAAGGTACAGTTCGATGGAACAGACTGCCGGATTTACAACCCAAGAGGTCAGAAATTACTGCAAGCGCAAATGCGGAATGGTGTGTACGTGGTAGACAGCAATGCGATCGAGTGTCGTCTGGCGAGTGGCGACATGGTTGGTGCCGACGGAATGGAAAAAGATGCAATGGATTGGCACAGGAAGCTCGGACACCTGAATATCGGCGACATGATTCGGTTAAAGGGCCTGGTTGACGGCCTCGAGTTCGACGGAAATGGTGAAGACGTGAAGGAATGCATCACGTGCATGATGGGGAAACAATCTCGGGCCCCATTTCACTCGTCGAATACGGAAATTAAATCGACGGAAATTCTGGAGTTGGTGCACACGGATTTATGTGGGCCAATGGAAGTGACATCCAGTGGAGGAGCCAGGTACCTGTTGACATTCATCGACGATTTCTCCAGGAAGGTATTCGTCTATTTTCTAAAATCAAAAGCGGAGGTGAGTGACAACCTCAAGGCTTTCGTGAAGATGGTAGAAAGGCAGACAGATCGACGAGTTAAGCGCATTAGGTCCGACAACGGGACTGAGTTCGTAAACGGCGCCAACAAGGCATTTTTCAAAAATGCTGGAATCATCCACGAGACGTCATGCGCCTACACACCCCAACAAAATGGTGTAGCGGAACGCATGAACCGGACACTGGTGGAACGTGGAAGGTGCCTACTCATTGATGCGGAATTGGAAAAACGCTTTTGGGCTGAAGCGGTTAACATGGCAGCCTACGTCGTCAATCGATCGGTGAACCGTTCGCTTGGAAGAAAAGTTCCAGAGGAAGTATGGCGTGGAAAACGAATTGACGTGTCAAACTTGAAAATCTTCGGCACGCCAGTAATGGTACTCATCCCCGAAATCTACAGAAAAAAGCTCGATCCAAAGTCGAAGCAGTTGGTGTTCGTCGGATATTCGGAAACGCAGAAGGCAATGCGGTGCCTAGACGTCAAAAACGGAAAGGTTTTTGTGAGCCGTGACGTCAAGTTCCTGGAACCTCGGAAAGCAAAGGTAATAGTCAAACATTTTATTGAAGATGATGTCGACGTCATTCCAGAGAAGCCAGAAAAACAACCGAAAGGAGTTGGGGGCGCACGCCAGAGAGATCCCGAAGATGATCGAGGCAATGATGGTGGCGAAACCGCGGTCAACAACGCTGCAGATGGTCGGGCTACAGGCACGCCGGATAACAACATCGAAGGCAACGAACCCGAACTATCACCGGAAGAGGCATTGCGGAAATCGCGGCGAACCCGGAAGCCACCTGAACGACTCGGAGACTACGTTACCTACCGAGCGGAAGACATCGAGCGTTCTGGCGAACCTGAAACAGCGGAAGAGGCGCTGGCTGGACCGCACGCTGTTGAATGGAAACTAGCGATGGACGAAGAAATGCAAGCAATGGAAGCCAACGGAACGTGGACATTGGAGGAACTACCCGAGGGTAGGAAAGCAATCAAGACCAAATGGGTGTTCAAGAGAAAGCTCGCCGAGGATGGGTCTGTGTTGCGATACAAGGCTCGCCTGGTTGCCAAGGGGTGCTCTCAGAAGTATGGACTTGACTACGTCGAGACATTCTCTCCGGTAGTGCGTTACACATCGATTCGTCTCTTGATCGCACTGGCCGTAAAGTGGAATATGAAAATTGACCAGATGGATGCGGTGACTGCTTTCCTTCAAGGCGATTTAGATGAAGAAATCTTCATCGAGCAACCGCCTTTGTACAGCGATGGAAGTGGTCGCGTGTGCAAGCTAAAGAGGGCTATGTACGGCTTGAAGCAGAGTGGTCGTCAATGGAACATCGTTTTAGACAACGTTTTACGATCGTACGGGCTCGAGAAGTCGAAAATGGACCCGTGTGTGTACCACACAAAGAATACATCACTCATCGTGGCAATCTACGTTGATGACTTTCTAATTTTTTGGCGGGACAAGGAAGTGCTGAACCGCCTGAAGCTTGAGTTGGGGACTCACTTCAAAATGAAAGACTTGGGCCGAGCCCGAACGTGCGTTGGAATCAACATAACATACGTAGATAATGGAATAGCAATTGACCAATCGTCGTACATCAAGAACATGTTGATGCGGTTCGGAATGGAATTTGCGAACCCGTTGCCGACTCCCAGCGTTCCAAATGAAAAACTGTCAATCAACATGAAGAAGGAAGGGGAAGACACAAGTAACATTCCCTACCAAGAGGCTGTAGGATGTCTCTTGTATCTGGTTCAAGGAACGCGACCAGATATTGCATTTGCTGTTGGGAACGTGAGCAGGTTTAACACAAGCCACGGACAAGTTCACTGGACCGCCGTCAAGCGGATCTTCAGGTATTTGAAAGGAACAATTAATTATTCAATTCTTTTTATTCGTTCCGATGACCTGAAGCTCCATGGGTTTGCTGATGCTGACTGGGGTTCGGATGTGGACACCCGCCGGTCATGCACCGGATACGTTTTTATGCTGGGCACAGGCAGTATCTCATGGCTCAGCAAACGTCAACCAACGGTAGCTCTGTCCTCAACCGAGGCAGAATACATGGCCATGGCAACGGCCACGCAGGAAGCAGTCTGGCTGAAGCAGTTTCATGAGCAGTTCGAGGAAGCTGAGGCAATTCACCTCGAATGTGACAACCGGAGTGCCCTCGACATCGCGACTACGGACTGTTATCGGGCCAGAACCAAGCACATTGATACGCGACACCACTATGTACGCGAAAAGGCGATCGACGGAACTATTGAATTACTGCACGTTCCGACTGCCGAAAATGTAGCTGACTGTCTCACCAAAGAAGTGACGGGCCAGAAGCAGAAATTCTGCGCTCAACGTATGGGTCTGCAGAGTATCGTAAGCCAAAGAGTTGGTTTGGACCTTCAGTCCAACTGACCATCATCCTAACTTTTGGGCCATTTGGATGAGTCACTAAGGCTCATCAGGCCAGTGATATTAATGTACCTTAGCTTTATTTCCTTGAGTTCCTTTTTAGATTGTAGCTTACGATAAGTTGGGGTGTTGTCATGTAAACGCCCCGCTATGCCGTTGAGCGGTGGCGCTGTATGGCGCTGTAGACGGTGAGCGCTTCACTGTTACACTGTCGGTCTTGTCTATCTTACTTCCGGTTTCTTCCCGTATATACAAATAAAAATCTCGTGCTATTTTTCTTCAAACAATTCTTTTTATTCGTACCAATCCTCAACAGTCTGTCAGTCTTATAGAAAGAGTAGAAGATTCGTTTCTAAGGAGACGCTTGTTTGTAAACAACGTTTGTCAGTTTAGTTTCGGAGGAGCTGTCAAATTGTGCGGACGCGTATTGACAGTTCTCTTGTATTTATCGGTTTTGGTTGCAAAGATTGTAAATAAGTTCTATTAAAGTTCTCAATTCGTTAAGAAGTGTTCTTTATTTCGTGTGTGTGAGTCTTTCGAGTGAGTGAACATTATTCTCAAATTGATCGGCCGATCCATTACGTTCTACGGGAACGTAACAATATTAATAAAAAGTTAATATTTTTTAAAAACTATGAGTGAATGTAATTAAAAAGACAGATTTATTGACATGCATAGACATATCAAACAACTTGATGAACATGATTTGTTCGCAAAAAACTTTAAAATATTTAATAAGAAAACATTTTTTTAATGACAGCTATTATTAAAAGAAATATGTATTACATGCAAATGGTTTTAATTGTCGAAATATTTACGTACAATAATTATAAGTTTTCTCTTTCAAAGATATAGTGCAATTCAAATTTAAACTTAAATATACAAAAAATAATAAAAAAATAGAATATAATTATATTATTAATTTTATATTTAAGTTTAAATTTTTATCATCTTGTCTTTTTTTGAAAGAGTTGATTATTGTATTGTACACAAATATTTTAATAATTAAAATCATTGTTTATAAATGTCAAATACATTATTTATGAATGTAAGATAAAATTAATTGTTTCACTAACTCTACTCACCTAATAATAATTGAATTAAGTCGTAACATTCAGAATAATCTTGTGAATTATGTAACCATTCTGTAACATACAGAATATTATTCGAAGTGCTTGAATTAAACTTACTCAACATTTCCTCCATTCTACAAACAGCTTCACACGCTTGTGAAAGTGGTTCTTTTACAATTTCTATAATATTTTCTTCGATAATCTTGCTACTGTTTTCTATTCTTTCTTCTATTTTTTCTTCCATTTTCTGCACTTTTTCATTTAAAAGACTTTTCAATTCTTGAAGTGCAACAGACACATTACGATCAACTGATAATTTTTCTTGATATTGTGAATATTTCTTAGTAGTAGGTCCACTAGAATCTATTGTTATATTTTCAGAAAAATCTTTTTCATCAATATTTTTTTCGATATTATAATTACATAAAATTTTCTGATATTCTTCTGCTACTGCTTTTTTCTTCCCTTTTTTAGTGTCTGCATATGCATAAAATATATTTTAAAGAAAAGAAGTTATTAAATATGTTTAATTATATAATGTATTAAATGTCCATGCTTTAGTGGGTACATCTTAAACATTAAATGTTTATATTTCAAAAAGCGTCCTATGTCAAAATTTAAGAAATAGTTGAATCCTTTTTGTCAACTTTTCAGGTAGTACTAAATTTTCCCGTTATTTCTTTCTTATGTATATATATATATATATATATATATATATATATATATATATATAAAAGTTTACGCAAAGAATTCAATTATATATATTTGTTGACAGAAAAGATTTAACTATTCCTTACATTTTGACATAGGTTGCTTTTAGATTTCGAAATATATATATATATAGCTATAACAAGTGCTCACATCTCACGATGTCCAGATGATTAACTTACTTACTGCTTTTTCACGATAAGCTGTAATTGAAGAAAATGCGTTTTGCTGTCTCTCATCTTGGGAAGTGTTATCAGGTTCGTCTAGTATATCTGAAGGCCATGCAGGCCAACCAATTCTTTTATTGTCCTGATTTAATTCTGTGACACTTCCTATGAAATAAGAATATAATAACGAATTAATATATATCAGTTTATAAATGTTACAGAACATTTACTATTTTTTATAAAAATAATTTGTGTTAAGAATTATTTTGTAGATCATACCTGCTAACTTGCCAATATAGGCATAATATCTTTGTTCTTTTCCTTCTACATCATTCATTGCAGTTTTAACTGAATATAAAATATTGCTGTTGAAGTCTTTATAGTGCTTGGGAGAAAATTGATTGCCCTCTTGAGTTTTAATTTTACGTATCAAAATATCTTCCACATCACCATTGTAATATTTAACCTTGGCATACCACTTTTTATAATCCGTGGAAGCCATTATATTAAAACACAATAAAACACATGATGTTAAACAAAACGTATTATTATTTTGTATTTTCTTACAGAGAAAGTAATGTTTTCTGTAATATTTAAATGATTGACACAAATCAATTTAATTTTCTTGATAGGTTATCACTTTGTTGGCGCGTTTTGGCACTTGGCACGTCTTGCACTTGCACGTGTTAACACGTAAGCCACGTAAGCAACGTTTTTCATTGTTAGGTTAGGTTAGGTTAGTCTCTTTTGCGCATGCCATGCGGTATCAATAGAAATGATGGGACGATTAGACGCCAGTCTTTATAAATTATAAAAGGGGTGTTTTATATTTTTTCTTGGTCCACCCCCCTTTACAAATTATTTAAAACATATATATATATATATATACATATATCATAAAGCATGAAGTACAAGCAGTATCTTTTCAAAGATGTTCCTATTCCTCGTAGTACTGCATATCGACAGAAAAATCGGACTACCAAGACTGTTGTGCAGGTTAAGTATAATATTTCAAGTAATTTGAAGTATATATATTTCTTTAAAAAAGAATTTGTTTTGATATATTTTTTTCACATAAAAAAGTTTTTACAAAAGCAATAAACTAATAATATTTTTTTCCACTTAAACTGATAAGTCAGTCATTCTACCAAAACTCTAAGTTTTGTAAAAACTTTTTTGTAAAAAAAGAATATTAATTATTATCTGTTTCTTTTATTTCAGGAACATATAGAACATGATGATGAAATTATGTCAAGTGAAAATAATGATAAAATTATGTTAAGTGAAAATGATATTATGTCAAGTGAAGATGTCATTATTTTTAGTGAACATGATGATGATATGTTAAATGAAAATGATACTTGCCTTAACAGCATCCACAGTTCTGAAGAAATTCTTGTGAATGTGATGGATAAGGTAATAATGTAATATATAAAAACAGATTACTTTTGATCAAATTTCTGTAAGAATGACAAAAACATCTTTAGCACCTCTAGGCCATTGACTTTTTTTAATTAACGTATCGTCAGCTTCAATCCAAGTGTTAGACATTTCTTCTCTATAAACATTACATACCTGCCGATTTTACCAATGTGCACAAAGTACACTTTCTGTCCACTAACTACAGAATACTAACAAGGGAACGTTCACAAGTGTCCCCTCCCCCGATTTGATTCTCCTTGAAATATGTTGTAAAACATACAATTTGAGGAGACACGTATTTTTTTATAGCGGCCCTAACTCAAATTTAAGGGATCAAACACTCCTTTGAAAAAAAACGGTTTTTTTCTTTGTGTGTAACTATCGCCAAAACCGTAGGAGATAAAAAAATATTTCAAATAGAAGTTGTATGGCTTGTAATGGACTTTATAACTGTGTAGTTAAATTTTCAAAAAATGAAATTTTTTTTAATTTACCCCCACCCCTTGTTATTATTTTTTCAAATTTCAAAATTTTTGTAATGACAAAAGTTGTAGCATTTTTTACGCTGAATTCAACCATATATGATTTTATTATGTTTCGAAATCACATCTTTCAAAAATGAGTCATCAGTATCACATTATATGCGTCGCGCTGCATGACTGTTTATACCGCACTTGTGTTGTGCATAGTCGCAAAATAAATATAAAAATGACATGTTATTATATATTTGAGAAAGAAAAGTTAACTAAAATTGTTGCTAAAGCATCTCTTTCACATTATACTCTTATAAATAATCGCTGCATTTCGTGCGCAGCGCGTTGTTATATGCAAGTTAGCTATCAGCGCATATTACACTTTGAAGTTTTGCTTGCAGTGACCACGGGAAAATAATTTATGAAACGAAAACAGTGAATGAATCCAATCTATTCAACATATATCTACCCTAACTCTACCTTCTTGGCCCGACTTGACTGAGAATGAAATAAAATATAAAATTCTGTACAGTTTACTCTTTTTCAATAATTTTAATATACTGTGATTCTACATGCTATTACATTCCACTAAATTACTACGATTTTTTTAAACTATGGTATATAAAATGTATATTATAAGTATAATTATAATATATATAAATAAGCTTATATATATATATAAAAGCTTATTTATTGTATCAATATATTATAATTATACTTATATTATACATTTTATATTTCAAGATTTTATATACCATAGTTTAAAAAAATCGTAATAATTTAATAGAATGTAATAGTATGTAGAATATATCGCAGTATATTAAAATTATTGAAAAAGAGTATGTACAGAATTTTATTCATTGTCAGTCAAGTCGGGCCAAGAAAATAGAGTCAGGGTGGATATATGTTGAATAGATTGATTCATTCACTGTTTTCGTTTCATAAATTATTTTCCCGTGGTCACTGCAAGCAAAACTTCAAAGTGTAATATGCGCTGATAGCTAACTTGTATATGACAACGCGCTGCATACGAAATGCAGCGATTATCTATAAGAGTGTAATGTGGAAGGGATGCTTTAGCAACAATTTTAGTTAACTTTTCTTCCTTAAATATGTGATAACATGTCATTTTTATATTTATTTAACGACTATTGCGCAACACAAGTGCGGTATAAACAATGCGTCATGCAGCGCGACGCATATAATATGATACTGATGACTTATTTTTGAAAGATGCGATTTCGGAACATAATAAAATCATATATGGTTAAAATCAGCGTAAAAAATGCTACAACTTTTGTCATTACAAAAATTTTGAAATTCGAAAAAATAATACCAAGGGGTAAGAGTAAATTAAAAAAAAATTACATTTTTTGAAAATTCAACTACACAGTTATAAAGCCCATTACAAGCCATACAACTTCTACTTGAAACATTTTTTTATATCTCCTACGGTTTTGGCGATAGTTACACACAAAGAAAAAACTCGTTTTTTTTCAAAAGGGTGTTTCACCCTTTAAATTTGAGTTAGGGCCGCTATAAAAAAATACGTGTCTTCTCAAATTGTATGTTTTACAACATATTTCAAGGAGAATCAAATCGGGAGGGGACACTTCCCAGCTAGCAAGCTCACGTGATAATAACGTGATTATGAAGTGATTTTGATGACAATGACGTCAAGTGACATAATTGGTACGTTATTTTGACGTCACCTACAGTACCAAAAGTTGACGTCGTCGATATGACGTCATCTAGATGTTACATTGACGACATATATATGACTAAATTATTATTATAATATGATGTCAATATAACATTTAAATGACGTCCTATGAACGATCTTATTATTGTGTTAAATCTTTATATATTATTTATTGTTTTTTAAAATAATATAATATATTTAATGTAAGTACACTATTTATAGGTAAGTATATAAAAGTATCTACCTATAATTGATAAATTGTTGCTCTTTTATATAATTAATTTGTTTATGATTATATGTATATAATGACATATATAATAATTAAATAATGATATATGACTGCAGTTTATTGTAATAATCTAAAGTTTTTATTATTATTATTATTATTAGACACTGAATAATTTTTATTATTATTGTAGTTATATATAAATTTTTATTTTAATAAAATTTTTAAGTTTGAATCGCAATCTACAGCATTTCGTTTCTTAACATAATAAAATCATTTTTTTACATTTTTTTATTTTTTATTTAAAAAATTAATGAAATAACTATATTATTTACGTCGATATATTATATATATATATATATGTATAATTCGATTTTTTCGGCATGTTTAATCTATTACCTCTTAGGAAAATTTTGTGTTTTTTAATATTATAATACTTATTATTATATGTATATATTACTACTTGTGTGTCATAATGCAAAGTCGTTACCGTGTACCGTGTGCGCACGCGGAAGCGTGATGTAGGCGATTTTCGTTTGTCTGCGCACCTCTCCTATATCAGCGGTTTCGATCAGCGAGTTTGCATCACTGCACGATCACTATACGATATAATAAGGTGAGGTCAGACTCAAACACGCGTGCATGTGGCAGTTAATTTGATTTCCATTTTAATAGTGAGTATAAACATATTGTACAGTGTGTTGCTTGAACTATTGTGCTTTATCTTCGACTGATTTCATGTAAGTAATGCGCCATTTTTGCGCCCACCGGCAAGAAATTTGAGAATAAAGAAACAAATAAAATATTAATTTTGATTATAATTGTTTCAATAGATTAGTTTGCAATTATTTGCAACAAGTCCATAATTATTATAATGGCTTTAATCGGCGTAGAATTTTTATCAGACGAAGAAGGTGGAGGTGGTCTTGGCATTGTGCACAAATCATGGTTAACACCGCTTAAAAAAGAATCATTTTGGCCACGACACATTAAGCAGCAGCATTTATTTGACAAGTGTTTGAAAAAGGGTGAGCAACCAGGTGACCAGTGGCAACTGTATAAAATCAAAAGAGTATTTTTTGAAACAGGTTAGTACGCTTTTATACCTAATTATTATTTTTTTTGTTCATATAACCTTACTTCCCAGACAGTATAGCATCCAAAAGATGTTCAGAGAGTATCGCGAGAACATTTTTGGGACGACAGGACATCTCTTTGGATATTCTTTTGAATCTGAACATGTGTGCTGTCTTGTTTAAATACTTTCATATACAACATACCTATAGACTATCAACTGTGCTATTTCAAACAACTTAAAAATTTAATATAGTTGATTGATATATATTCTAATATATTTTTAATTTGTAATTATAAATGAGATTTAACATAAACACTAATCATCTATTTATTATTTTTATTGTTTGAAATATATAGACATCTATTAGATGTGTACTAGTATGTAGCTAAAATATATACGTTGGCTGTATATGCAGAATGTAAAATTACATCTACTCTATTCATATATTTACACATATATATATTGCACATATATAATATTTATCACGAAAATTACTGCAAGTTAGTTGATTATTTGTCTAAATATGTACATACATGGCATTTATATTTTATATTAATTAGCTGGCCTTTGTATGTAGAATGTAGCGATAACTTATCTTAAATTTTATGTATACATAGAGATTATATACATTAATTTGTAAATATTTATATACTAGCTGTATTAAGTCGGCATATTATTAACTATCTATCTATCCATTGCTTTAACATTGATTTTTAGTGCATGTATTTTTTTTAGATGACTTAATTAAGGCCAATACCAAAATTAGAAAATTGCAGCTTACGTCTGACATAGGCAGTGAAATAGAAGAAAATCAAGTAACTTTAAAACGAAAAAGAAAATGTCCGAAACGACTTCAAAGTAGTAGTGAAGAGGAAGAGGAAAATAATAATTATTTAAAAACGAAGAAGTCGTCAGCAATTCTTGCACATCCTCCGCCTGTGCAACCTCTGGTACAACAAGAGATTTTTATGTCTGGTAGGTTTACTAATATGTACTAAATTTATTAATACTCATAATTAATATCCACATGTATAAATGTTATTAATACCCACAATTTTTTATGTTTTATGTTTACCTAGATAGTGGAGAATTCTTGGAGCGTAATCTTTTTGAAGAAGCGGAGAACAACTGTAATGATAGTAGAGGTTTGAATTTTTTGTAATAATGCCTTCTTTAGTGTAATTAATAGTTTTATTTTGCCTTATTTTATTTTTTCTAGTAACAAAAGTAAAAAGCACACCTACTCCTCGAAGATTACTGTCTGAGCTTAATTACCGTGGCAACTGTGATAATAGTGGGTTTAAATTTCTCATACACTTACCATATGTTTAATAACTATAGGAAACTCATCTAATTTTGTTCTCTCTCTCTCTCTCTCTCTCTCTCTCTCTCTCTCTGCGCGCGTATGTGTCCATCCGTCACAGTCTTTTTGTTCTGCTATTATATACCTCCGTAATTTGATTTAAAAATCTGAAAAAATTTATCAAAATAGCTCATTTAGTAAGTACTTTCGACTAAAATTATCTCGAAATTGCAATATTACATTTATATAACATATGTAACCATTGCGTTTAGCTAGAAATTTTACGAAAAATTGCTTTTAATTACTTTCACACACACACTCTCTCACACACACACACACACACACACACACACACACACACACTAGAAAAAAATTATAATATTTTTAATTAATTTACGCAACCCTAAGCACGTGAACTGAGCTTACACTCTCTCTAAAAAAAACATTTTTTTACATTTACAAAATTTTTTTTATAGGAATAAGAATACCTTCAACTCCAAGACAATCTAGGTCTTACTATCATGACAATTCTTGTTTTGAAACTGAAGACGTGTTGACTAATGGTACGTGTTTTCTTCTGTTTAAGTAAAGTAGTGTCTGTTTTTTACGATTAATTACAATTACATTTTTTACGATTTTTACAGAAACTACAAATATCAACAACAAAATTATATTAAAATTAATCACATACGTCAAACGACAAAATGACCAAATTTTAAAACAAGGTGAAGAAATTATCAAATCTTTAAAAAATAAACAAGGACTGCTTGAATCTGCTATCTATGAGCTCCCAGAATTGCCTGTTAGTCTACCGATTAAAAGTTTGGAAGATGTTATTAGAATTGAAGAACATCTAATAGACGATGCCAATCTTTCTACTCTAGTAATTATTTTTATAATTATTTCCAGAATATTGTTTTGTTCTATTACTAAAACATTTTTTTACAGAGCTTATATTTATCTACTCTGGGAGGACACAACCTAACGACCAAAATCAATACCATTCTTCGCAAAATTTTCTCGAACGAAGTCGCCATAAAATATAGTTTTTTTGGTACAAGAAATGGGAAGAAATCATTTTCTGCATTACGGTTACATAGATTGATAATACGTAAGTTTCTCATTTGTTTTTATTTATATTTATTAGGACTAAAGTAAAATTTATTAAAACTAATAGTAAAACGGAATCTATAAGAAGACTTTAAGAAAAGAATTGAATTGATTGATTGTTTTACTGACAAATCTCAGCAATAATATAAAAATAATTATAAGAAAATTTTTAAATTATTATTATTAGGAATATTTATTACAACAGTTCACCTTATTGCAAAATTTTTACTTATATGTATAATTTTAAATTAATTATATAATGGCGACGATGGTGTTTACAAAGTGATAATTTTTAGGTGCAGTGCAATTTTCGTCACCAAACACTCCTGAAAGTAACATCAACGACAACATCAAGATATGGTTAAAACATTCTCCCCAACGTTTGTCTCTAGAAAGAAAGAGAAATGCTAGATAAAAATTTAATAGCATTCTAAAGGTTTGATTTTTTAAAATTTATTTTAATTTTATTGTTTTGTTATTATATTGAGATACCAAAATGTCTAAACGTAAAGTTTTTATTAGTAAAAGACAACTGTACCGAAGAGTTGCAAATGATATTAATAAAATTGTTAGGTCTAAGGCTACTAAAACTAAAGTAAAACTACCTTTAATTGATCAATCTATACGAGTAACAAATGAACAAATTAGTGCTGGAACTTCTCATACATTTTCAAGTGATGACGGTTTATCAGATATTATTAGTAATACAAACAAAAGTAGTAACAATTTTTCTGATTTGGATAATTCTGATTTTGATTTTGTCAATTTTAAATGTGCTGATTTTGAACAAGAAATGGATAATAATTTTTCAACATTTGAAAAATCTTCTACCAATTCTTTGCGGGATTCTTTAAGAAAATAGACTGTATCAAACGTGAATATTCCACATGTGGCCATTATTTCATTGCTGCAAATTTTAGTACCTTTTCATCCTGAGTTGCCTCTTGATGTGAGAACTCTGCTAAAAACTCCTTCAAAAATCAATGTGAAAATGATGGAAACAGGAGAATTTGTGTATATGGGACTTCAAAGTGCCATTGAACAACATTTAACGCGTAATCTAAAATTTTCGGATGCAGTTATTAATTTAACTTTTAATGTTGATGGGTTGCCATTATTTAAGAGTGCCAATACCCAGTTGTGGCCAATTTTAGGGCTTATTCAAAATTCAGACAATAAAACTCCTTTTCCTATTGGTGTTTTTTGTGGAACATCAAAGCCGAAGCCATTAGCTAGTTTTTTAAAGGAGTTTATAGAAGAGCTTTCTTTACTGCTTAAAAACGGTTTTGATTTCAATAATATTCATTACAGAGTTACAGTTCATTCTTTTGTATGTGATGCTCCTGCACGTTCATACCTAAAATGCATTAAATCACACGGGGGTTACTCCTCGTGTGAAAAATGTATTGTATCGGGGAACTATTTTAATGGAAGAGTGATATTTCGAAATGTTAACGCCGATCTTAGAAATGATGATACCTTTAAATCAAAACAAGATGAGGATCACCATGTAGGTGACTCTCCTTTACTTCAGCTTAACATTGGACTTGTGACTTCTTTCCCAATCGATTATATGCACAATGTCTGCTTAGGTGTGACTCGTAAGCTTTTGCAATGTTGGATTAATGGAAATTTGAAAGTTAGATTGTCTGCGAATGTGGTACAAACTCTTTCTGATAATATGACCGCTTTGAGTAATTTCATTCCTAAAGAAATAAATAGAAAACCAAGACCTTTAAGAGAACTAGCTCGGTTTAAAGCTACAGAATTTCGGATTTTTCTTTTATATTTGGGACCAGTTCTGTTGTGCAATGTTGTTGATAAAGCTGTGTACAAACATTTTTTATTATTACATACAGCCATTGTAATTTTATGTTCAAAGCGACATATATCGGTATTGGGTTGTAAGATAGCTTCGCAACTTTTAAGAATATTTGTTGAACACAGTGAACATCTGTATGGTTTGGAATTTTTAATTTATAATGTTCATTGCTTAATTCATTTACCAGCAGATGTCGCAGTGTATGGACCCTTGGATAATTTCGCAGCTTTTCCTTTTGAAAATTGTTTAGGAAAGCTGAAGCGTCTTATTAAGTCTGCAAAACAACCATTAACCCAGCTTTGTAAAAGGTTACATGAAGCGAATTTTGTTTCAAATATAAATGAAAACTTACCTGCAAGTCATTTGTTTGAGCATTGTCACGGACCGACAATCCCATTAATATCATTTTGCAAACAATACAAAAAAATTAATTTTAATAATTATATATTGTCAATTTATAGTTTCTCTCAGGCTGATTGCTATTGTATAATTAATAGTAAAGTTATACAGATACATAACTTTGTAACACACAAAGATGGCACTACTTCAATTATTGGTAAAAAATTTTGTTCATATAGTTCGCTGTATACTTATCCTTTTAATTCAGATAACTTGAATATTTTTAAAATTGATGATATATCTGGTGATTTAGAACTTTGGCCAATAACAAATGTGCATTGCAAAACTTTTGTTTTTCCATATAATAATTGTTATCTTTCATTTCCTATTTTACATACATTATAGATAGTTTGTTATAAGCATATGTTACATTATTGTAAACTTTTGTAGCAGCATTTTCGATAAACTTTGTTTCATTACAGCATTAAAAAACATTATTAGTTCGGACATTTGTAATTTTATTGTTTTTAAATACATTGATACAATTGTTCTTTATTTAATGTATTTTATTTTCCTTTTAAATTTACAATAACATCTCTAATGCGTCATGTAGAGATCTTTTGTTGATACTTTTTTAGTTATATTCACGTCTACCTGACGTAATAAAATGACGTCAATAAGATGTGACATAATCACGTGATATGTACGTTAGAATCACGTTACTTTTATGTCATAATTGACGTAATTGCGAATCAAAAAGTCACGTCATTATCACGTGAGCTTGCTAGCTGAGTTGTGAACGTTCCTTTTAAGAGTGTGTCAGCATGTGTGTTGCTACACTTCTGCACTTCAAGACGAGAAAAATTTTTTTTATAAAGAATACTATTATTTTGATATACACTATCTCTATTCGTCTCCACAACACGTTACATATACATTTTACGACCGATATTAATTATATCAATGTGATTAGTATCATCAAAGCTGCGAGCTGACAGGTCTGAGCGCCGCCATGTTGAAAAAGGACAGACATCTTTTAGAAAAAGAAAGGAAAGAAAAAAGACGCTCTTATGCGGGAATCGACATTTCACGGGATGTAGAAAAGGACAACCATGTCGCATTTTGATGCTTCTAGTTGACAAAGGAAAAACTTATATATTAGAGAAGGATGACGAACAGACGACGACGACGACGACGACCAAGACTTACATAAATTTCGGCATATTTCGACTTTGGCAAACTTTGGCAATTAATATATTTTTTTAGAAAGCATGTACAAAAAAAGTAAAGATACTTTTATTATGTAAATCGCATGTGCTCTATCGATTGAGCCTATTATAAATTCGATCGGTCCACGCATTATTGAGATATGAAAATCTCGACTCCTATCAGCTCATGTGCTCGCGTAAAGATACACGGTCGGTCTTGCGCTGCGCGTGAACTTGACGCGAGACACTACCGTGTCTCTTGATATGCAAAATAATATTTTGAATGTATTAATGCACACGTATATTAAAGTACTATTGTGTACAAATTTATAATAACATAAATAAATAAAACAAGATTATTAATATTACAAATTACTTTTTTAATTATTTATTATTAAATAAGTAAAACTTAAATTTCTTAAAAAAATAATAACTTGTATAATTAATTATCAATCTTATTATTATAATTGTACATTTATACAGCTTTTACTGCATTAGTGCATTTAACCAAATTAACTGTAACATTTCTAGAAGAGAAATAAAAATTTTTTTGCTTATAACATTTATTTTTTATATTTCACAATTGATATTAATTTTATATGAAAATATTTATGCCTCTCTGTAATTTTTCAGGAATCTGAATTATGTTCTTCAACAAATAATCATTCTGGAGGAGAGGAAGAATCTGAAGCATCTTTCTGTCAACAATTTTGTCGCATTAATAAAGAACAAAATTTTTGGGAAGAAAAATCACATCAGAAACGTACCATTTGTCCGTGTACAAAATCAACTGCAGAAGACGTTATGCTTATGTGTTTGACTCTAGGATTAAGATATAATTTATCGTGGCTAGCACAAGTAGACATTTTAAAAATGATAAATACAATGTATGGATATGAAACAATTCCAAGCTCCAAGTACATGTATTTTAATCATATAGATCGATCAGGTGACATTTTCAAATATCACATTTTTTGTCCAGAATGTGAAAAATATTATGGAAATAAGAATAACTTAACAGAATCTATCGATTGCAACTGTGGAAATGTTATCAGTGTTAACTCCTCAAATTATTTTTTATCCATAGATTTAGAATCTCAATTCAAGAGACTTCTTAAAAATACAACAATTGTTGATTCCCTTCTAACTTATAGATTTAATCGTTCAAAAATTAACGATATTGCTTTAGAAGATATCTATGATGGAGCAGAATATAGAAAACACTTTGATAATGGAAATATTCTTTCACATCTTTATAATTTCTCGTACTCGTTTAATACTGATGGTATTCCTATGGGTAAATCTTGTGGCAAAATAATATGGCCCATTTATATTACGATAAATGAACTGCCGCCAAAAGAAAGGAGTTAACACATCTTACTTGCTGGATTGTATGTTGGTAAAAATGATCCAAACCAAAATGTCTTTTTACAACCTTTTATTGAACAAGCTAATAAATTATCTCTTTATGGCTTTCATTGGAATCACAATGGAAAAGATGTAATAAGCAAAGTGATTCCTTTGTGCGCTATAGTTGATTTGGTAGCTCGATTTAAAATGTTAAATATGTCTGGGATCAATTCTTATTATGCATGTACATTTTGTTATCAAAAAGCTGAACGTACAGTGAAAGGGCAGAGATTCCCTTTATGTACATATAGAGCACCTGATCGAACAACAGAGTCTACTATAAAAGATATCGAGAAAGTATATGAAAAACGAAACGAACGTAATGATAGGAAACGATATGTGAAAGGCGTAAAGGGGCCAACAGTATTATTACAATTACATTTCTTTGATTTGATAACTGGATTTGTGCCCGATTATATGCATTGTATTCTTTTGGGTGTGATTCGATTACTTTTACTTTATACTTACAGAATTACTTTTTGACTCTTCTCGTAAAAATTTTTGGAAAAACATGGAAAATGATGAAATAGCTATGAAGCATTTAATATCTGCCATTGATGAACGTTTCACTAACATATGTGCTTTGACTTCTATCACCCGATCTGTTCGTTCTCTTTCACAAATAAATATTTGGAAAGCGTCTGAATGGAGATCTTGGCTAATATTTTATTGTATACCGTGCTTGAAAGGTTTTTAAAAAAAAAATATTTGAAGCATCTTGCTATGTTATCAAAATCTACAAATATACTTTTGCAAAAGTCTGTTACAAAACAAAATGTGCTAAAGGCACACGAATTATTTTTGACTTATGTTTTCTTATTTAACAAGTATTTTGGTGTTACATCAATGGTATTAAATGTACATCTTTTAACTCACATTGCACAAAATGTTTTAAATTGGGGTCCTCTTTGGACTCATAATGCTTTTGTATATGAAGGACAGAATCGTCATCTGCTGCAATTGTTACAAAGTCCACGTTATGTTGTAAAGCAAATAGCTCGCAAGTTTTTGATATTTAGTGATTTACCAATTTTGTGCAATGAGTTAGTATCAACAAAATCAATAATAAAATTTTGTGAAAATATTATTCAAACTAAATTGCAACATTTTATAAGATGCGAAGGAGTAGTTCTTTTAGGTAAAAAAGAAATATGTACATTTTCATCTGAGGAATATATATATGCGTTAAAGAATACAATTTTAATTTAGAAAATTGTACATTGTTTAAAAAAATGTTATATAATGGTGTAAGATTTTGTTCTGAAGTTTATGCAGCTAATAAGAAACATAATGACTCATATATTTTGACTTGTTATGAAATGATTGCCGTTATAAAAAAAATTATATATGTATCCGATTCAAAAGTATTAATTTTAGTGCAAGAGGTTGTGGTGCAAAAGGAACCTTTGTTGTTTGATCAAGATTTTAAATATACTCAAGTTAAACGATTCACAGGTTATGGTAAATTTTTTTGTATTGAACCTGTTGAAATAGATGCTCAATGCGTATTTATAGATCTTATAAACGATAAATATCTATGTAAAATGCCATTTGGTTGTTATGGTGATTAATGATGACGCATTTCATTTTATTGTCACATAATATTAAGTAGCATTTCATGTCTATATATTTAAATATGTATATCTTAATGTAATAATAAATTGAAAAAAATATTACTCTAAATCTTGATTACTTTAACCCAATAAAAGTTCTATAAACATTTTCTTGAATCCATTTTTTAATAGTAGCAATGCATAGTTTTCAATAAAAACGGGTTAAAATAAAGAAATTACAAAAATATTCTTCCAACATAATATCGTACATGAGAACTAATAATTAAAGAAGAAATAAAATTGTTTCCTTTTTTCTAAAGTTTTTAAACTTTCACTTTTATAATTTTGTTATTAATTTAAATAAATCTTTTAAATAATACATTATATGATAAATTTTGCTCTTAATTATCTGAAATACTTCCGGTTTTTTTTTTATTTTTATAAATTAAAGCAATTAGTAAAGTTCCTAAAGCTTCAAATTAAAAAAAAAAAAAACGTAAAAAAACGCTTAACACACAATTTAAAAAAATATTAATTAAAAACATAAATGAAAAATTTCATCTCAGAAATGTATACAAAGCGTATCGGAATGCTCTGTATATTCTTTGAGAAATGTTTGGGAAGCGTGAACAAAGCGTTTCTTAATATTCATTATTAAAGTGTAAAGAAAGTGTATTTTAATGCTTCGTATACATTTTGTGGAATGTTTGAAAAGTGTAAACAAAGCGTTTCTTAATATAAATTTTCGAAGTGTAAAGAAAGTGTATCTGAATGCTTCATACACATTTTGTGGAACGTTTAAGAAGCGTAAACAAAGCGCTTCTTAATATAAATTTTTAAAATGTAAAGAAAGCGTATCGGAATGCTTCGTATACATTTTGTGGAACGTTTGAGAAGCGTAAACAAAGCGTTTCTTAATATAAATTTTTGAAGTGTAAAGAAAGTGTATCGGAATGCTTCGTATACATTTTGTGCAACGTTCAGGAAACGTTAAAGAAACATGAATTATTGGAGAGTATAGAAAATGTAATAAAACACTTCATACATGTTTTATGGAGCGTTTAAGAAACGTGTATAAAGCTTCGAAATCATGAAGAGTTAATGGAAAGTCAATGAAACTTCTAAGAAGCGTAAATTCTATTCATTCACGCTTCTTTGACGCTTCGTAAAGCTTTTCATTTTCACCAGGGTTGTTGTACAACTTTCTATATAAACTTATAACTATTCAAAGATCGACCATTCATAAGAATAACATTGAAAATTTATACACAAATACACGAAAATAAATGCTTTTTTTTAATTATATTTTTTATGAATGGATTTAGTTAAGAATAATGTCATTCCATTGTTATGTTTTATGTTTTCTCTTACTCTAGATCCATTTTTGTTTTTCTCCCTAGTTATGCTGTCAGGTATAGAGAAAGAAAACTGCGTGCAAGTATGTAAAAGTATTTTATAAGTTTGATTCAAATATACTTATTTTGCTCAAGCACTATACATACAATTTGTTTAACTGCATCATAAAGAAATAATCCTCATATATATTTTAGAGATTATAGGCTTAGAATTGCAATAATTAAGTAAGACAATTGGCTTTAAAGCAGGTTATATTTTTTCTTCGTATTATCGCTGGCTCGTTTTAAAAATGACCCATAATAAGAATAACAGTTATAACATTGATCCATTAAGTGGTAATAATTATGAAACCTGGATATTTCGAGTTAAAACAATATTGACAGAACTCATTGTATAAGATATGATACTCGTTAAATACAGTGATAAAAATTATGATACGTCGAAGCAGAAAGAAGAAGCCAAAAAGAAGGAAAATAAATACAAATCTATACTTGTACAATGTATTAATGATACGTAAATAGATATTATTAGAGATATAGAAATAGCATATAATATGTGGATACGTTTACACGAGGTATATGAAAAAAGAGTTTGTCTAGAAAAATATTTCTTAAAAAAAAATTAATGTCGATGAAAATGTGTGAAGGAGAAAAGTTAGAAGACTTTTTATTAAAATGCGACCGTGTTTTATGTCAGCCGAAATCGTCAGGTATTGATATAAAATACAAGGATGCTATTTGTACACTGCTTCTCGCATTACCAAAATCATATGAGATTAGTGGTAACCGTTCTTGAGAACAAGGCAGTCGAGACGTTGGACTTAAAATATGTAAAGGCAAAATTAAGAATAGAGTCTGAGAAGAGAAAGGAAAATGATGGAGATCAAAATAAATTAATAAAAGAAGCTGCATTTATATCTAATATAAAATGTCACAATTGTGGTGAGAGTGGACATATTAAGAAATACTGTAAAAAGACATCTCAAATTTAACCTAGTTATAATAATACTTAAGAAAATACATTCCGGGGAACTAGAGGTAGGAGAGGTGTGAATCAAAGCAGTACGAACCGTGGGAATGCTACTAACAAAAGAGGTCATCAAGGTTGGAATAATCAATCACATTTTAGACGAACCAACTACACCAACAAATGAGAAAAGGAGACTATGTCGAAACGGATAAAACTCGCGAAGATAGTATATGTTTTATAAGTAGTAGGAATGATGGCGTAGATACCGTAAGAAATGAGAATATTCTGTTTTTTGTTGATTCGGGATGTACTGATCATTTGGTAAATAATAAGAAATATTTTAGTGACTTTATAATTATATTATAAAGTTTATAATTATATATTAAATGAGAAAATAAGAATAGCAGTTGCTAAGGATAAAAATTATCTAAAAGCGGTAGGTATTGGAAATATTAATGTTTATAGTTATGTAAATGGCAACAAAATTAAATGCACAATCAAGAATGTTTTTATGTTCTAAATCTAAGGAAAAACTAATGTCTGTTAAAAAGTTAGAAATGTTCAATATAAAAGTAGTGTTTAAAAAAGGTAAAGTTATGGGATGGAAATAGATTAATTGGTTTGGGTCTCAGAAATTATTTGTATGAAATATGTTTTAAAGTACTGAAAAGTGAATGTTTGAATATTGACAAAGAAGATGAAATCTTAAGTTATGGCACAAGAGATATGGACATTTAGATTATTCATATTTAAAGAAGTTAATAAATAATGATATGGTTAATGGTATTGAAAAATTAAAGTTAAGTAAAGTAGAATTTTGTGAATCATGCGTATATGGAAGAATGAGAAAGCTACAATTTCGAACGAGAAAGAAAAGTGAACGTATTCTAGAAATAGTACATTCAGATGTTTGTGGTCCGATTAATCCAGTTTCACATGATGGTGATAAATATTTTGTTACATTTATAGATGATTATTTGAATTTTATTTGTGTTTATATGATTAAAGCCAAAAGTAAAGTATTTAGTTTTTTTATAGAATATATACAAATGGTACAAACTAAATTTAATAAACGAATAGTCATTTTGCGATAATGGCAAAGAGTACGTTTCAGGTGAAAGGATACGTTATTGTAAAGAAAACGGCACTGTTGTTAAATTATACAATATACTCCCCAGCAGAATGGTAAAGCCTGAACGTTATAATCGCAGTCTAATGGAAAAAGCAAGATCAATGATAAATAATTCAAAGATACCACAACATTTTTGGAATAAAGCGATAAGAACAGCGGCGTATATCCTAAATCGTAGTCCAAGCGCAAATCAATTACTCCTGCTGAACTATGGTATAATAGAAAACCAGATGTTAGAAACTGGAGAGTTTTTGGTGCAATGGCGTATCACATGTGCCGGGACAATTTAGAAGTAAATTTGATGAGAAATCTGAAAAGTGTATAATGATGGGGTACGCAAATAATGATTACAGATTATGGAATGTTAAAAAAGAAAAAATTTAAACTTCTAGAAATATAGTATTAAACAAAGATATTTTTTATTATAAACAAAATGGGAAAAGTAACATTGTCAAAATCAAAGATGTAAATATGAGTAGTGACGTAGATGATGATAATGATGCAATTTTAGAAACCGAAGAATTAAAACCACAGAGAGATGAAAATGTAAAGATTAGAAGAAAAAAAATATAAAACGTACAGAAAAATTTAATGATTTCAAAATGTATATGACTTTTGATGCTATGTCTTTTGTAGAAAAAGTTCCGAATTATTATGATGATTTAAGAAATAGAATAAATAAGAACTTGTGAGAGAACGCAATGAGTAGAAAAATAGAATCTATAATTAAAGCGAATACATGGAAGTCAGTTGTTGAACGTAAAGATGTAGAAATATTGGATACAACATGGGTATATAGTTACAAACCACTTGAAAAAGATAAGTTAAATCAATATAAGGCAAAATTAGTTGTAAGAGATTTTGCGCAAAAGGAAACATTTAATTACGATGAATTATATTCACCCGTTGCAAAGATGTTCACTATAAGAATTTTGTTAACTATAGGAAATCAATTTCAATATCATTTTATACAACTAGATGTTCAAACTGCATTTTTTCATAAGAATTTAAAGGAAGATATTTATATTTATCCGTCTAAAGGTGTTAAATATAAAATTGGCCATGTGTTCAAGAAAACAAAGCGCTCTACGCTCTAAAACAATCGTTCAAATGTTGGAACAATAGAATTAATGATTTTTTATTAAGTCTGAATTTTGAAAGATCAAACGATGATTACTACTTATATTTTAAGAAATATAAAAAAAAACTGTTTACTTATTGCTATATGTTGATGATATAATACTAGCAGATCCAAATTTAAGTTGTATAGATTTCTATAAAGACAAATTAATTCAAGAGTTTAGTGTAAAAAATAAAGAAAAATTTAAAAATTTTGTTGGATTAGAAATAGAATATGATAAAGTAAAGGGTATATTAACCAAATTAAATTAATCAAAAACGATATTTGCTAAGAATTTTAAGAAGATTTAATTTTGAAAACTGCAAACAGTGTGTAACACCTATTGAATCTAAATTAAATTTAACTGGAATTGAAAGTGATAAAACTACAGATAAACAAGTGAACGAATTAATAGACTGCTTAATGTATTTAATGTTAAGTTCACGTCCAGACTTAAGTTTTGCCATAAACTACTTTAGTAGATATCAAGATAAATATCCGAATACCGTGTAGCAACATCTCAAAGAATATTAAGATATTTCACAGAGACAAAGAATCTTAGTTTATATTAGAGAAGAAGAGAAGCATCCACTAGTGTGTTATGTAGATGCAGGTTAGGGAGGAAATGTACATGCTCGAAAATCAGTGCCTGGATACTTAATTAAAGTGTTTGGTAGTATAGTTTCTTGGACCACTAAAAAACAAAATTGTATTGCATTATCAACGACTGAAGCTGAACTTATAGCGTTGTGTAATTCAGTTGTGGATGGACTTTTGTTTAAGAGATTATTAGATTTTAGTATAAGGACTGATAATATTACAATATTTGAGAACAATCAATCATGTATCTTCTTAGTTAAGAATCCGGAAAATAATCGAAAAGTTAAACATATAGATCTGAATAAAAGTTTGTTTATAAGAACTTTAAAAATAGAGCTATACAATAGGAGTATATTAATGGTAAAGATCAACAAGCAGATATATTAACTAAAAGCTTAAAGGGGGCGCGTTTGAGAAGTCGAAAAATGCAGGTTTTTTTAAAGATTTTTTTTTCAGCTGAAATAAAAGTAATCAGTTCAAAATTATGTGGTTATTTTATTTACAATATTAAATATAAAAAATAATTTTTTTAGAAAAAAATATTAATATTTTCATTAAAAAATAAGGCCGTGTTTCTGGTACCTCGCCGCTTATCTTGTGTACAAGATAGTGGCCATTCCTTTTATTTGGAACTAGAAATGAAAATTTTTTTATTAATTTTATGTAGTTACCTTCTGGGTGAACTAAAATAATTTTGTAAAAAGTTAAATTACACTAATTTTTTGCAATAAAATCAGAATTTTTTTTGTGAAAAATGCATTTTTTTTAAAGTCGTATAAATTTTCCATTTTTTGTAATTACATAAAATTAATGAAAAAGTTTTTATTTTTGGTTTTAGATAAAAAAAATGGCCGCTATCTTGAACACAGTGGGCGGCGAGGTACCAGGAACACGGCCTTATCTTTTAATAAAAATATTAATATTTTTTCTTAAAAAAATTATTTTTTATATTTAATACTGTAATTAAAGAACCACAAAGTTTTGAACTAATAACTTTTATTTTAGCTGAAAAAAAAAATCCCTAAAAATCCTGCATTTTTCGACTTCCAAAACAAGACGCCCCCCTTAACAAGTGTTTTATTTTGTAAGAATCGTAAATGTTTAAGTTTAAATAATTACCCAAGTAGAAATTTTTCTCGATCTTCCCTGAATATATACGGACCCTGCATGGGAAATATTAGCTTGGAAAATTCAGACGGGTTTTGGCTTTTTGCTATAAATTTTCCACGATTTTTCCCAGGTTTTGGTTAAAAAATATCTATCTGTATTTTTTCCTGGATCTGGCCGGGTCCAATCTAGGAAAAACCAGTATTTTTATTCTGAACTTTCAGGTTGTGTTAACGTTTGTTAAATATTTTACGGCTCAAAATAGTAACACCTTAGAGCATATTAAAGAGTTACGGTTTAAAATAAAAGAAAAAACGGTTTAAGACGTACAAATTGTGTGATCGCATATTCGCGGTTTCTCGTCTACTGTTGAAAAAGCGAAAATATCGGGCGAGGACAAAATTAGAAACAAACATAGCGAACATTGAAACTGAAAGTGACACGTGTGACGAAAGTGACTTGATAAAAAACAAGTATTTGCGATCTAACAGTAATGAAGCTACTGATAGTGCTGTAAATGAGAATGTCTATCATGTACGCGACGAAGAGGAAACTGATGGCCTGGAAATATTTATGGAAAATAACAATTCAGAGCTCGAAGATGATATGTCAGATCCAGAAAAAGAAATCGAGAATTCAAAGCTCAAAGATGATATATTAGAATCAGAAAGAGAAATCAATGAATACAATGAAGGTCACAATAATGAGGATAAAACGGCTGATGAAATGGTAAAATTACGTCAGTGAATTGTAACCAACCAAATTCCACACAATCAAGCAGATGAGTTGTTGGATATTTTAGACCTAGATTAATGCCACTTTTACCCAAATCTACAAAAACGTTTATAAGAACATCATCCGCAAAATACAATATCGAACAATCCAGGAGAAAACCCAAGTAAAATAAGGGCCATAGGCGAGATTCCAGTATAATTTCTAGAAAAAACCGTGGAAACAAGCCTGGGCCTGGGTACATTTTAGATAATGGATCCGTCCATGCCCGCCGTCCCCATTACATATGGGTCCAAGCTAGATTTCCCGGACAGATCCAAGCTATACTCGGGGAAAAATATCCAGGGCCAAACTTTCTCCTAGACCAGATTTCTACCTGGTAGAGAGGGCATATTATGAAGCATTATAAATTATCAGTAGATTAGAAATCTATATTTTAAGTTCAACAATCCTATTTTAAGTAAGTTGTATTATTTTGTGAAATGTTACTTTAAGTCTTAAGTTGATTTTATTGAATGACATTAAGAGAGGGTATTAAGAATAATGTCATTTCATTGCTATGTTTTATGTTTTCTATGACTCTAGATCCGTTTTTGTTTTTCTTCCTAGCTATGCTGTTAGATATAGAGAAAGAAATCCGCCTGCAAGTACGTAAAAGTATTTTATAAGTTTCATTCAAATATACTTATTTTGCTCAAGCACGATACGTACAGTTTCTTTAACTGCATCATAAAAAAATAATTCTCATATATATTTAAGAATTTTAGTGCTGCTTAAATTTATATAACGGCCACAATTTTTCAATTCAAAATTTTTTTTATTTATTAGAAGCATACTAAATAATTTTATATAAAAAAATTAAATAAGGCATCTTTTTTTCATGCATATGTATTTTAAGTACTTAAAACAATTATTATCACATGCATTTGCGTCCGCACTCAGTCTCCATTATACTAATAATTATACTATTAATTACATTAAATTATTATATGCAACACTATAAATGTGTTACTTCCATATTCAAAATTATGTATCGCAAACTGAACATCATGCAAGCATTGACAGCATTAAGTGAGTAATCCAAAAATTTTTACATAAGCGTAATATTAAAATAATAAAATGGCGCAATTTCATAGATACTTCTAATACTTTAGAGAATTAATATTTATGCATTATACATTATTTATGCATTTGTTTACACGATACTCTGAATGTGTTCAAGTTTTAGTTTTATATAGTGTCATTACTGCAATTTATACTTTTAATCAGAAATAATTATAAATTTAGAATACAATAAATTTCTAATTCGTTCAAACGTTTTAACTTCTACAATTATATTTCAACTTAATAACTAATAAAAAATATGTTGTTATAATATTTAGTTTTTACATATTTTTGAAAGCTGCAAACATTGAAGAAATCTTGCATGATTATTGAATTCAATTCGCAGGCGTTAGTATCTAATTATGTTATTAAAAAAAGAAATAAAAAATTATTAATACAATAAGCAAATGATATAATTAGCATTTGTCTTAAATGTTTTTCAATTGTATAATACTATTGTTGAAGAACGCGTCAATAATAGTACCTCTCAGGTGATGTGGAAATCTATTGTCCCATATTTATTATCTTGTTGCATTTGTGATATGACATTCCTGAGGTTGAGTATTGCGCACTTTAATTATGCGTGTTGTTAGCGCATTTGGCAACTCGTTGTTAGCATGCGAGCGGCAAGCAGGGGACAGGAAGCGTCAATCAGAAAATTGAGCCAAAAGTTGCAACTAATTACCACATTTCTGCTATAAATAATATTACTATTAATAATAAATTAATTAAAAATTCACAAATTTTACAGCCGTATTGTATATTTTTAACTTTTGATGTTAGAATTCAATACGATTGCAACTCAATAATATGATTTTTAACTTTTCGATCTCCGTTTAAACGATTTTTTGGAATAAAATATTATTATAATGACTATCTTTTTTACCTCACATTGAAAAACCATTGAATAACTTTTTCTTACAAAGCAAAAATGTCTTCACTTATTTTTATTTTTTGTCTCAAAAGAATGTTTGATAGCGATATTACGCACCATAGTGAAGAATGCACTACAGTTAAGAAACCAATTCTTGATGAAACATTAACATAAAATAATTTTGGACAAAATAATTTTCTCTCCTTGATAAAGCATTATTAAATACTATTTTGTACTAACATAGATACGATAAGAAATACATAAGAAATGCAATAATGAAACAGATCGCGCTACTAAACTCGTTAAATTATGTTTCGCGACAGAGTTGTGTAGAACGATATATATGTAGCTCTGCGTCCTATTAAGCCTTAACCAAAGGTTAATGCAATACTGTTAACTGTACTTTATTATTAAATTTTATTTTGCATATATATATATTCATCGGCCGCATCGATTGTTTTCGCCAAATGTTAATATAAGTTCGTCGGCTACATCGATTGTATTCGCGGAATATATATGCACTTATTGTATTCAAAAGATTAAACGCATAAAAATTAAATGTAATTAAAATATTTAATATAAACTAAATCAGCGCTCGGAATTAGTTGCACATTTTGGGCCGATTCCCGAGACGACGCCTTCTGTTCCCCCAATACCACCCAGCCGCTGGCGGCCGAGTCGCCGATAGCTCTGGCTCAGAAGCGTTTTATATAAGAAATAGGCTGGGTTGTTGAGGCACCTCTTAGAAAATAGTAATATTTTCTTCGCTACATAAATAATGTTTATTTTCATTAATACATAATATACAGGGTGTCCCAAAAATTTTGACACAGCGGCCGTATGCCGGTAAAGCAGACCAAATTGAACCGAAAAGTCCTCTATCATTTTACAATTTTCACAAGGGTTAAAGAGATATTAATTATTAAAGATTACCGAATGCGAACGCACGACTGAGATACGACCGCCTAGCGAGACGCGCCGTTCGCCGCTCCCCGCTCGCCGCTTGTCGCTCACCGCTTACCGCACGCCGCTTACCGCACGCCGCGCGCCTAGCGACCGTAGTCTGTAGGCGGTCGTATTTCAGCCGTGCGTTCGCATTCGGTAATCTTTAATAATTAATATCTCTTTAACCCTTGTGAAAATTGTAAAATGGTAGAGGACTTTTCGGTTCAGTTTGGTCTGCTTTACCGGCATACGGCCGCTGTGTCAAAATTTTTGGGACACCGTGTATATATACTTAAGAGTGGATTTCCGAAAAGCTATCACCTCCGATTTGGCTTATAATCAGCCTAAATACTAATTTTCTCTAGTGAATAATATTCCCAAATGGAAGATGAATGCTTCTTTTTAATTATATTTTTTAAGGCTGAATTGTATTAAGAATAATGTCATTCCATTGCTACGTCTTATATTTTCTATGGCTTAGTTTACACCGATTGTTTAGTACTCGTACCAAATACTAAATCTACTTCTCCGCTAGGTATAAATCGTTTAGTGTAAAATCTACACCAATCAAAGAAGCTGATTTAGTACTTGGTACGCGTATTAAACAATCGGTGTAAACTAATCCTATGACTTTGGATCCGTTTTTGTTTTTCTCCCTAGTTATGTTGTTAGATATAGAGAAAGAAAATCGCGTGCAAGTATGTAAAAGTATTTTATAAGTTTGATTCAAATAAACTTATTTTGCTCAAGCACGACACGTACAGTTTGTTTAACTGCATCATAAAAGAATAATCCTCATATATATTTAAGAGGTTATGGGCCCAGGATTGCAACAGTTAAGTAAGACAATTGGCTTTAAAGCAAGATTATATTTTTCCTTTGTATTACCTTTGACTCGCTTTTAAAAATGGCCTAAAATAAGAATAACAGTTATAAAATTAATCCATTAAGTGGTAATAATTATAAAGCCTGGAAATTTCGAATTAAAACAATATTAACAGAATTCAATGTATAAGATATGATACTCGTTAAACACAGTGATGAAAATTATGATACATCGAAGCAGAAAAAAGAAGCCAAAAAGAAGGAAAATAAATGCAAATCTATACTTGTACAATGTATTGATGATACGCAAATAGATATTATTAGAGATAAAGAAACAGTATATGATATGTGGATAAGTTTACAAGAGGTATATGATAAAAAAAGTTTGTCCGAAAAAATATTTCTTAGGAGGAAATTAATGTCGATGAAAATGAGTGAAGGAGAAAAGTTAGAATTCTTTTTATTAAAATTCGACCGTGTTTTATGTCAGCTAAAATCGTCAGAAGCTGATATAAAAGAAGAGGATGCAATTTGTACACTTTTGGTAATGCTTCTCGCATTACAAAAATCATATGAGACAATGGTAACCGTCCTTGAGAACATGTCAGTCGAGACGTTGGACTTAAATTATGTACAGGCAAAATTAAGAATAGAGTTTGAGAAGAGAAAGGAAAATGATGGAGATCAAAAAGAATCAATAAAGCATTTATATCTAATATAAAAAAATGTCACATTTGTGGTGAGAGTGGTCGTATTAAGAAATACTATAAAAAGACATCCCAAATTCAACCAAATTATAATAATACTTAAGAAAATACATTCCGGGGAACTAGAGGTAAGAGAGGTGTGAATCAAAGCATTACGAACCGTGGGAATGCTACTAACAAAAGAGGTCATCGAGGTTGGAATAATCAATCACATCTTATACGAAACAATTACAATCAACAAATGAGAAAAGGAGACTATGTCGAAACGGATAAGACTCGCGAAGATGGTATGTTTTATAAGTAGTTTTATAAAAAAATTTTTTTGGATTACAAATAGAGTATGATAAAGTAAATGGTATATTGAAAATTAATCAAAAACAATATTTGCTATGAGTTTTAAAAAGATTTAATTTTGAAAACTGCAAACAGCGAGTAACACTTATTGAATCTAAATTAGATTTAACTGGGGATAAAGTTCCGAATAGGTAAAACGCCCGATTTTTTTGAAACTGCACTATTTTATGTATTTTGGCGCGCTGATTACAAATATGATAATAAAAATCACCGACAAGGTCATTTTCAAGGTCATAACTCCAAAAAAACTGAAAAAATATTACTTTTTAACATTATTTCAATAAATATTGACGTAACAAACAAATGTTTCAAATAAAAGTTGTAGTTCTTGTAAAAATACATTATTTATGTTCTATGCATTTTTTGTGTAAAACTGATAATTTTCGAGAAAATTGACGTTAAAGATTAAAAACTTTGGTAAACAGGTAGGCCTTAGCTTGCATGCGCATGCCGTTCAAAAATGTAGCGGCGTGTGTGCGTATACAATTTATGTATATTTATTAAATTTTTGCCTTGCTAAAAATCTAATGAGTCTACAATATACTAAAAATACTAGATACTGAAAAGATTAGCAAGACTCCAACGCAAGGTGTGTGCGCGCAGAAAGTTTATATGAATTAAATCTTTGCCTTACTAAAAGTATGATGAGTCTACTATATACTAAAAATTTTAAATACAGGAAAGATTAGCAAGACCCCAACGCAAGGTGTGTGCGCGCAGAAAGTTTATATGAATTAAATCTTCGCCTTACTAAAAGTATGAGTCTACAATATACTAAAAATATTAGATACTGAAAAGATTAGCAAGACCCCAACGCAAGGTGTGTGCGTGCAGAAAGTTTATATGAATTAAATCTTTGCCTTACTAAAAGTATGATGAGTCTACTATATACTAAAAATTTTAAATACAGGAAAGATTAGCAAGACCCCAACGCAAGGTGTGTGCGTGCAGAAAGTTTATATGAATTAAATCTTTGCCTTACTAAAAGTATGATGAGTCTACTATATACTAAAAATTTTAAATACAGGAAAGATTAGCAAGACCCCAACGCAAGGTGTGTGCGCGCAGAAAGTTTATATGAATTAAATCTTCGCCTTACTAAAAGTATGAGTCTACAATATACTAAAAATATTAGATACTGAAAAGATTAGCAAGACCCCAACGCAAGGTGTGTGCGTGCAGAAAGTTTATATGAATTAAATCTTTGCCTTACTAAAAGTATGATGAGTCTACTATATACTAAAAATTTTAAATACAGGAAAGATTAGCAAGACCCCAACGCAAGGTGTGTGCGCGCAGAAAGTTTATATGAATTAAATCTTCGCCTTACTAAAGGTATGATGAGTCTACAATATATTAAAAATATTAGATACTGAAAAAATTAGCAAGACCCCTACGCAAAGTAGAGAGCATATTGTGTTTGAAAGTTATTTTCAACTTCTATAATAGACACTAGCTATGTAATAAGCGGGGGGAGAGGCTCCGCCCCTCCCCCCTGCACCCCTTTCCCCGCCTGCACCCATTTCCTCCTCGGGAGGCTCCGCCCCCCGAACCCCCCGTGTTTCATCCTACTTACCAAAGTTTTTAATCTTTAACGTCAATTTTCTCGAAAACTATCAGTTTTACACAAAAAATGCATAGAACATAAATGATGTATTTTTACAAGAACTACAACTTTTATTGGAAACTTTTTTTTGTTACATCAATATTTCTTGAAATAATCTCAAAAAAGTGATATTTTTTCATTTTTTCTGACCTTGTTTTGGCCTTGAAAATGACCTAGTCGGCGAATTTCATTATCATATTCGTAATCAGCGCGCCAAACTACATAAAATAGTGGAGTTTTAAAACATTCGGGCGTTTTACCTATTCGGAACTGCACCCTTAACTGGAATTGAAAGTGATAAAACTACAAATAAACCAGTGAAAGAATTAATAGGCTGCTTAATGTATTTAATGTTAAGTTCACGTCCAGATTTAAGTTTTGCCATAAACTGCTTTAGTAAATATGAAGATAAATATCCGAATACCGTGTAGCAACATCTCAAAAGAATATTAAGATATCTCACAGAAACAAAGAATCTAAGTTTAGTTTATATTAGAGAAGAAGAGAAGCATCCACTAGTGTGTTATGTAGATGCAGGTTAGGGAGGAAATGTACATGCTCGAAAATCAGTGCCTGGATACTTAATTAAAGTGTTTGGTAGTATAGTATCTTGGACCAGTAAGCAACAAACTTGTATCGCATTATCAACGACTGAAGCTGAATAGCGTTATGTAATTCAGTTGTGGATGGACTTTAGTTTAAGAGGTTATCAGATTTTTAGTATAAGGACTGATAATATTACAATATTTGAAAACAATCAAGCATGTATCTTCTTAGTTAAGAATTTGGAAAATAATTGAAGAGTTAAACATATAGATCTGAAATATAAGTTTGTATATAAGAACTTTAAAAATGGAACTATACAATTGGAGTATATTAACGGTAAAGATCTACAAGCAGATATATTAACTAAAAGCTTAACAAGTGTTTTATATTATAAGAATCGTAAATGTTTAAGTTTAGATAGTTAGAGAGGGCATATTATGAAGCATTATACATTATCAGTAGATTAGAAATCATTATTTTATGTTGAACAATGCTATTTTTAATAAGATGTGTTATTTTGTGAAATGTTACTTTAAATCTTAAGATAATTTTAGAAAATGTCATTAAGAAAGGGTGTTAAGAATATTGTCATTCCATTGCTATGTTTTATGTTTTCTATGACTTTAGATCCGTTTTTGTTTTTCTCCCTAGTTATGCTGCTGGATATAGAGAAAGAAATCCGCGTGCAAGTATGTAAAAGTATTTTATAAGTTTCATTCAAATATACTTATTTTGCTCAAGCACGATACGTACAGTTTGATTAGCTGCGTCATAAAAAAATAATTCTCATATATATTTAAGAATTTTAGTGCCGCTTAAATTTATATAACGGCCACAATTTTTCAATTTATAATTTTTTTTTCTAGGAGCATACTAAATAATTTTATATAAAAAAATTAAATAAGGCGTCTTTTTTTCATGCTTATGTATTTTAAGTATTTGTAACAATTATTACCACATCCCACACAGCATGCAATATTGCAGTAATATAGCAGTAATGTTACAATTTTTTTGGAATATTACGCGGCAATACATCAGTAATATTGCATAAATATTGTTGTAATATTAAATGTCCGCGAGAATCCATCACTTAAATATTTCTGCGATATTTTAATAATATTACGATGATCTGTCTGTAATAATGCGATGATATTTATACAATATTACGGTAATGTTTCGACAATATTACTGATACTGTTCTGCAATATTGCCATAATAATTCTGTAATATTGTCTATAATATTATAATGATGTTTACGTAACGTCGCTCTTTTACTGCAACAGTGACATAACTCAAAAGTCACGATTTTTCAGAAAACGAGTTTAAGTGTTTTAAATCGTTATAACACATCTATTTAAAACATTCAAATTCGTTTTGTGGAAAATCGTGATTTTTTAATTATGTCACTGTTGCAGTAAATAAAAAAATTTTATTTATTTGTTATAATTTCATATAAATTGGTTATTATTACAGTTTTTATTATTATATTATTATATTTTTTTATTAAATTCTAAAAGCATACTTGACATGTATATATGTATATATTATAAGAACATTACTTTATCTATATGTGTGTATGTATCATTTATATATATGTGTGTATTTATATCTATATATATTTCACAGATCGTCTCCTTCGTCTGTTTCCTGTTCGTCATCTTTTCTGTTATCTTTTTCTTCATCTTTCTTTATTCTATAATATAAAGTGATCATTTATATGTATATTCGTTTCGACTGATAAAAATTATTTTATGGATAATAATAAACAAATATATATTACCTCTCTCTCAAAACTCGTTGCGGAGCATTTGCTAACCAATTGCCTATTTTTCTTTGCAACTCGTCTTCTTTGATATTTCTGTCACATTTCATGACTGTTTCTGAAAATCAAAATTCCATAGGATGTAACTTCGTTATCTAATTAATATTACTATAACATATTATATACATAAATCTCGTTGTTTTGCATTTTATAAATCATGTACGTTAAAATATTCTACTTTTCTCGGGCTTAATATTATTTTTCTTGAAAGATTTATTGTAAGGAGAAGCTCAACTATAATTACGTAAAAATTTGGTTTTTTATTGTTTATTTTATTTTTGTCGCTACAAAATAGTTCATAAAAATTAAGAAATTCTAAATTATATTGTATTTATAATATTTTTGTTATTCTTAAATGTTTCTTATTGTGTTTCAAATTGTTATTTTTAAAATAAAATGGTTCAATTGCTTTCAATTACAAAAAAACTGTTGTTTCTCTATACACACTGTAATCTAAAATTATACTTACCAATAATGCATTTTGTGATTTTGAATTTGGACAGAGCTTTTTTCTTCTGTTTTCCAAAATAACTAAATTCACAAGCAAACTTATTTGTGAATGCTTTTGATAGAATATTGGTTGTAATTTCATAAGCATTTCTTCCTCCTCTTTTGGCGAACAGTGTCATCTGCAAACATTACAACTAATAACTACTAATGTCAATATATTTAGCATATGGAAAAGCTACTTCCACAAACTGCAAAAAGTACATGCTAGAGTATATTGCAGTATCAATACTCTACAATTCACCCAACACAGAGGATTTTAGAAATATTAAAAGACTAATATATATATATATATATATATAAGTTATATGTATGTCCAGAGGTAGTTTTCGGGACATTTTGTGCGACGCAATAGCAGTTTTCAGGACTTTTGTTGGTTTTCAGGACTGTCCCGAAAAAATTTATATATCCAAAGGCAGTTTTCGGGGCGTCCCGAAAACTGCCTTTGGATATATAAGAGAACTGTTCTGAAATGTACCTCTTCATATATAATGTTTATATATATAAATCATTTGTATAATGGTATTTTTCAGGACCTATTAATAAAATCCAGAAATTAATACACACCGATGTATATATATCGTAAATCATAATATATATTTCCAAAGTAGTATTTCTAGTAATGATTCTAATAAATATAAGCTTTATATATATATTTCTTAATTAATATACTCACAAGTAAAATACTTAAGTCCCGAAAGGTGCCTTTATATAAGTTGAAATATTAAAACCGTTATTATTTTTAATAATGATGTATATATCAAAAACATACTTCACGCACACATTACAGAAAAAAATATTGATTACAATAATACAATAATAGATAGCAAGTATATGCGTGAGCGGCGCACGAGCAACTGGACCGTGTTTACCCGAACAAAAATAGATTGTAATTATATAAAATGATATGATATAAATTAATTTCATATGATCATATATAATAATATCTAAAATTTGACTGTGTTCATAACACAGATAAAATAAAAAGATATTTATTAAAAAACGCAAAAAAACTTGGCGCTGCTACGGTAAACTACATATTAATTTCATTGCTTTATAATACTTTGTGGTGTAGCAGCGCCAAGTTTTTTTGCGTTTTTTAATAAATATCTTTTTATTTTGATTAAATTTTTTATATTTTTTCATCTTTTAATTAAATATTTTTATTTTTTAAATATATTAAAAAATTTTTTAATTTTATAGAATTTTATAGAAGAGTTTTATAGAAATAGTGTACAACTTTTTTCATAGTTCTTTAGTCCCACTTGGTGCCATTTCCTGATATCATATTTTTTTGTAGAAAGTATATATAATAGCTTTTTTGAAAATTTTAATATACAAGTTTTTTTTGAAAGGTTTTAATATATCTCTTGATAATATATATGACAGGTTTTTTTGAAAGGTTTAATATATACAACAATTTTTTTGAAAGATAAAACAATACGGTTTTGTTTTAGTTGTGACAAGAGCGTGTACTTGGTTCAATTTACATTAGTGTAGTTGTGAAAGTGTAAAGAATATGCTCAAGTGTGTATAACGAATTTAAAACATTACGTTTATAAAAAGGCAGTGTCTAAAACTGTTTGTACAATAATGTTACTGCTAGGAGGACTTTAAATGTACTTGCAGAATTATTTCTGTAAAAAATTGTAAAATAGGTTGTATTGATAGAGCCTATATAGTTCGAATAGAAATCGGAAAGTTTCATAGTTGTATTTCTGCTGTTTTGTTAGATTTTTTTTCGTGGATGGACGCATCGCATTTGCGATTGTTATACGCATTTGCTTTAGTTTCGCGAACAGATTTCTTTTGTATTAAAGATTAATTTCATTAACAATAAGAGATTATTAGGACGCAGATGTTCGTGCACGATCCCGAGTCGGGCGCGGAGAACCACAGCGTGCGAGTGCTCGCTAAAGTGAGGTAGCAAGTTGCTCGCTCTCACTCGCACTCACACGCTGCGGTTCTCCGCGCGCGACACGGGATCGTGCACGAAAAAATTCACGTCCTATTCATTAGTTTATTAAGATATATAAAACAAATCCATATTCTCTAACAATGTTAATTAATCGTTTTTCATTTTGGAATATCATGCAACAAAGACTCAAGTCTTTATTATTAGATCTATTGAAAATAAAATTGTCCTGGAAACTGCCATTGTATATGTTACAGTTTTAAAACTGATTAGAAAAGATATACATAGTCAATATCTATATTTCAAAAACAATCATAAAATTAGGATAATTATTTAAATAATGAATGAAATTGACTATTGCTTTTATTTATTTCAATAATCTAACAAATTTTACTTTATAGGTTTGTTCATGTATGTTTCAATAACAGGACGCGATCATTCTTGTCGCGCGGTAAAAGTTAGTCAATCAACTGATAACTTTTTCATAAAAACAAAAGACTGATTGGCTACTGCGTCGTACGACAAGCGTTACCGCGTCCAGTGTATAGAAGCCATAAAACTACATACCGTACATACTATATACGTTCAAGAATTATTTCATTTGATATGTAAAAGTCATTTTTGTTTTGTATGTATATATACGACTGAATACTTATGTGAAAAAATGTCACGATATATATTGTTTTTTTGTAATTGTCATAAATATTACGGAACAAATATGAAACACAAAAGGATGAACGTTAAATGTGCAGTTAATAGAAATTGTAAGAAAACATGTATTATACGTACAATTGCACAGAACAGTAAGTATTCATTTTTATTTTATTTACTTAAAATAATTAAAATATTTTCAGCGCATGTTGCATACATTCAGCATAACCTATTATAACCTATTTGACAGAATATAACCTTTTTAATCAAGTAATCTTTAATCAAGTAACCTTAATAATCAATAAATAAATCAATATAAGCCATAAATATGTATAGATTTTGCACAGTATCGTTATTTTAACTTCCTTTTTAGTTAAATTCTTTTTTAATTAAATTCTCGCAGCAACACGTTTTGATCAATTGTGTCCAAATAAATGAAATTAAATATTCTATTTTTACAGAAAATAAAGACGATCTTTTTATAATCGCTAAAAATTTAAATACAAATAATCCACGCATTTTTCTGGAGAAAATAAAATTAATTATTCATGATAACAATAGTAAGTATTACAATTTTAAATTCTGAAACTACGTGTGATATTTACATTGCATTTTTATTTTCTACACTAAAAATTTTTCTATTTTTTGCAGTAAATACAGAAACATCACAAGATGTTTGCACTATTAATATGAATACTAATAAGCATATTAATACCAATAGTTTGAACAATGCCACTGATTTTGACAATAATACAGAAATTTTTCTTAATAACGAATATGACCATAATGCAATAAATAATGTCAATAATACACATATTGATTCTGATAATGCCATGATACTTTCCAAAGATAATAAGAATAGTAGAGTAAAGACTATAAATCTTAATGTAACAGTTTCCCGTGATAACGATAATAATTATAAAACAGTAGATAGTGATATTAATACCAATAATTATATGAATAATAATAATCCTAATAATAAAATATCACTTTCCTGCAATAATGACAAAGGTCATAACATAGTAGATAGTGCTATTAATGCCAACAATTTTACGAATAATACTGATTTCGATAATAACGTAATATTTTCTTATAGTAATAGCAATGGCTGTAAAACGGTAAATGATGATATCAATACCAATAATTCTACGACTGATAATGATCTTCATAATAATATATCATTTTCCTTGGATAATGATAAAAATCATACTATAGTAGATAGTACTATTAATGCCAACAATTCTATGAATAATGTTGGTTTTGATAATAATGTGATGTTTTCTCATGATAATGACAATGGCTGTAACACTATAGATATTAATATCAATAATTTTATGAATTGTAATAATTCTGATAATAATATGACATTTTCTGATAATGACAATGCCAATAATTCTGAAACTGGTGTTGTTCTCAATAATGTCATGATATTTTCCTATGATGATGACAATAATTCTAGTATATTGAATGATCTCACTACTGCCAAAACTTCTACGATTTACAATAATAGTGATAATAATATAATATTTTCCTGTGATGATGATAACATTATTAACAACACACAAATTGCTTGTGCAAATATAACAAATACTTCTGAATATCTACCTTCAGCATCGGAAATTACAGTTGAAAACGAAACTACAGAACATGAAAGCATTCACAATAATAATTCTACAACTAATGATAAAAATTCTTCAGAATCACTGATAGACATTTCTTTTATAAATACATTTGGTTGTAAAGAAGACAATTTACATATTTCATTCTCCCAGCCTAAGGGACTTCAAAAAAAGAATTTTTGTTACTATTGTAAAAAGTTTCAAAGTAAAATTGCACGCCATTTAGAAAACGTGCATAAATTGGAACCTGAAGTAAAAAAATTTCTGTTATTGCCAAAAGGTGATCATATTTTTTAATTTTAATTCTATAGAATATTGTATATTTTTTATAAATAAAATAAGTATTAATAATCTTGTTAATATGTATATACATTTTACACAAGTTTATTAATATGCATTTCTTTATTAATATGCATTTCTCAATATTATTTTTGTTTTAGGTAATTTAGAGAGGAAAAAAATTATCGAAACTATTAGAAGAAAAGGAAATTTCATATTTAATACAGATCCTGCCATAAATACAGGAGAGTTAATTGTTTGCCGAAGACCTGCCAAAAATAGTTGTAAAACAGTACGAGATTTTACGAGCTGTGCAAAATGTAAAGGATGGTTCACTAAAAATAATATCAGGCATCATTTTAAGCAATGTGTAGGTGTATCCAAAGGCAGAAGTGTACAAATTTTAGGACGTGCTGTGATGGGAAGAATACATGAATGTGCAAGTGAGACAGTAAGAAAAGTTTTATTCCCAGTTTTGAGGGAAGATGATGTTACACGATGTATTAGATACGATAAATTATTGATAACATTTGCAAACAAATTATGTATCAAGTACAATCTTCAGCATCAACAAGATATGATACGTGCTAGACTTCGACTATTAGGACGGTTTCTTATCGCAGTAAAAGAATATAATCCTGATGTAATAGAATTTTCTGATATATATAATCCTTTTATATATGATGATTGTCTTAAAGCAGTAAATAAAGTAGCACATTTTGATAGCATTCATAAAAAATATGGTGCACCATCAGTTGCATCAAATATTGGGACAAATTTAAAACAAATTGGCAATTTGTTAATAACAGAGTGCATAAAAACAAATGATATAAAGAAGCAAAATAGTACAGAAAATTTTTTAAAATTAGTACAAGAAGATTATGGGATTTCTATAAACAAAACAGTGGAAGAAAATATAACACAATATAAAAGACAGAAAAAAGTTACGCTTCCATCTATGGAAGATATAAAAAAGCTACACTCATATCTAAAAAACAAAAGAAAATTATTATACACAAAACTTCAGAAGAAATTTATGTACAAAACATGGCTGGAACTTGCAAAAGTTACACTTACGTCTACACAAGTTTTTAACAGGAGAAGAGCAGGAGAAATTGAACGTGTTACTATAGAAGATTTTAATACTCGCGAAGGTATAACAAAAGAAGCATATTTTGATTTATATAAATCATTAGGAACCAATTTACAACAGGTAAAAATTATTTTTTTATGTGTAAATAAAATACAAACTAATATGCAATGCAAAATAAAAATTCTATAACTTTTTTATGTAGGTTGCTGATAAATACGTAAGATTCTTAATTCGTGGAAAATTAGGACGCACAGTGCCTGTCATTTTAGACATGGAATTAGTTCAATGTAGTGAATTAATTTTGAAGCACCGACAGGATGCAAATGTTTCTGAAAAAAATCCATATGTATTCGGCATACCTAATAGCAGTAAGCGCTATTTCAAATATTTAAGGGCATGTATCCTTATGCGATATTTTTCTAAAAAATGTAGTGCACAAATATCATATACATTAAGAGGCACTGAATTACGCAAACATATTGCTACAGCGTGTATTACGTTGAATTTATCTGAAAATGAAGTGGACGATTTGGCGAATTTTATGGGACATCACAAAAAAATTCATAAACGCCACTACCGGCAATCAATACCAGCAGTAGAGATCATTCGTATGACAAAGTTTCTTCAAGCAGCATTAGGTGAAAATATGCAACAAGAATCTAATAATAGTGATTCAGGTATAATTATTTACCTTTATTACTCCATATATTTATATAGTTCTTTTTATAAAATACATTAACTATTGTATAACGTTTTTCTATATTTTTTATTACACATACGTATTTTATCAAAAGACAAAATTAGATAAAGGCATCTATAATCCGATTCAAAAAATTAATAATAAAAATAATGTTATAAAAATGTAATATTAAATCATAACAAAATAATGAATGCATTAAATTATTCCTCATAACAAAAATATTTAAATTTCTAATTCATACATATATAAATTATCATCTATTATCATCTTTTATATGTAATCTTAAATTGAAAATCTCTAAGGGCCTATCCAGACAAACTTGCATAGTCGCATAAACATATACATCAGGAAATGGATTGGTTCATTTCCTTATTGACATCATTGCAACCTCTCCACCAATGATAGACTTGCATTTATAGTGATTAATCAACCTTGGGTCGTTCAAACCGTGTACAATCGAAAACGCTATATACAAGTGTGTCTGGATAGGCCCTTAGAGATTATCAATTTAAGATTACATATAAAAGATGATAATAGATGATAATTTATATATGTCTGAATTAGAAATTTATTTTTGTTATGAGGAATAATTTAATGCATTCATTATTTTGTTATGATTTAATATTACATTTTTATAACATTATTTTTATTATTAATTTTTTGAATCGGATTATAGATGCCTTTATCTAATTTTGTCTTTTGATAAAATACGTATGTGTAATAAAAAATATAGAAAAACGTTATACAATAGTTAATGTATTTTATAAAAAGAACTATATAAATATATGGAGTAATAAAGGTAAATAATTATACCTGAATCACTATTATTAGATTCTTGTTGCATATTTTCACCTAATGCTGCTTGAAGAAACTTTGTCATACGAATGATCTCTACTGCTGGTATTGATTGCCGGTAGTGGCGTTTATGAATTTTTTTGTGATGTCCCATAAAATTCGCCAAATCGTCCACTTCATTTTCAGATAAATTCAACGTAATACACGCTGTAGCAATATGTTTGCGTAATTCAGTGCCTCTTAATGTATGTGATATTTGTGCACTACATTTTTTAGAAAAATATCGCATAAGGATACATGCCCTTAAATATTTGAAATAGCGCTTACTGCTATTAGGTATGCCGAATACATATGGATTTTTTTCAGAAACATTTGCATCCTGTCGGTGCTTCAAAATTAATTCACTACATTGAACTAATTCCATGTCTAAAATAACAGGCACTGTGCGTCCTAATTTTCCACGAATTAAGAATCTTACGTATTTATCAGCAACCTACATAAAAAAGTTATAGAATTTTTATTTTGCATTGCATATTAGTTTGTATTTTATTTACACATAAAAAAATAATTTTTACCTGTTGTAAATTGGTTCCTAATGATTTATATAAATCAAAATATGCTTCTTTTGTTATACCTTCGCGAGTATTAAAATCTTCTATAGTAACACGTTCAATTTCTCCTGCTCTTCTCCTGTTAAAAACTTGTGTAGACGTAAGTGTAACTTTTGCAAGTTCCAGCCATGTTTTGTACATAAATTTCTTCTGAAGTTTTGTGTATAATAATTTTCTTTTGTTTTTTAGATATGAGTGTAGCTTTTTTATATCTTCCATAGATGGAAGCGTAACTTTTTTCTGTCTTTTATATTGTGTTATATTTTCTTCCACTGTTTTGTTTATAGAAATCCCATAATCTTCTTGTACTAATTTTAAAAAATTTTCTGTACTATTTTGCTTCTTTATATCATTTGTTTTTATGCACTCTGTTATTAACAAATTGCCAATTTGTTTTAAATTTGTCCCAATATTTGATGCAACTGATGGTGCACCATATTTTTTATGAATGCTATCAAAATGTGCTACTTTATTTACTGCTTTAAGACAATCATCATATATAAAAGGATTATATATATCAGAAAATTCTATTACATCAGGATTATATTCTTTTACTGCGATAAGAAACCGTCCTAATAGTCGAAGTCTAGCACGTATCATATCTTGTTGATGCTGAAGATTGTACTTGATACATAATTTGTTTGCAAATGTTATCAATAATTTATCGTATCTAATACATCGTGTAACATCATCTTCCCTCAAAACTGGGAATAAAACTTTTCTTACTGTCTCACTTGCACATTCATGTATTCTTCCCATCACAGCACGTCCTAAAATTTGTACACTTCTGCCTTTGGATACACCTACACATTGCTTAAAATGATGCCTGATATTATTTTTAGTGAACCATCCTTTACATTTTGCACAGCTCGTAAAATCTCGTACTGTTTTACAACTATTTTTGGCAGGTCTTCGGCAAACAATTAACTCTCCTGTATTTATGGCAGGATCTGTATTAAATATGAAATTTCCTTTTCTTCTAATAGTTTCGATAATTTTTTTCCTCTCTAAATTACCTAAAACAAAAATAATATTGAGAAATGCATATTAATAAAGAAATGCATATTAATAAACTTGTGTAAAATGTATATACATATTAACAAGATTATTAATACTTATTTTATTTATAAAAAATATACAATATTCTATAGAATTAAAATTAAAAAATATGATCACCTTTTGGCAATAACAGAAATTTTTTTACTTCAGGTTCCAATTTATGCACGTTTTCTAAATGGCGTGCAATTTTACTTTGAAACTTTTTACAATAGTAACAAAAATTCTTTTTTTGAAGTCCCTTAGGCTGGGAGAATGAAATATGTAAATTGTCTTCTTTACAACCAAATGTATTTATAAAAGAAATGTCTATCAGTGATTCTGAAGAATTTTTATCATTAGTTGTAGAATTATTATTGTGAATGCTTTCATGTTCTGTAGTTTCGTTTTCAACTGTAATTTCCGATGCTGAAGGTAGATATTCAGAAGTATTTGTTATATTTGCACAAGCAATTTGTGTGTTGTTAATAATGTTATCATCATCACAGGAAAATATTATATTATTATCACTATTATTGTAAATCGTAGAAGTTTTGGCAGTAGTGAGATCATTCAATATACTAGAATTATTGTCATCATCATAGGAAAATATCATGACATTATTGAGAACAACACCAGTTTCAGAATTATTGGCATTGTCATTATCAGAAAATGTCATATTATTATCAGAATTATTACAATTCATAAAATTATTGATATTAATATCTATAGTGTTACAGCCATTGTCATTATCATGAGAAAACATCACATTATTATCAAAACCAACATTATTCATAGAATTGTTGGCATTAATAGTACTATCTACTATAGTATGATTTTTATCATTATCCAAGGAAAATGATATATTATTATGAAGATCATTATCAGTCGTAGAATTATTGGTATTGATATCATCATTTACCGTTTTACAGCCATTGCTATTACTATAAGAAAATATTACGTTATTATCGAAATCAGTATTATTCGTAAAATTGTTGGCATTAATAGCACTATCTACTATGTTATGACCTTTGTCATTATTGCAGGAAAGTGATATTTTATTATTAGGATTATTATTATTCATATAATTATTGGTATTAATATCACTATCTACTGTTTTATAATTATTATCGTTATCACGGGAAACTGTTACATTAAGATTTATAGTCTTTACTCTACTATTCTTATTATCTTTGGAAAGTATCATGGCATTATCAGAATCAATATGTGTATTATTGACATTATTTATTGCATTATGGTCATATTCGTTATTAAGAAAAATTTCTGTATTATTGTCAAAATCAGTGGCATTGTTCAAACTATTGGTATTAATATGCTTATTAGTATTCATATTAATAGTGCAAACATCTTGTGATGTTTCTGTATTTACTGCAAAAAATAGAAAAATTTTTAGTGTAGAAAATAAAAATGCAATGTAAATATCACACGTAGTTTCAGAATTTAAAATTGTAATACTTACTATTGTTATCATGAATAATTAATTTTATTTTCTCCAGAAAAATGCGAGGATTATTTGTATTTAAATTTTTAGCGATTATAAAAAGATCGTCTTTATTTTCTGTAAAAATAGAATATTTAATTTCATTTATTTGGACACAATTGATCAAAACGTGTTGCTGCGAGAATTTAATTAAAAAAGAATTTAACTAAAAAGGAAGTTAAAATAACGATACTGTGCAAAATCTATACATATTTATGGCTTATATTGATTTATTTATTGATTATTAAGGTTACTTGATTAAAGATTACTTGATTAAAAAGGTTATATTCTGTCAAATAGGTTATAATAGGTTATGCTGAATGTATGCAACATGCGCTGAAAATATTTTAATTATTTTAAGTAAATAAAATAAAAATGAATACTTACTGTTCTGTGCAATTGTACGTATAATACATGTTTTCTTACAATTTCTATTAACTGCACATTTAACGTTCATCCTTTTGTGTTTCATATTTGTTCCGTAATATTTATGACAATTACAAAAAAACAATATATATCGTGACATTTTTTCACATAAGTATTCAGTCGTATATATACATACAAAACAAAAATGACTTTTACATATCAAATGAAATAATTCTTGAACGTATATAGTATGTACGGTATGTAGTTTTATGGCTTCTATACACTGGACGCGGTAACGCTTGTCGTACGACGCAGTAGCCAATCAGTCTTTTGTTTTTATGAAAAAGTTATCAGTTGATTGACTAACTTTTACCGCGCGACAAGAATGATCGCGTCCTGTTATTGAAACATACATGAACAAACCTATAAAGTAAAATTTGTTAGATTATTGAAATAAATAAAAGCAATAGTCAATTTCATTCATTATTTAAATAATTATCCTAATTTTATGATTGTTTTTGAAATATAGATATTGACTATGTATATCTTTTCTAATCAGTTTTAAAACTGTAACATATACAATGGCAGTTTCCAGGACAATTTTATTTTCAATAGATCTAATAATAAAGACTTGAGTCTTTGTTGCATGATATTCCAAAATGAAAAACGATTAATTAACATTGTTAGAGAATATGGATTTGTTTTATATATCTTAATAAACTAATGAATAGGACGTGAATTTTTTCGTGCACGATCCCGTGTCGCGCGCGGAGAACCGCAGCGTGTGAGTGCGAGTGAGAGCGAGCAACTTGCTACCTCACTTTAGCGAGCACTCGCACGCTGTGGTTCTCCGCGCCCGACTCGGGATCGTGCACGAACATCTGCGTCCTAATAATCTCTTATTGTTAATGAAATTAATCTTTAATACAAAAGAAATCTGTTCGCGAAACTAAAGCAAATGCGTATAACAATCGCAAATGCGATGCGTCCATCCACGAAAAAAAATCTAACAAAACAGCAGAAATACAACTATGAAACTTTCCGATTTCTATTCGAACTATATAGGCTCTATCAATACAACCTATTTTACAATTTTTTACAGAAATAATTCTGCAAGTACATTTAAAGTCCTCCTAGCAGTAACATTATTGTACAAACAGTTTTAGACACTGCCTTTTTATAAACGTAATGTTTTAAATTCGTTATACACACTTGAGCATATTCTTTACACTTTCACAACTACACTAATGTAAATTGAACCAAGTACACGCTCTTGTCACAACTAAAACAAAACCGTATTGTTTTATCTTTCAAAAAAATTGTTGTATATATTAAACCTTTCAAAAAAACCTGTCATATATATTATCAAGAGATATATTAAAACCTTTCAAAAAAAACTTGTATATTAAAATTTTCAAAAAAGCTATTATATATACTTTCTACAAAAAAATATGATATCAGGAAATGGCACCAAGTGGGACTAAAGAACTATGAAAAAAGTTGTACACTATTTCTATAAAACTCTTCTATAAAATTCTATAAAATTAAAAAATTTTTTAATATATTTAAAAAATAAAAATATTTAATTAAAAGATGAAAAAATATAAAAAATTTAATCAAAATAAAAAGATATTTATTAAAAAACGCAAAAAAACTTGGCGCTGCTACACCACAAAGTATTATAAAGCAATGAAATTAATATGTAGTTTACCGTAGCAGCGCCAAGTTTTTTTGCGTTTTTTAATAAATATCTTTTTATTTTATCTGTGTTATGAACACAGTCAAATTTTAGATATTATTATATATGATCATATGAAATTAATTTATATCATATCATTTTATATAATTACAATCTATTTTTGTTCGGGTAAACACGGTCCAGTTGCTCGTGCGCCGCTCACGCATATACTTGCTATCTATTATTGTATTATTGTAATCAATATTTTTTTCTGTAATGTGTGCGTGAAGTATGTTTTTGATATATACATCATTATTAAAAATAATAACGGTTTTAATATTTCAACTTATATAAAGGCACCTTTCGGGACTTAAGTATTTTACTTGTGAGTATATTAATTAAGAAATATATATATAAAGCTTATATTTATTAGAATCATTACTAGAAATACTACTTTGGAAATATATATTATGATTTACGATATATATACATCGGTGTGTATTAATTTCTGGATTTTATTAATAGGTCCTGAAAAATACCATTATACAAATGATTTATATATATAAACATTATATATGAAGAGGTACATTTCAGAACAGTTCTCTTATATATCCAAAGGCAGTTTTCGGGACGCCCCGAAAACTGCCTTTGGATATATAAATTTTTTCGGGACAGTCCTGAAAACCAACAAAAGTCCTGAAAACTGCTATTGCGTCGCACAAAATGTCCCGAAAACTACCTCTGGACATACATATAACTTATATATATATATATATATATATTAGTCTTTTAATATTTCTAAAATCCTCTGTGTTGGGTGAATTGTAGAGTATTGATACTGCAATATACTCTAGCATGTACTTTTTGCAGTTTGTGGAAGTAGCTTTTCCATATGCTAAATATATTGACATTAGTAGTTATTAGTTGTAATGTTTGCAGATGACACTGTTCGCCAAAAGAGGAGGAAGAAATGCTTATGAAATTACAACCAATATTCTATCAAAAGCATTCACAAATAAGTTTGCTTGTGAATTTAGTTATTTTGGAAAACAGAAGAAAAAAGCTCTGTCCAAATTCAAAATCACAAAATGCATTATTGGTAAGTATAATTTTAGATTACAGTGTGTATAGAGAAACAACAGTTTTTTTGTAATTGAAAGCAATTGAACCATTTTATTTTAAAAATAACAATTTGAAACACAATAAGAAACATTTAAGAATAACAAAAATATTATAAATACAATATAATTTAGAATTTCTTAATTTTTATGAACTATTTTGTAGCGACAAAAATAAAATAAACAATAAAAAACCAAATTTTTACGTAATTATAGTTGAGCTTCTCCTTACAATAAATCTTTCAAGAAAAATAATATTAAGCCCGAGAAAAGTAGAATATTTTAACGTACATGATTTATAAAATGCAAAACAACGAGATTTATGTATATAATATGTTATAGTAATATTAATTAGATAACGAAGTTACATCCTATGGAATTTTGATTTTCAGAAACAGTCATGAAATGTGACAGAAATATCAAAGAAGACGAGTTGCAAAGAAAAATAGGCAATTGGTTAGCAAATGCTCCGCAACGAGTTTTGAGAGAGAGGTAATATATATTTGTTTATTATTATCCATAAAATAATTTTTATCAGTCGAAACGAATATACATATAAATGATCACTTTATATTATAGAATAAAGAAAGATGAAGAAAAAGATAACAGAAAAGATGACGAACAGGAAACAGACGAAGGAGACGATCTGTGAAATATATATAGATATAAATACACACATATATATAAATGATACATACACACATATAGATAAAGTAATGTTCTTATAATATATACATATATACATGTCAAGTATGCTTTTAGAATTTAATAAAAAAATATAATAATATAATAATAAAAACTGTAATAATAACCAATTTATATGAAATTATAACAAATAAATAAAATTTTTTTATTTACTGCAACAGTGACATAATTAAAAAATCACGATTTTCCACAAAACGAATTTGAATGTTTTAAATAGATGTGTTATAACGATTTAAAACACTTAAACTCGTTTTCTGAAAAATCGTGACTTTTGAGTTATGTCACTGTTGCAGTAAAAGAGCGACGTTACGTAAACATCATTATAATATTATAGACAATATTACAGAATTATTATGGCAATATTGCAGAACAGTATCAGTAATATTGTCGAAACATTACCGTAATATTGTATAAATATCATCGCATTATTACAGACAGATCATCGTAATATTATTAAAATATCGCAGAAATATTTAAGTGATGGATTCTCGCGGACATTTAATATTACAACAATATTTATGCAATATTACTGATGTATTGCCGCGTAATATTCCAAAAAAATTGTAACATTACTGCTATATTACTGCAATATTGCATGCTGTGTGGGATGTGGTAATAATTGTTACAAATACTTAAAATACATAAGCATGAAAAAAAGACGCCTTATTTAATTTTTTTATATAAAATTATTTAGTATGCTCCTAGAAAAAAAAAATTATAAATTGAAAAATTGTGGCCGTTATATAAATTTAAGCGGCACTAAAATTCTTAAATATATATGAGAATTATTTTTTTATGACGCAGCTAATCAAACTGTACGTATCGTGCTTGAGCAAAATAAGTATATTTGAATGAAACTTATAAAATACTTTTACATACTTGCACGCGGATTTCTTTCTCTATATCCAGCAGCATAACTAGGGAGAAAAACAAAAACGGATCTAAAGTCATAGAAAACATAAAACATAGCAATGGAATGACAATATTCTTAACACCCTTTCTTAATGACATTTTCTAAAATTATCTTAAGATTTAAAGTAACATTTCACAAAATAACACATCTTATTAAAAATAGCATTGTTCAACATAAAATAATGATTTCTAATCTACTGATAATGTATAATGCTTCATAATATGCCCTCTCTAACTATCTAAACTTAAACATTTACGATTCTTATAATATAAAACACTTGTTAAGCTTTTAGTTAATATATCTGCTTGTAGATCTTTACCGTTAATATACTCCAATTGTATAGTTCCATTTTTAAAGTTCTTATATACAAACTTATATTTCAGATCTATATGTTTAACTCTTCAATTATTTTCCAAATTCTTAACTAAGAAGATACATGCTTGATTGTTTTCAAATATTGTAATATTATCAGTCCTTATACTAAAAATCTGATAACCTCTTAAACTAAAGTCCATCCACAACTGAATTACATAACGCTATTCAGCTTCAGTCGTTGATAATGCGATACAAGTTTGTTGCTTACTGGTCCAAGATACTATACTACCAAACACTTTAATTAAGTATCCAGGCACTGATTTTCGAGCATGTACATTTCCTCCCTAACCTGCATCTACATAACACACTAGTGGATGCTTCTCTTCTTCTCTAATATAAACTAAACTTAGATTCTTTGTTTCTGTGAGATATCTTAATATTCTTTTGAGATGTTGCTACACGGTATTCGGATATTTATCTTCATATTTACTAAAGCAGTTTATGGCAAAACTTAAATCTGGACGTGAACTTAACATTAAATACATTAAGCAGCCTATTAATTCTTTCACTGGTTTATTTGTAGTTTTATCACTTTCAATTCCAGTTAAGGGTGCAGTTCCGAATAGGTAAAACGCCCGAATGTTTTAAAACTCCACTATTTTATGTAGTTTGGCGCGCTGATTACGAATATGATAATGAAATTCGCCGACTAGGTCATTTTCAAGGCCAAAACAAGGTCAGAAAAAATGAAAAAATATCACTTTTTTGAGATTATTTCAAGAAATATTGATGTAACAAAAAAAAGTTTCCAATAAAAGTTGTAGTTCTTGTAAAAATACATCATTTATGTTCTATGCATTTTTTGTGTAAAACTGATAGTTTTCGAGAAAATTGACGTTAAAGATTAAAAACTTTGGTAAGTAGGATGAAACACGGGGGGTTCGGGGGGCGGAGCCTCCCGAGGAGGAAATGGGTGCAGGCGGGGAAAGGGGTGCAGGGGGGAGGGGCGGAGCCTCTCCCCCCGCTTATTACATAGCTAGTGTCTATTATAGAAGTTGAAAATAACTTTCAAACACAATATGCTCTCTACTTTGCGTAGGGGTCTTGCTAATTTTTTCAGTATCTAATATTTTTAATATATTGTAGACTCATCATACCTTTAGTAAGGCGAAGATTTAATTCATATAAACTTTCTGCGCGCACACACCTTGCGTTGGGGTCTTGCTAATCTTTCCTGTATTTAAAATTTTTAGTATATAGTAGACTCATCATACTTTTAGTAAGGCAAAGATTTAATTCATATAAACTTTCTGCACGCACACACCTTGCGTTGGGGTCTTGCTAATCTTTTCAGTATCTAATATTTTTAGTATATTGTAGACTCATACTTTTAGTAAGGCGAAGATTTAATTCATATAAACTTTCTGCGCGCACACACCTTGCGTTGGGGTCTTGCTAATCTTTCCTGTATTTAAAATTTTTAGTATATAGTAGACTCATCATACTTTTAGTAAGGCAAAGATTTAATTCATATAAACTTTCTGCACGCACACACCTTGCGTTGGGGTCTTGCTAATCTTTTCAGTATCTAATATTTTTAGTATATTGTAGACTCATTAGATTTTTAGCAAGGCAAAAATTTAATAAATATACATAAATTGTATACGCACACACGCCGCTACATTTTTGAACGGCATGCGCATGCAAGCTAAGGCCTACCTGTTTACCAAAGTTTTTAATCTTTAACGTCAATTTTCTCGAAAATTATCAGTTTTACACAAAAAATGCATAGAACATAAATAATGTATTTTTACAAGAACTACAACTTTTATTTGAAACATTTGTTTGTTACGTCAATATTTATTGAAATAATGTTAAAAAGTAATATTTTTTCAGTTTTTTTGGAGTTATGACCTTGAAAATGACCTTGTCGGTGATTTTTATTATCATATTTGTAATCAGCGCGCCAAAATACATAAAATAGTGCAGTTTCAAAAAAATCGGGCGTTTTACCTATTCGGAACTTTATCCCCAGTTAAATCTAATTTAGATTCAATAAGTGTTACTCGCTGTTTGCAGTTTTCAAAATTAAATCTTTTTAAAACTCATAGCAAATATTGTTTTTGATTAATTTTCAATATACCATTTACTTTATCATACTCTATTTGTAATCCAAAAAAATTTTTTTATAAAACTACTTATAAAACATACCATCTTCGCGAGTCTTATCCGTTTCGACATAGTCTCCTTTTCTCATTTGTTGATTGTAATTGTTTCGTATAAGATGTGATTGATTATTCCAACCTCGATGACCTCTTTTGTTAGTAGCATTCCCACGGTTCGTAATGCTTTGATTCACACCTCTCTTACCTCTAGTTCCCCGGAATGTATTTTCTTAAGTATTATTATAATTTGGTTGAATTTGGGATGTCTTTTTATAGTATTTCTTAATACGACCACTCTCACCACAAATGTGACATTTTTTTATATTAGATATAAATGCTTTATTGATTCTTTTTGATCTCCATCATTTTCCTTTCTCTTCTCAAACTCTATTCTTAATTTTGCCTGTACATAATTTAAGTCCAACGTCTCGACTGACATGTTCTCAAGGACGGTTACCATTGTCTCATATGATTTTTGTAATGCGAGAAGCATTACCAAAAGTGTACAAATTGCATCCTCTTCTTTTATATCAGCTTCTGACGATTTTAGCTGACATAAAACACGGTCGAATTTTAATAAAAAGAATTCTAACTTTTCTCCTTCACTCATTTTCATCGACATTAATTTCCTCCTAAGAAATATTTTTTCGGACAAACTTTTTTTATCATATACCTCTTGTAAACTTATCCACATATCATATACTGTTTCTTTATCTCTAATAATATCTATTTGCGTATCATCAATACATTGTACAAGTATAGATTTGCATTTATTTTCCTTCTTTTTGGCTTCTTTTTTCTGCTTCGATGTATCATAATTTTCATCACTGTGTTTAACGAGTATCATATCTTATACATTGAATTCTGTTAATATTGTTTTAATTCGAAATTTCCAGGCTTTATAATTATTACCACTTAATGGATTAATTTTATAACTGTTATTCTTATTTTAGGCCATTTTTAAAAGCGAGTCAAAGGTAATACAAAGGAAAAATATAATCTTGCTTTAAAGCCAATTGTCTTACTTAACTGTTGCAATCCTGGGCCCATAACCTCTTAAATATATATGAGGATTATTCTTTTATGATGCAGTTAAACAAACTGTACGTGTCGTGCTTGAGCAAAATAAGTTTATTTGAATCAAACTTATAAAATACTTTTACATACTTGCACGCGATTTTCTTTCTCTATATCTAACAACATAACTAGGGAGAAAAACAAAAACGGATCCAAAGTCATAGGATTAGTTTACACCGATTGTTTAATACGCGTACCAAGTACTAAATCAGCTTCTTTGATTGGTGTAGATTTTACACTAAACGATTTATACCTAGCGGAGAAGTAGATTTAGTATTTGGTACGAGTACTAAACAATCGGTGTAAACTAAGCCATAGAAAATATAAGACGTAGCAATGGAATGACATTATTCTTAATACAATTCAGCCTTAAAAAATATAATTAAAAAGAAGCATTCATCTTCCATTTGGGAATATTATTCACTAGAGAAAATTAGTATTTAGGCTGATTATAAGCCAAATCGGAGGTGATAGCTTTTCGGAAATCCACTCTTAAGTATATATACACGGTGTCCCAAAAATTTTGACACAGCGGCCGTATGCCGGTAAAGCAGACCAAACTGAACCGAAAAGTCCTCTACCATTTTACAATTTTCACAAGGGTTAAAGAGATATTAATTATTAAAGATTACCGAATGCGAACGCACGGCTGAAATACGACCGCCTACAGACTACGGTCGCTAGGCGCGCGGCGTGCGGTAAGCGGCGTGCGGTAAGCGGTGAGCGACAAGCGGCGAGCGGGGAGCGGCGAACGGCGCGTCTCGCTAGGCGGTCGTATCTCAGTCGTGCGTTCGCATTCGGTAATCTTTAATAATTAATATCTCTTTAACCCTTGTGAAAATTGTAAAATGATAGAGGACTTTTCGGTTCAATTTGGTCTGCTTTACCGGCATACGGCCGCTGTGTCAAAATTTTTGGGACACCCTGTATATTATGTATTAATGAAAATAAACATTATTTATGTAGCGAAGAAAATATTACTATTTTCTAAGAGGTGCCTCAACAACCCAGCCTATTTCTTATATAAAACGCTTCTGAGCCAGAGCTATCGGCGACTCGGCCGCCAGCGGCTGGGTGGTATTGGGGGAACAGAAGGCGTCGTCTCGGGAATCGGCCCAAAATGTGCAACTAATTCCGAGCGCTGATTTAGTTTATATTAAATATTTTAATTACATTTAATTTTTATGCGTTTAATCTTTTGAATACAATAACTGCATATGTATTCCACGAAGATATCAATGTGGCCTACGAACTCATATTAACATTTGGCGAAAACAATCGATGCGGCCGATGAATATATATATATGCAAAATAAAATTTAATAATAAAGTACAGTTAACAGTATTGCATTAACCTTTGGTTAAGGCTTAATAGGACGCAGAGCTACATATATATCGTTCTACACAACTCTGTCGCGAAACATAATTTAACGAGTTTAGTAGCGCGATCTGTTTCATTATTGCATTTCTTATGTATTTCTTATCGTATCTATGTTAGTACAAAATAGTATTTAATAATGCTTTATCAAGGAGAGAAAATTATTTTGTCCAAAATTATTTTATGTTAATGTTTCATCAAGAATTGGTTTCTTAACTGTAGTGCATTCTTCACTATGGTGCGTAATATCGCTATCAAACATTCTTTTGAGACAAAAAATAAAAATAAGTGAAGACATTTTTGCTTTGTAAGAAAAAGTTATTCAATGGTTTTTCAATGTGAGGTAAAAAAGATAGTCATTATAATAATATTTTATTCCAAAAAATCGTTTAAACGGAGATCGAAAAGTTAAAAATCATATTATTGAGTTGCAATCGTATTGAATTCTAACATCAAAAGTTAAAAATATACAATACGGCTGTAAAATTTGTGAATTTTTAATTAATTTATTATTAATAGTAATATTATTTATAGCAGAAATGTGGTAATTAGTTGCAACTTTTGGCTCAATTTTCTGATTGACGCTTCCTGTCCCCTGCTTGCCGCTCGCATGCTAACAACGAGTTGCCAAATGCGCTAACAACACGCATAATTAAAGTGCGCAATACTCAACCTCAGGAATGTCATATCACAAATGCAACAAGATAATAAATATGGGACAATAGATTTCCACATCACCTGAGAGGTACTATTATTGACGCGTTCTTCAACAATAGTATTATACAATTGAAAAACATTTAAGACAAATGCTAATTATATCATTTGCTTATTGTATTAATAATTTTTTATTTCTTTTTTTAATAACATAATTAGATACTAACGCCTGCGAATTGAATTCAATAATCATGCAAGATTTCTTCAATGTTTGCAGCTTTCAAAAATATGTAAAAACTAAATATTATAACAACATATTTTTTATTAGTTATTAAGTTGAAATATAATTGTAGAAGTTAAAACGTTTGAACGAATTAGAAATTTATTGTATTCTAAATTTATAATTATTTCTGATTAAAAGTATAAATTGCAGTAATGACACTATATAAAACTAAAACTTGAACACATTCAGAGTATCGTGTAAACAAATGCATAAATAATGTATAATGCATAAATATTAATTCTCTAAAGTATTAGAAGTATCTATGAAATTGCGCCATTTTATTATTTTAATATTACGCTTATGTAAAAATTTTTGGATTACTCACTTAATGCTGTCAATGCTTGCATGATGTTCAGTTTGCGATACATAATTTTGAATATGGAAGTAACACATTTATAGTGTTGCATATAATAATTTAATGTAATTAATAGTATAATTATTAGTATAATGGAGACTGAGTGCGGACGCAAATGCATGTGATAATAATTGTTTTAAGTACTTAAAATACATATGCATGAAAAAAAGATGCCTTATTTAATTTTTTTATATAAAATTATTTAGTATGCTTCTAATAAATAAAAAAAATTTTGAATTGAAAAATTGTGGCCGTTATATAAATTTAAGCAGCACTAAAATTCTTAAATATATATGAGAATTATTTTTTTATGATGCAGTTAAAGAAACTGTACGTATCGTGCTTGAGCAAAATAAGTATATTTGAATGAAACTTATAAAATACTTTTACGTACTTGCAGGCGGATTTCTTTCTCTATATCTAACAGCATAGCTAGGAAGAAAAACAAAAACGGATCTAGAGTCATAGAAAACATAAAACATAGCAATGAAATGACATTATTCTTAATACCCTCTCTTAATGTCATTCAATAAAATCAACTTAAGACTTAAAGTAACATTTCACAAAATAATACAACTTACTTAAAATAGGATTGTTGAACTTAAAATATAGATTTCTAATCTACTGATAATTTATAATGCTTCATAATATGCCCTCTCTACCAGGTAGAAATCTGGTCTAGGAGAAAGTTTGGCCCTGGATATTTTTCCCCGAGTATAGCTTGGATCTGTCCGGGAAATCTAGCTTGGACCCATATGTAATGGGGACGGCGGGCATGGACGGATCCATTATCTAAAATGTACCCAGGCCCAGGCTTGTTTCCACGGTTTTTTCTAGAAATTATACTGGAATCTCGCCTATGGCCCTTATTTTACTTGGGTTTTCTCCTGGATTGTTCGATATTGTATTTTGCGGATGATGTTCTTATAAACGTTTTTGTAGATTTGGGTAAAAGTGGCATTAATCTAGGTCTAAAATATCCAACAACTCATCTGCTTGATTGTGTGGAATTTGGTTGGTTACAATTCACTGACGTAATTTTACCATTTCATCAGCCGTTTTATCCTCATTATTGTGACCTTCATTGTATTCATTGATTTCTCTTTCTGATTCTAATATATCATCTTTGAGCTTTGAATTCTCGATTTCTTTTTCTGGATCTGACATATCATCTTCGAGCTCTGAATTGTTATTTTCCATAAATATTTCCAGGCCATCAGTTTCCTCTTCGTCGCGTACATGATAGACATTCTCATTTACAGCACTATCAGTAGCTTCATTACTGTTAGATCGCAAATACTTGTTTTTTATCAAGTCACTTTCGTCACACGTGTCACTTTCAGTTTCAATGTTCGCTATGTTTGTTTCTAATTTTGTCCTCGCCCGATATTTTCGCTTTTTCAACAGTAGACGAGAAACCGCGAATATGCGATCACACAATTTGTACGTCTTAAACCGTTTTTTCTTTTATTTTAAACCGTAACTCTTTAATATGCTCTAAGGTGTTACTATTTTGAGCCGTAAAATATTTAACAAACGTTAACACAACCTGAAAGTTCAGAATAAAAATACTGGTTTTTCCTAGATTGGACCCGGCCAGATCCAGGAAAAAATACAGATAGATATTTTTTAACCAAAACCTGGGAAAAATCGTGGAAAATTTATAGCAAAAAGCCAAAACCCGTCTGAATTTTCCAAGCTAATATTTCCCATGCAGGGTCCGTATATATTCAGGGAAGATCGAGAAAAATTTCTACTTGGGTAATTATTTAAACTTAAACATTTACGATTCTTACAAAATAAAACACTTGTTAAGGGGGGCGTCTTGTTTTGGAAGTCGAAAAATGCAGGATTTTTAGGGATTTTTTTTTTCAGCTAAAATAAAAGTTATTAGTTCAAAACTTTGTGGTTCTTTAATTACAGTATTAAATATAAAAAATAATTTTTTTAAGAAAAAATATTAATATTTTTATTAAAAGATAAGGCCGTGTTCCTGGTACCTCGCCGCCCACTGTGTTCAAGATAGCGGCCATTTTTTTTATCTAAAACCAAAAATAAAAACTTTTTCATTAATTTTATGTAATTACAAAAAATGGAAAATTTATACGACTTTAAAAAAAATGCATTTTTCACAAAAAAAATTCTGATTTTATTGCAAAAAATTAGTGTAATTTAACTTTTTACAAAATTATTTTAGTTCACCCAGAAGGTAACTACATAAAATTAATAAAAAAATTTTCATTTCTAGTTCCAAATAAAAGGAATGGCCACTATCTTGTACACAAGATAAGCGGCGAGGTACCAGAAACACGGCCTTATTTTTTAATGAAAATATTAATATTTTTTTCTAAAAAAATTATTTTTTATATTTAATATTGTAAATAAAATAACCACATAATTTTGAACTGATTACTTTTATTTCAGCTGAAAAAAAAATCTTTAAAAAAACCTGCATTTTTCGACTTCTCAAACGCGCCCCCTTTAAGCTTTTAGTTAATATATCTGCTTGTTGATCTTTACCATTAATATACTCCTATTGTATAGCTCTATTTTTAAAGTTCTTATAAACAAACTTTTATTCAGATCTATATGTTTAACTTTTCGATTATTTTCCGGATTCTTAACTAAGAAGATACATGATTGATTGTTCTCAAATATTGTAATATTATCAGTCCTTATACTAAAATCTAATAATCTCTTAAACAAAAGTCCATCCACAACTGAATTACACAACGCTATAAGTTCAGCTTCAGTCGTTGATAATGCAATACAATTTTGTTTTTTAGTGGTCCAAGAAACTATACTACCAAACACTTTAATTAAGTATCCAGGCACTGATTTTCGAGCATGTACATTTCCTCCCTAACCTGCATCTACATAACACACTAGTGGATGCTTCTCTTCTTCTCTAATATAAACTAAGATTCTTTGTCTCTGTGAAATATCTTAATATTCTTTGAGATGTTGCTACACGGTATTCGGATATTTATCTTGATATCTACTAAAGTAGTTTATGGCAAAACTTAAGTCTGGACGTGAACTTAACATTAAATACATTAAGCAGTCTATTAATTCGTTCACTTGTTTATCTGTAGTTTTATCACTTTCAATTCCAGTTAAATTTAATTTAGATTCAATAGGTGTTACACACTGTTTGCAGTTTTCAAAATTAAATCTTCTTAAAATTCTTAGCAAATATCGTTTTTGATTAATTTAATTTGGTTAATATACCCTTTACTTTATCATATTCTATTTCTAATCCAACAAAATTTTTAAATTTTTCTTTATTTTTTACACTAAACTCTTGAATTAATTTGTCTTTATAGAAATCTATACAACTTAAATTTGGATCTGCTAGTATTATATCATCAACATATAGCAATAAGTAAACAGTTTTTTTTTATATTTCTTAAAATATAAGTAGTAATCATCGTTTGATCTTTCAAAATTCAGACTTAATAAAAAATCATTAATTCTATTGTTCCAACATTTGAACGATTGTTTTAGAGCGTAGAGCGCTTTGTTTTCTTGAACACATGGCCAATTTTATATTTAACACCTTTAGACGGATAAATATAAATATCTTCCTTTAAATTCTTATGAAAAAATGCAGTTTGAACATCTAGTTGTATAAAATGATATTGAAATTGATTTCCTATAGTTAACAAAATTCTTATAGTGAACATCTTTGCAACGGGTGAATATAATTCATCGTAATTAAATGTTTCCTTTTGCGCAAAATCTCTTACAACTAATTTTGCCTTATATTGATTTAACTTATCTTTTTCAAGTGGTTTGTAACTATATACCCATGTTGTATCCAATATTTCTACATCTTTACGTTCAACAACTGACTTCCATGTATTCGCTTTAATTATAGATTCTATTTTTCTACTCATTGCGTTCTCTCACAAGTTCTTATTTATTCTATTTCTTAAATCATCATAATAATTCGGAACTTTTTCTACAAAAGACATAGCATCAAAAGTCATATACATTTTGAAATCATTAAATTTTTCTGTACGTTTTATATTTTTTTTCTTCTAATCTTTACATTTTCATCTCTCTGTGGTTTTAATTCTTCGGTTTCTAAAATTGCATCATTATCATCATCTACGTCACTACTCATATTTACATCTTTGATTTTGACAATGTTACTTTTCCCATTTTGTTTATAATAAAAAATATCTTTGTTTAATACTATATTTCTAGAAGTTTAAATTTTTTCTTTTTTAACATTCCATAATCTGTAATCATTATTTGCGTACCCCATCATTATACACTTTTCAGATTTCTCATCAAATTTACTTCTAAATTGTCCCGGCACATGTGATACGCCATTGCACCAAAAACTCTCCAGTTTCTAACATCTGGTTTTCTATTATACCATAGTTCAGCAGGAGTAATTGATTTGCGCTTGGACTACGATTTAGGATATACGCCGCTGTTCTTATCGCTTTATTCCAAAAATGTTGTGGTATCTTTGAATTATTTATCATTGATCTTGCTTTTTCCATTAGACTGCGATTATAACGTTCAGGCTTTACCATTCTGCTGGGGAGTATATTGTATAATTTAACAACAGTGCCGTTTTCTTTACAATAACGTATCCTTTCACCTGAAACGTACTCTTTGCCATTATCGCAAAATGACTATTCGTTTATTAAATTTAGTTTGTACCATTTGTATATATTCTATAAAAAAACTAAATACTTTACTTTTGGCTTTAATCATATAAACACAAATAAAATTCAAATAATCATCTATAAATGTAACAAAATATTTATCACCATCATGTGAAACTGGATTAATCGGACCACAAACATCTGAATGTACTATTTCTAGAATACGTTCACTTTTCTTTCTCGTTCGAAATTGTAGCTTTCTCATTCTTCCATATACGCATGATTCACAAAATTCTACTTTACTTAACTTTAATTTTTCAATACCATTAACCATATCATTATTTATTAACTTCTTTAAATATGAATAATCTAAATGTCCATATCTCTTGTGCCATAACTTAAGATTTCATCTTCTTTGTCAATATTCAAACATTCACTTTTCAGTACTTTAAAACATATTTCATACAAATAATTTCTGAGACCCAAACCAATTAATCTATTTCCATCCCATAACTTTACCTTTTTTAAACACTACTTTTATATTGAACATTTCTAACTTTTTAACAGACATTAGTTTTTCCTTAGATTTAGAACATAAAAACATTCTTGATTGTGCATTTAATTTTGTTGCCATTTACATAACTATAAACATTAATATTTCCAATACCTACCGCTTTTAGATAATTTTTATCCTTAGCAACTGCTATTCTTATTTTCTCATTTAATATATAATTATAAACTTTATAATATAATTATAAAGTCACTAAAATATTTCTTATTATTTACCAAATGATCAGTACATCCCGAATCAACAAAAAACAGAATATTCTCATTTCTTACGGTATCTACGCCATCATTCCTACTACTTATAAAACATATACTATCTTCGCGAGTTTTATCCGTTTCGACATAGTCTCCTTTTCTCATTTGTTGGTGTAGTTGGTTCGTCTAAAATGTGATTGATTATTCCAACCTTGATGACCTCTTTTGTTAGTAGCATTCCCACGGTTCGTACTGCTTTGATTCACACCTCTCCTACCTCTAGTTCCCCGGAATGTATTTTCTTAAGTATTATTATAACTAGGTTAAATTTGAGATGTCTTTTTACAGTATTTCTTAATATGTCCACTCTCACCACAATTGTGACATTTTATATTAGATATAAATGCAGCTTCTTTTATTAATTTATTTTGATCTCCATCATTTTCCTTTCTCTTCTCAGACTCTATTCTTAATTTTGCCTTTACATATTTTAAGTCCAACGTCTCGACTGCCTTGTTCTCAAGAACGGTTACCACTAATCTCATATGATTTTGGTAATGCGAGAAGCAGTGTACAAATAGCATCCTTGTATTTTATATCAATACCTGACGATTTCGGCTGACATAAAACACGGTCGCATTTTAATAAAAAGTCTTCTAACTTTTCTCCTTCACACATTTTCATCGACATTAATTTTTTTTTAAGAAATATTTTTCTAGACAAACTCTTTTTTCATATACCTCGTGTAAACGTATCCACATATTATATGCTATTTCTATATCTCTAATAATATCTATTTACGTATCATTAATACATTGTACAAGTATAGATTTGTATTTATTTTCCTTCTTTTTGGCTTCTTCTTTCTGCTTCGACGTATCATAATTTTTATCACTGTATTTAACGAGTATCATATCTTATACAATGAGTTCTGTCAATATTGTTTTAACTCGAAATATCCAGGTTTCATAATTATTACCACTTAATGGATCAATGTTATAACTGTTATTCTTATTATGGGTCATTTTTAAAACGAGCCAGCGATAATACGAAGAAAAAATATAACCTGCTTTAAAGCCAATTGTCTTACTTAATTATTGCAATTCTAAGCCTATAATCTCTAAAATATATATGAGGATTATTTCTTTATGATGCAGTTAAACAAATTGTATGTATAGTGCTTGAGCAAAATAAGTATATTTGAATCAAACTTATAAAATACTTTTACATACTTGCACGCAGTTTTCTTTCTCTATACCTGACAGCATAACTAGGGAGAAAAACAAAAATGGATCTAGAGTAAGAGAAAACATAAAACATAACAATGGAATGACATTATTCTTAACTAAATCCATTCATAAAAAATATAATTAAAAAAAAGCATTTATTTTCGTGTATTTGTGTATAAATTTTCAATGTTATTCTTATGAATGGTCGATCTTTGAATAGTTATAAGTTTATATAGAAAGTTGTACAACAACCCTGGTGAAAATGAAAAGCTTTACGAAGCGTCAAAGAAGCGTGAATGAATAGAATTTACGCTTCTTAGAAGTTTCATTGACTTTCCATTAACTCTTCATGATTTCGAAGCTTTATACACGTTTCTTAAACGCTCCATAAAACATGTATGAAGTGTTTTATTACATTTTCTATACTCTCCAATAATTCATGTTTCTTTAACGTTTCCTGAACGTTGCACAAAATGTATACGAAGCATTCCGATACACTTTCTTTACACTTCAAAAATTTATATTAAGAAACGCTTTGTTTACGCTTCTCAAACGTTCCACAAAATGTATACGAAGCATTCCGATACGCTTTCTTTACATTTTAAAAATTTATATTAAGAAGCGCTTTGTTTACGCTTCTTAAACGTTCCACAAAATGTGTATGAAGCATTCAGATACACTTTCTTTACACTTCGAAAATTTATATTAAGAAACGCTTTGTTTACACTTTTCAAACATTCCACAAAATGTATACGAAGCATTAAAATACACTTTCTTTACACTTTAATAATGAATATTAAGAAACGCTTTGTTCACGCTTCCCAAACATTTCTCAAAGAATATACAGAGCATTCCGATACGCTTTGTATACATTTCTGAGATGAAATTTTTCATTTATGTTTTTAATTAATATTTTTTTAAATTGTGTGTTAAGCGTTTTTTTACGTTTTTTTTTTTTTTAATTTGAAGCTTTAGGAACTTTACTAATTGCTTTAATTTATAAAAATAAAAAAAAAACCGGAAGTATTTCAGATAATTAAGAGCAAAATTTATCATATAATGTATTATTTAAAAGATTTATTTAAATTAATAACAAAATTATAAAAGTGAAAGTTTAAAAACTTTAGAAAAAAGGAAACAATTTTATTTCTTCTTTAATTATTAGTTCTCATGTACGATATTATGTTGGAAGAATATTTTTGTAATTTCTTTATTTTAACCCGTTTTTATTGAAAACTATGCATTGCTACTATTAAAAAATGGATTCAAGAAAATGTTTATAGAACTTTTATTGGGTTAAAGTAATCAAGATTTAGAGTAATATTTTTTTCAATTTATTATTACATTAAGATATACATATTTAAATATATAGACATGAAATGCTACTTAATATTATGTGACAATAAAATGAAATGCGTCATCATTAATCACCATAACAACCAAATGGCATTTTACATAGATATTTATCGTTTATAAGATCTATAAATACGCATTGAGCATCTATTTCAACAGGTTCAATACAAAAAAATTTACCATAACCTGTGAATCGTTTAACTTGAGTATATTTAAAATCTTGATCAAACAACAAAGGTTCCTTTTGCACCACAACCTCTTGCACTAAAATTAATACTTTTGAATCGGATACATATATAATTTTTTTTATAACGGCAATCATTTCATAACAAGTCAAAATATATGAGTCATTATGTTTCTTATTAGCTGCATAAACTTCAGAACAAAATCTTACACCATTATATAACATTTTTTTAAACAATGTACAATTTTCTAAATTAAAATTGTATTCTTTAACGCATATATATATTCCTCAGATGAAAATGTACATATTTCTTTTTTACCTAAAAGAACTACTCCTTCGCATCTTATAAAATGTTGCAATTTAGTTTGAATAATATTTTCACAAAATTTTATTATTGATTTTGTTGATACTAACTCATTGCACAAAATTGGTAAATCACTAAATATCAAAAACTTGCGAGCTATTTGCTTTACAACATAACGTGGACTTTGTAACAATTGCAGCAGATGACGATTCTGTCCTTCATATACAAAAGCATTATGAGTCCAAAGAGGACCCCAATTTAAAACATTTTGTGCAATGTGAGTTAAAAGATGTACATTTAATACCATTGATGTAACACCAAAATACTTGTTAAATAAGAAAACATAAGTCAAAAATAATTCGTGTGCCTTTAGCACATTTTGTTTTGTAACAGACTTTTGCAAAAGTATATTTGTAGATTTTGATAACATAGCAAGATGCTTCAAATATTTTTTTTTTTAAAAACCTTTCAAGCACGGTATACAATAAAATATTAGCCAAGATCTCCATTCAGACGCTTTCCAAATATTTATTTGTGAAAGAGAACGAACAGATCGGGTGATAGAAGTCAAAGCACATATGTTAGTGAAACGTTCATCAATGGCAGATATTAAATGCTTCATAGCTATTTCATCATTTTCCATGTTTTTCCAAAAATTTTTACGAGAAGAGTCAAAAAGTAATTCTGTAAGTATAAAGTAAAAGTAATCGAATCACACCCAAAAGAATACAATGCATATAATCGGGCACAAATCCAGTTATCAAATCAAAGAAATGTAATTGTAATAATACTGTTGGCCCCTTTACGCCTTTCACATATCGTTTCCTATCATTACGTTCGTTTCGTTTTTCATATACTTTCTCGATATCTTTTATAGTAGACTCTGTTGTTCGATCAGGTGCTCTATATGTACATAAAGGGAATCTCTGCCCTTTCACTGTACGTTCAGCTTTTTGATAACAAAATGTACATGCATAATAAGAATTGATCCCAGACATATTTAACATTTTAAATCGAGCTACCAAATCAACTATAGCGCACAAAGGAATCACTTTGCTTATTACATCTTTTCCATTGTGATTCCAATGAAAGCCATAAAGAGATAATTTATTAGCTTGTTCAATAAAAGGTTGTAAAAAGACATTTTGGTTTGGATCATTTTTACCAACATACAATCCAGCAAGTAAGATGTGTTAACTCCTTTCTTTTGGCGGCAGTTCATTTATCGTAATATAAATGGGCCATATTATTTTGCCACAAGATTTACCCATAGGAATACCATCAGTATTAAACGAGTACGAGAAATTATAAAGATGTGAAAGAATATTTCCATTATCAAAGTGTTTTCTATATTCTGCTCCATCATAGATATCTTCTAAAGCAATATCGTTAATTTTTGAACGATTAAATCTATAAGTTAGAAGGGAATCAACAATTGTTGTATTTTTAAGAAGTCTCTTGAATTGAGATTCTAAATCTATGGATAAAAAATAATTTGAGGAGTTAACACTGATAACATTTCCACAGTTGCAATCGATAGATTCTGTTAAGTTATTCTTATTTCCATAATATTTTTCACATTCTGGACAAAAAATGTGATATTTGAAAATGTCACCTGATCGATCTATATGATTAAAATACATGTACTTGGAGCTTGGAATTGTTTCATATCCATACATTGTATTTATCATTTTTAAAATGTCTACTTGTGCTAGCCACGATAAATTATATCTTAATCCTAGAGTCAAACACATAAGCATAACGTCTTCTGCAGTTGATTTTGTACACGGACAAATGGTACGTTTCTGATGTGATTTTTCTTCCCAAAAATTTTGTTCTTTATTAATGCGACAAAATTGTTGACAGAAAGATGCTTCAGATTCTTCCTCTCCTCCAGAATGATTATTTGTTGAAGAACATAATTCAGATTCCTGAAAAATTACAGAGAGGCATAAATATTTTCATATAAAATTAATATCAATTGTGAAATATAAAAAATAAATGTTATAAGCAAAAAAATTTTTATTTCTCTTCTAGAAATGTTACAGTTAATTTGGTTAAATGCACTAATGCAGTAAAAGCTGTATAAATGTACAATTATAATAATAAGATTGATAATTAATTATACAAGTTATTATTTTTTTAAGAAATTTAAGTTTTACTTATTTAATAATAAATAATTAAAAAAGTAATTTGTAATATTAATAATCTTGTTTTATTTATTTATGTTATTATAAATTTGTACACAATAGTACTTTAATATACGTGTGCATTAATACATTCAAAATATTATTTTGCATATCAAGAGACACGGTAGTGTCTCGCGTCAAGTTCACGCGCAGCGCAAGACCGACCGTGTATCTTTACGCGAGCACATGAGCTGATAGGAGTCGAGATTTTCATATCTCAATAATGCGTGGACCGATCGAATTTATAATAGGCTCAATCGATAGAGCACATGCGATTTACATAATAAAAGTATCTTTACTTTTTTTGTACATGCTTTCTAAAAAAATATATTAATTGCCAAAGTTTGCCAAAGTCGAAATATGCCGAAATTTATGTAAGTCTTGGTCGTCGTCGTCGTCGTCGTCTGTTCGTCATCCTTCTCTAATATATAAGTTTTTCCTTTGTCAACTAGAAGCATCAAAATGCGACATGGTTGTCCTTTTCTACATCCCGTGAAATGTCGATTCCCGCATAAGAGCGTCCTTTTTCTTTCCTTTCTTTTTCTAAAAGATGTCTGTCTTTTTTCAACATGGCGGCGCTCAGACCTGTCAGCTCGCAGCTTTGATGATACTAATCACATTGATATAATTAATATCGGTCGTAAAATGTATATGTAACGTGTTGTGGAGACGAATAGAGATAGTGTATATCAAAATAATAGTATTCTTTATAAAAAAAATTTTTCTCGTCTTGAAGTGCAGAAGTGTAGCAACACACATGCTGACACACTCTTAAAAGGAACGTTCACAACTCAGCTAGCAAGCTCACGTGATAATGACGTGACTTTTTGATTCGCAATTACGTCAATTATGACATAAAAGTAACGTGATTCTAACGTACATATCACGTGATTATGTCACATCTTATTGACGTCATTTTATTACGTCAGGTAGACGTGAATATAACTAAAAAAGTATCAACAAAAGATCTCTACATGACGCATTAGAGATGTTATTGTAAATTTAAAAGGAAAATAAAATACATTAAATAAAGAACAATTGTATCAATGTATTTAAAAACAATAAAATTACAAATGTCCGAACTAATAATGTTTTTTAATGCTGTAATGAAACAAAGTTTATCGAAAATGCTGCTACAAAAGTTTACAATAATGTAACATATGCTTATAACAAACTATCTATAATGTATGTAAAATAGGAAATGAAAGATAACAATTATTATATGGAAAAACAAAAGTTTTGCAATGCACATTTGTTATTGGCCAAAGTTCTAAATCACCAGATATATCATCAATTTTAAAAATATTCAAGTTATCTGAATTAAAAGGATAAGTATACAGCGAACTATATGAACAAAATTTTTTACCAATAATTGAAGTAGTGCCATCTTTGTGTGTTACAAAGTTATGTATCTGTATAACTTTACTATTAATTATACAATAGCAATCAGCCTGAGAGAAACTATAAATTGACAATATATAATTATTAAAATTAATTTTTTTGTATTGTTTGCAAAATGATATTAATGGGATTGTCGGTCCGTGACAATGCTCAAACAAATGACTTGCAGGTAAGTTTTCATTTATATTTGAAACAAAATTCGCTTCATGTAACCTTTTACAAAGCTGGGTTAATGGTTGTTTTGCAGACTTAATAAGACGCTTCAGCTTTCCTAAACAATTTTCAAAAGGAAAAGCTGCGAAATTATCCAAGGGTCCATACACTGCGACATCTGCTGGTAAATGAATTAAGCAATGAACATTATAAATTAAAAATTCCAAACCATACAGATGTTCACTGTGTTCAACAAATATTCTTAAAAGTTGCGAAGCTATCTTACAACCCAATACCGATATATGTCGCTTTGAACATAAAATTACAATGGCTGTATGTAATAATAAAAAATGTTTGTACACAGCTTTATCAACAACATTGCACAACAGAACTGGTCCCAAATATAAAAGAAAAATCCGAAATTCTGTAGCTTTAAACCGAGCTAGTTCTCTTAAAGGTCTTGGTTTTCTATTTATTTCTTTAGGAATGAAATTACTCAAAGCGGTCATATTATCAGAAAGAGTTTGTACCACATTCGCAGACAATCTAACTTTCAAATTTCCATTAATCCAACATTGCAAAAGCTTACGAGTCACACCTAAGCAGACATTGTGCATATAATCGATTGGGAAAGAAGTCACAAGTCCAATGTTAAGCTGAAGTAAAGGAGAGTCACCTACATGGTGATCCTCATCTTGTTTTGATTTAAAGGTATCATCATTTCTAAGATCGGCGTTAACATTTCGAAATATCACTCTTCCATTAAAATAGTTCCCCGATACAATACATTTTTCACACGAGGAGTAACCCCCGTGTGATTTAATGCATTTTAGGTATGAACGTGCAGGAGCATCACATACAAAAGAATGAACTGTAACTCTGTAATGAATATTATTGAAATCAAAACCGTTTTTAAGCAGTAAAGAAAGCTCTTCTATAAACTCCTTTAAAAAACTAGCTAATGGCTTCGGCTTTGATGTTCCACAAAAAACACCAATAGGAAAAGGAGTTTTATTGTCTGAATTTTGAATAAGCCCTAAAATTGGCCACAACTGGGTATTGGCACTCTTAAATAATGGCAACCCATCAACATTAAAAGTTAAATTAATAACTGCATCCGAAAATTTTAGATTACGCGTTAAATGTTGTTCAATGGCACTTTGAAGTCCCATATACACAAATTCTCCTGTTTCCATCATTTTCACATTGATTTTTGAAGGAGTTTTTAGCAGAGTTCTCACATCAAGAGGCAACTCAGGATGAAAAGGTACTAAAATTTGCAGCAATGAAATAATGGCCACATGTGGAATATTCACGTTTGATACAGTCTATTTTCTTAAAGAATCCCGCAAAGAATTGGTAGAAGATTTTTCAAATGTTGAAAAATTATTATCCATTTCTTGTTCAAAATCAGCACATTTAAAATTGACAAAATCAAAATCAGAATTATCCAAATCAGAAAAATTGTTACTACTTTTGTTTGTATTACTAATAATATCTGATAAACCGTCATCACTTGAAAATGTATGAGAAGTTCCAGCACTAATTTGTTCATTTGTTACTCGTATAGATTGATCAATTAAAGGTAGTTTTACTTTAGTTTTAGTAGCCTTAGACCTAACAATTTTATTAATATCATTTGCAACTCTTCGGTACAGTTGTCTTTTACTAATAAAAACTTTACGTTTAGACATTTTGGTATCTCAATATAATAACAAAACAATAAAATTAAAATAAATTTTAAAAAATCAAACCTTTAGAATGCTATTAAATTTTTATCTAGCATTTCTCTTTCTTTCTAGAGACAAACGTTGGGGAGAATGTTTTAACCATATCTTGATGTTGTCGTTGATGTTACTTTCAGGAGTGTTTGGTGACGAAAATTGCACTGCACCTAAAAATTATCACTTTGTAAACACCATCGTCGCCATTATATAATTAATTTAAAATTATACATATAAGTAAAAATTTTGCAATAAGGTGAACTGTTGTAATAAATATTCCTAATAATAATAATTTAAAAATTTTCTTATAATTATTTTTATATTATTGCTGAGATTTGTCAGTAAAACAATCAATCAATTCAATTCTTTTCTTAAAGTCTTCTTATAGATTCCGTTTTACTATTAGTTTTAATAAATTTTACTTTAGTCCTAATAAATATAAATAAAAACAAATGAGAAACTTACGTATTATCAATCTATGTAACCGTAATGCAGAAAATGATTTCTTCCCATTTCTTGTACCAAAAAAACTATATTTTATGGCGACTTCGTTCGAGAAAATTTTGCGAAGAATGGTATTGATTTTGGTCGTTAGGTTGTGTCCTCCCAGAGTAGATAAATATAAGCTCTGTAAAAAAATGTTTTAGTAATAGAACAAAACAATATTCTGGAAATAATTATAAAAATAATTACTAGAGTAGAAAGATTGGCATCGTCTATTAGATGTTCTTCAATTCTAATAACATCTTCCAAACTTTTAATCGGTAGACTAACAGGCAATTCTGGGAGCTCATAGATAGCAGATTCAAGCAGTCCTTGTTTATTTTTTAAAGATTTGATAATTTCTTCACCTTGTTTTAAAATTTGGTCATTTTGTCGTTTGACGTATGTGATTAATTTTAATATAATTTTGTTGTTGATATTTGTAGTTTCTGTAAAAATCGTAAAAAATGTAATTGTAATTAATCGTAAAAAACAGACACTACTTTACTTAAACAGAAGAAAACACGTACCATTAGTCAACACGTCTTCAGTTTCAAAACAAGAATTGTCATGATAGTAAGACCTAGATTGTCTTGGAGTTGAAGGTATTCTTATTCCTATAAAAAAAATTTTGTAAATGTAAAAAAATGTTTTTTTTAGAGAGAGTGTAAGCTCAGTTCACGTGCTTAGGGTTGCGTAAATTAATTAAAAATATTATAATTTTTTTCTAGTGTGTGTGTGTGTGTGTGTGTGTGTGTGTGTGTGTGTGAGAGAGTGTGTGTGTGAAAGTAATTAAAAGCAATTTTTCGTAAAATTTCTAGCTAAACGCAATGGTTACATATGTTATATAAATGTAATATTGCAATTTCGAGATAATTTTAGTCGAAAGTACTTACTAAATGAGCTATTTTGATAAATTTTTTCAGATTTTTAAATCAAATTACGGAGGTATATAATAGCAGAACAAAAAGACTGTGACGGATGGACACATACGCGCGCAGAGAGAGAGAGAGAGAGAGAGAGAGAGAGAGAGAGAACAAAATTAGATGAGTTTCCTATAGTTATTAAACATATGGTAAGTGTATGAGAAATTTAAACCCACTATTATCACAGTTGCCACGGTAATTAAGCTCAGACAGTAATCTTCGAGGAGTAGGTGTGCTTTTTACTTTTGTTACTAGAAAAAATAAAATAAGGCAAAATAAAACTATTAATTACACTAAAGAAGGCATTATTACAAAAAATTCAAACCTCTACTATCATTACAGTTGTTCTCCGCTTCTTCAAAAAGATTACGCTCCAAGAATTCTCCACTATCTAGGTAAACATAAAACATAAAAAATTGTGGGTATTAATAACATTTATACATGTGGATATTAATTATGAGTATTAATAAATTTAGTACATATTAGTAAACCTACCAGACATAAAAATCTCTTGTTGTACCAGAGGTTGCACAGGCGGAGGATGTGCAAGAATTGCTGACGACTTCTTCGTTTTTAAATAATTATTATTTTCCTCTTCCTCTTCACTACTACTTTGAAGTCGTTTCGGACATTTTCTTTTTCGTTTTAAAGTTACTTGATTTTCTTCTATTTCACTGCCTATGTCAGACGTAAGCTGCAATTTTCTAATTTTGGTATTGGCCTTAATTAAGTCATCTAAAAAAAATACATGCACTAAAAATCAATGTTAAAGCAATGGATAGATAGATAGTTAATAATATGCCGACTTAATACAGCTAGTATATAAATATTTACAAATTAATGTATATAATCTCTATGTATACATAAAATTTAAGATAAGTTATCGCTACATTCTACATACAAAGGCCAGCTAATTAATATAAAATATAAATGCCATGTATGTACATATTTAGACAAATAATCAACTAACTTGCAGTAATTTTCGTGATAAATATTATATATGTGCAATATATATATGTGTAAATATATGAATAGAGTAGATGTAATTTTACATTCTGCATATACAGCCAACGTATATATTTTAGCTACATACTAGTACACATCTAATAGATGTCTATATATTTCAAACAATAAAAATAATAAATAGATGATTAGTGTTTATGTTAAATCTCATTTATAATTACAAATTAAAAATATATTAGAATATATATCAATCAACTATATTAAATTTTTAAGTTGCTTGAAATAGCACAGTTGATAGTCTATAGGTATGTTGTATATGAAAGTATTTAAACAAGACAGCACACATGTTCAGATTCAAAAGAATATCCAAAGAGATGTCCTGTCGTCCCAAAAATGTTCTCGCGATACTCTCTGAACATCTTTTGGATGCTATACTGTCTGGGAAGTAAGGTTATATGAACAAAAAAAAATAATAATTAGGTATAAAAGCGTACTAACCTGTTTCAAAAAATACTCTTTTGATTTTATACAGTTGCCACTGGTCACCTGGTTGCTCACCCTTTTTCAAACACTTGTCAAATAAATGCTGCTGCTTAATGTGTCGTGGCCAAAATGATTCTTTTTTAAGCGGTGTTAACCATGATTTGTGCACAATGCCAAGACCACCTCCACCTTCTTCGTCTGATAAAAATTCTACGCCGATTAAAGCCATTATAATAATTATGGACTTGTTGCAAATAATTGCAAACTAATCTATTGAAACAATTATAATCAAAATTAATATTTTATTTGTTTCTTTATTCTCAAATTTCTTGCCGGTGGGCGCAAAAATGGCGCATTACTTACATGAAATCAGTCGAAGATAAAGCACAATAGTTCAAGCAACACACTGTACAATATGTTTATACTCACTATTAAAATGGAAATCAAATTAACTGCCACATGCACGCGTGTTTGAGTCTGACCTCACCTTATTATATCGTATAGTGATCGTGCAGTGATGCAAACTCGCTGATCGAAACCGCTGATATAGGAGAGGTGCGCAGACAAACGAAAATCGCCTACATCACGCTTCCGCGTGCGCACACGGTACACGGTAACGACTTTGCATTATGACACACAAGTAGTAATATATACATATAATAATAAGTATTATAATATTAAAAAACACAAAATTTTCCTAAGAGGTAATAGATTAAACATGCCGAAAAAATCGAATTATACATATATATATATATATAATATATCGACGTAAATAATATAGTTATTTCATTAATTTTTTAAATAAAAAATAAAAAAATGTAAAAAAATGATTTTATTATGTTAAGAAACGAAATGCTGTAGATTGCGATTCAAACTTAAAAATTTTATTAAAATAAAAATTTATATATAACTACAATAATAATAAAAATTATTCAGTGTCTAATAATAATAATAATAATAAAAACTTTAGATTATTACAATAAACTGCAGTCATATATCATTATTTAATTATTATATATGTCATTATATACATATAATCATAAACAAATTAATTATATAAAAGAGCAACAATTTATCAATTATAGGTAGATACTTTTATATACTTACCTATAAATAGTGTACTTACATTAAATATATTATATTATTTTAAAAAACAATAAATAATATATAAAGATTTAACACAATAATAAGATCGTTCATAGGACGTCATTTAAATGTTATATTGACATCATATTATAATAATAATTTAGTCATATATATGTCGTCAATGTAACATCTAGATGACGTCATATCGACGACGTCAACTTTTGGTACTGTAGGTGACGTCAAAATAACGTACCAATTATGTCACTTGACGTCATTGTCATCAAAATCACTTCATAATCACGTTATTATCACGTGAGCTTGCTAGCTGGGAAGTGTCCCCTCCCGATTTGATTCTCCTTGAAATATGTTGTAAAACATACAATTTGAGAAGACACGTATTTTTTTATAGCGGCCCTAACTCAAATTTAAAGGGTGAAACACCCTTTTGAAAAAAAACGAGTTTTTTCTTTGTGTGTAACTATCGCCAAAACCGTAGGAGATATAAAAAAATGTTTCAAGTAGAAGTTGTATGGCTTGTAATGGGCTTTATAACTGTGTAGTTGAATTTTCAAAAAATGTAATTTTTTTTTAATTTACTCTTACCCCTTGGTATTATTTTTTCGAATTTCAAAATTTTTGTAATGACAAAAGTTGTAGCATTTTTTACGCTGATTTTAACCATATATGATTTTATTATGTTCCGAAATCGCATCTTTCAAAAATAAGTCATCAGTATCATATTATATGCGTCGCGCTGCATGACGCATTGTTTATACCGCACTTGTGTTGCGCAATAGTCGTTAAATAAATATAAAAATGACATGTTATCACATATTTAAGGAAGAAAAGTTAACTAAAATTGTTGCTAAAGCATCCCTTCCACATTACACTCTTATAGATAATCGCTGCATTTCGTATGCAGCGCGTTGTCATATACAAGTTAGCTATCAGCGCATATTACACTTTGAAGTTTTGCTTGCAGTGACCACGGGAAAATAATTTATGAAACGAAAACAGTGAATGAATCAATCTATTCAACATATATCCACCCTGACTCTATTTTCTTGGCCCGACTTGACTGACAATGAATAAAATTCTGTACATACTCTTTTTCAATAATTTTAATATACTGCGATATATTCTACATACTATTACATTCTATTAAATTATTACGATTTTTTTAAACTATGGTATATAAAATCTTGAAATATAAAATGTATAATATAAGTATAATTATAATATATTGATACAATAAATAAGCTTTTATATATATATATAAGCTTATTTATATATATTATAATTATACTTATAATATACATTTTATATACCATAGTTTAAAAAAATCGTAGTAATTTAGTGGAATGTAATAGCATGTAGAATCACAGTATATTAAAATTATTGAAAAAGAGTAAACTGTACAGAATTTTATATTTTATTTCATTCTCAGTCAAGTCGGGCCAAGAAGGTAGAGTTAGGGTAGATATATGTTGAATAGATTGATTCATTCACTGTTTTCGTTTCATAAATTATTTTCCCGTGGTCACTGCAAGCAAAACTTCAAAGTGTAATATGCGCTGATAGCTAACTTGCATATAACAACGCGCTGCGCACGAAATGCAGCGATTATTTATAAGAGTATAATGTGAAAGAGATGCTTTAGCAACAATTTTAGTTAACTTTTCTTTCTCAAATATATAATAACATGTCATTTTTATATTTATTTTGCGACTATGCACAACACAAGTGCGGTATAAACAGTCATGCAGCGCGACGCATATAATGTGATACTGATGACTCATTTTTGAAAGATGTGATTTCGAAACATAATAAAATCATATATGGTTGAATTCAGCGTAAAAAATGCTACAACTTTTGTCATTACAAAAATTTTGAAATTTGAAAAAATAATAACAAAGGGGTGGGGAGAAAGTAAATTAAAAAAAATTTCATTTTTTGAAAATTTAACTACACAGTTATAAAGTCCATTACAAGCCATACAACTTCTATTTGAAATATTTTTTTATCTCCTACGGTTTTGGCGATAGTTACACACAAAGAAAAAAACCGTTTTTTTTCAAAGGAGTGTTTGATCCCTTAAATTTGAGTTAGGGCCGCTATGTAAAAATACGTGTCTCTCAAATTGTATGTTTTACAACATATTCTTCAAGGAGAATCAAATCGGGGAGGGGACACTTGTGAACGTTCCCTTGTTAGTATTCTGTAGTTAGTGGACAGAAAGTGTACTTTGTGCACATTGGTAAAATCGGCAGGTATGTAATGTTTATAGAGAAGAAATGTCTAACACTTGGATTGAAGCTGACGATACGTTAATTAAAAAAAGTCAATGGCCTAGAGGTGCTAAAGATGTTTTTGTCATTCTTACAGAAATTTGATCAAAAGTAATCTGTTTTTATATATTACATTATTACCTTATCCATCACATTCACAAGAATTTCTTCAGAACTGTGGATGCTGTTAAGGCAAGTATCATTTTCATTTAACATATCATCATCATGTTCACTAAAAATAATGACATCTTCACTTGACATAATATCATTTTCACTTAACATAATTTTATCATTATTTTCACTTGACATAATTTCATCATCATGTTCTATATGTTCCTGAAATAAAAGAAACAGATAATAATTAATATTCTTTTTTTACAAAAAAGTTTTTACAAAACTTAGAGTTTTGGTAGAATGACTGACTTATCAGTTTAAGTGGAAAAAAATATTATTAGTTTATTGCTTTTGTAAAAACTTTTTTATGTGAAAAAAATATATCAAAACAAATTCTTTTTTAAAGAAATATATATACTTCAAATTACTTGAAATATTATACTTAACCTGCACAACAGTCTTGGTAGTCCGATTTTTCTGTCGATATGCAGTACTACGAGGAATAGGAACATCTTTGAAAAGATACTGCTTGTACTTCATGCTTTATGATATATGTATATATATATATATATGTTTTAAATAATTTGTAAAGGGGGGTGGACCAAGAAAAATTCCATATAAAACACCCACTTTTATAATTTAATAAAGACTGGCGTCTAATCGTCCCATCATTTCTATTGATACCGCATGGCATGCGCAAAAGAGACTAACCTAACCTAACCTAACAATGAAACACACGTTGCTTACGTGGCTTACGTGTTAACACGTGCAAGTGCAAGACGTGCCAAGTGCCAAAACGCGCCAACAAAGTGATAACCTATCAAGAAAATTAAATTGATTTGTGTCAATCATTTAAATATTACAGAAAACATTACTTTCTCTGTAAGAAAATACAAAATAATAATACGTTTTGTTTAACATCATGTGTTTTATTGTGTTTTAATATAATGGCTTCCACGGATTATAAAAAGTGGTATGCCAAGGTTAAATATTACAATGGTGATGTGGAAGATATTTTGATACGTAAAATTAAAACTCAAGAGGGCAATCAATTTTCTCCCAAGCACTATAAAGACTTCAACAGCAATATTTTATATTCAGTTAAAACTGCAATGAATGATGTAGAAGGAAAAGAACAAAGATATTATGCCTATATTGGCAAGTTAGCAGGTATGATCTACAAAATAATTCTTAACACAAATTATTTTTATAAAAAATAGTAAATGTTCTGTAACATTTATAAACTGATATATATTAATTCGTTATTATATTCTTATTTCATAGGAAGTGTCACAGAATTAAATCAGGACAATAAAAGAATTGGTTGGCCTGCATGGCCTTCAGATATACTAGACGAACCTGATAACACTTCCCAAGATGAGAGACAGCAAAACGCATTTTCTTCAATTACAGCTTATCGTGAAAAAGCAGTAAGTAAGTTAATTATCTGGACATCGTGAGATGTGAGCACTTGTTATAGCTATATATATATATATATATTTCGAAATCTAAAAGCAACCTATGTCAAAATGTAAGGAATAGTTGAATCTTTTCTGTCAACAAATATATATAATTGAATTCTTTGCGTAAACTTTTATATATATATATATACATAAGAAAGAAATAACGGGAAAATTTAGTACTACCTGAAAAGTTGACAAAAAGGATTCAACTATTTCTTAAATTTTGACATAGGACGCTTTTTGAAATATAAACATTTAATGTTTAAGATGTACCCACTAAAGCATGGACATTTAATACATTATATAATTAAACATATTTAATAACTTCTTTTCTTTAAAATATATTTTATGCATATGCAGACACTAAAAAAAGGGAAGAAAAAAGCAGTAGCAGAAGAATATCAGAAAATTTTATGTAATTATAATATCGAAAAAAATATTGATGAAAGAGATTTTTCTGAAAATATAACAATAGATTCTAGTGGACCTACTACTAAGAAATATTCACAATATCAAGAAAAATTATCAGTTAATCGTAATGTGTCTGTTGCACTTCAAGAATTGAAAAGTCTTTTAAATGAAAAAGTGCAGAAAATGGAAGAAAAAATAGAAGAAAGAATAGAAAACAGTAGCAAGATTATCGAAGAAAATATTATAGGAATTGTAAAAGAACCACTTTCACAAGCGTGTGAAGCTGTTTGTAGAATGGAGGAAATGTTGAGTAAGTTTAATTCAAGCACTCTTCGAATAATATTCTGTATGTTACAGAATGGTTACATAATTCACAAGATTATTCTGAATGTTACGACTTAATTCAATTATTATTAGGTGAGTAGAGTTAGTGAAACAATTAATTTTATCTTACATTCATAAATAATGTATTTGACATTTATAAACAATGATTTTAATTATTAAAATATTTGTGTACAATACAATAATCAACTCTTTCAAAAAAAGACAAGATGATAAAAATTTAAACTTAAATATAAAATTAATAATATAATTATATTCTATTTTTTTATTATTTTTTGTATATTTAAGTTTAAATTTGAATTGCACTATATCTTTGAAAGAGAAAACTTATAATTATTGTACGTAAATATTTCGACAATTAAAACCATTTGCATGTAATACATATTTCTTTTAATAATAGCTGTCATTAAAAAAATGTTTTCTTATTAAATATTTTAAAGTTTTTTGCGAACAAATCATGTTCATCAAGTTGTTTGATATGTCTATGCATGTCAATAAATCTGTCTTTTTAATTACATTCACTCATAGTTTTTAAAAAATATTAACTTTTTATTAATATTGTTACGTTCCCGTAGAACGTAATGGATCGGCCGATCAATTTGAGAATAATGTTCACTCACTCGAAAGACTCACACACACGAAATAAAGAACACTTCTTAACGAATTGAGAACTTTAATAGAACTTATTTACAATCTTTGCAACCAAAACCGATAAATACAAGAGAACTGTCAATACGCGTCCGCACAATTTGACAGCTCCTCCGAAACTAAACTGACAAACGTTGTTTACAAACAAGCGTCTCCTTAGAAACGAATCTTCTACTCTTTCTATAAGACTGACAGACTGTTGAGGATTGGTACGAATAAAAAGAATTGTTTGAAGAAAAATAGCACGAGATTTTTATTTGTATATACGGGAAGAAACCGGAAGTAAGATAGACAAGACCGACAGTGTAACAGTGAAGCGCTCACCGTCTACAGCGCCATACAGCGCCACCGCTCAACGGCATAGCGGGGCGTTTACATGACAACACCCCAACTTATCGTAAGCTACAATCTAAAAAGGAACTCAAGGAAATAAAGCTAAGGTACATTAATATCACTGGCCTGATGAGCCTTAGTGACTCATCCAAATGGCCCAAAAGTTAGGATGATGGTCAGTTGGACTGAAGGTCCAAACCAACTCTTTGGCTTACGATACTCTGCAGACCCATACGTTGAGCGCAGAATTTCTGCTTCTGGCCCGTCACTTCTTTGGTGAGACAGTCAGCTACATTTTCGGCAGTCGGAACGTGCAGTAATTCAATAGTTCCGTCGATCGCCTTTTCGCGTACATAGTGGTGTCGCGTATCAATGTGCTTGGTTCTGGCCCGATAACAGTCCGTAGTCGCGATGTCGAGGGCACTCCGGTTGTCACATTCGAGGTGAATTGCCTCAGCTTCCTCGAACTGCTCATGAAACTGCTTCAGCCAGACTGCTTCCTGCGTGGCCGTTGCCATGGCCATGTATTCTGCCTCGGTTGAGGACAGAGCTACCGTTGGTTGACGTTTGCTGAGCCATGAGATACTGCCTGTGCCCAGCATAAAAACGTATCCGGTGCATGACCGGCGGGTGTCCACATCCGAACCCCAGTCAGCATCAGCAAACCCATGGAGCTTCAGGTCATCGGAACGAATAAAAAGAATTGAATAATTAATTGTTCCTTTCAAATACCTGAAGATCCGCTTGACGGCGGTCCAGTGAACTTGTCCGTGGCTTGTGTTAAACCTGCTCACGTTCCCAACAGCAAATGCAATATCTGGTCGCGTTCCTTGAACCAGATACAAGAGACATCCTACAGCCTCTTGGTAGGGAATGTTACTTGTGTCTTCCCCTTCCTTCTTCATGTTGATTGACAGTTTTTCATTTGGAACGCTGGGAGTCGGCAACGGGTTCGCAAATTCCATTCCGAACCGCATCAACATGTTCTTGATGTACGACGATTGGTCAATTGCTATTCCATTATCTACGTATGTTATGTTGATTCCAACGCACGTTCGGGCTCGGCCCAAGTCTTTCATTTTGAAGTGAGTCCCCAACTCAAGCTTCAGGCGGTTCAGCACTTCCTTGTCCCGCCAAAAAATTAGAAAGTCATCAACGTAGATTGCCACGATGAGTGATGTATTCTTTGTGTGGTACACACACGGGTCCATTTTCGACTTCTCGAGCCCGTACGATCGTAAAACGTTGTCTAAAACGATGTTCCATTGACGACCACTCTGCTTCAAGCCGTACATAGCCCTCTTTAGCTTGCACACGCGACCACTTCCATCGCTGTACAAAGGCGGTTGCTCGATGAAGATTTCTTCATCTAAATCGCCTTGAAGGAAAGCAGTCACCGCATCCATCTGGTCAATTTTCATATTCCACTTTACGGCCAGTGCGATCAAGAGACGAATCGATGTGTAACGCACTACCGGAGAGAATGTCTCGACGTAGTCAAGTCCATACTTCTGAGAGCACCCCTTGGCAACCAGGCGAGCCTTGTATCGCAACACAGACCCATCCTCGGCGAGCTTTCTCTTGAACACCCATTTGGTCTTGATTGCTTTCCTACCCTCGGGTAGTTCCTCCAATGTCCACGTTCCGTTGGCTTCCATTGCTTGCATTTCTTCGTCCATCGCTAGTTTCCATTCAACAGCGTGCGGTCCAGCCAGCGCCTCTTCCGCTGTTTCAGGTTCGCCAGAACGCTCGATGTCTTCCGCTCGGTAGGTAACGTAGTCTCCGAGTCGTTCAGGTGGCTTCCGGGTTCGCCGCGATTTCCGCAATGCCTCTTCCGGTGATAGTTCGGGTTCGTTGCCTTCGATGTTGTTATCCGGCGTGCCTGTAGCCCGACCATCTGCAGCGTTGTTGACCGCGGTTTCGCCACCATCATTGCCTCGATCATCTTCGGGATCTCTCTGGCGTGCGCCCCCAACTCCTTTCGGTTGTTTTTCTGGCTTCTCTGGAATGACGTCGACATCATCTTCAATAAAATGTTTGACTATTACCTTTGCTTTCCGAGGTTCCAGGAACTTGACGTCACGGCTCACAAAAACCTTTCCGTTTTTGACGTCTAGGCACCGCATTGCCTTCTGCGTTTCCGAATATCCGACGAACACCAACTGCTTCGACTTTGGATCGAGCTTTTTTCTGTAGATTTCGGGGATGAGTACCATTACTGGCGTGCCGAAGATTTTCAAGTTTGACACGTCAATTCGTTTTCCACGCCATACTTCCTCTGGAACTTTTCTTCCAAGCGAACGGTTCACCGATCGATTGACGACGTAGGCTGCCATGTTAACCGCTTCAGCCCAAAAGCGTTTTTCCAATTCCGCATCAATGAGTAGGCACCTTCCACGTTCCACCAGTGTCCGGTTCATGCGTTCCGCTACACCATTTTGTTGGGGTGTGTAGGCGCATGACGTCTCGTGGATGATTCCAGCATTTTTGAAAAATGCCTTGTTGGCGCCGTTTACGAACTCAGTCCCGTTGTCGGACCTAATGCGCTTAACTCGTCGATCTGTCTGCCTTTCTACCATCTTCACGAAAGCCTTGAGGTTGTCACTCACCTCCGCTTTTGATTTTAGAAAATAGACGAATACCTTCCTGGAGAAATCGTCGATGAATGTCAACAGGTACCTGGCTCCTCCACTGGATGTCACTTCCATTGGCCCACATAAATCCGTGTGCACCAACTCCAGAATTTCCGTCGATTTAATTTCCGTATTCGACGAGTGAAATGGGGCCCGAGATTGTTTCCCCATCATGCACGTGATGCATTCCTTCACGTCTTCACCATTTCCGTCGAACTCGAGGCCGTCAACCAGGCCCTTTAACCGAATCATGTCGCCGATATTCAGGTGTCCGAGCTTCCTGTGCCAATCCATTGCATCTTTTTCCATTCCGTCGGCACCAACCATGTCGCCACTCGCCAGACGACACTCGATCGCATTGCTGTCTACCACGTACACACCATTCCGCATTTGCGCTTGCAGTAATTTCTGACCTCTTGGGTTGTAAATCCGGCAGTCTGTTCCATCGAACTGTACCTTGTTTCCAGCTGCTGTGATTTTCGCCACTGACAGCAAATTTGCCGCCAATTGCGGCACGTAGAGCACCTCCTTCATTTGGATGTTCACACCGTCGATTGACACTAGCACCATGCCGCTACCAAGCACCTTCAACTTCTGGTTGTTGGCGGTCAAAATTTCCGGGAAATTTCCTGGCCGAAAATTCTGCAGGATGTTTCGGTGCGGCGTCATGTGTCTCGACGCTCCGCTGTCCAGGTACCAGTTCGTGCTGGCCACCATTCGATCGTTCACCATGAATGCATTCGTCAGCTTCGCGTTCTCCGATTGAGCTTTCGGTTTCGATTTGCATTCGGACCGCTTGTGACCGACCTTGCCACAGTTGTAGCATTTAAAACCGAATTTCTTTTTGTCCGATTTCTTTCCGCCGCTTGCGCCAGCTTTCGGATGACCTAGGAGTGCTGACGATGACTCACCTTGATGGCCTCTGTCCACATCGAGCAATTTGGTCTTTACACTATCGGTGGTCAGTGCCACTCCGCTACTTTCCAGTCCGAGAATGAGCGGACGATACTCCTCACCGAGTCCAGCCAGCATAATCGCACCGATCCACTCGTCAGTGATCGCGAATCCGATGCCAACCAATTTATTCGCCGTTGATGAAATCTCCGATATGTATTCCGTCATTGAGTTACATTCATCGCGGCGCACGGTGATGAGATGCCTCAGCAGCGTTATTTTCCGTGTGAGACCTTTGTCGTCGAACAGATGTTTCAACGCCGTCCAGACGCCAATCGCCGTCGTGTGACCTTGGATGTGCACGTAAAGTGATTCTTCCACCGAAACAATAATCCGAGCTCTCGCTTTTTTAACTTTTGTTGGGTCGGTTTCAGTGTTCGCTTCTGCAATCGTGCCATCGAGTTCCTCGAATTCAAGAACACTTTGCATTGCAAACTGCCACGTATGGTAGTTTTCCGAGCCGCGGAGTTTTTCGATAACAAATTCTTTTCCCATTGTTTCGATTCTAACCTTTTCACACGCGAGCTCAATACGATAGGTTAACCATGTAATTCCGCAATTTTGCCGAAATATTACTTTGCACAACAAAATACCGACAATTCCACTAATTTCTAATTCCCTGGGCCCATAACCTGTTGAGGATTGGTACGAATAAAAAGAATTGTTTGAAGAAAAATAGCACGAAATTTTTATTTGTATATACGGGAAGAAACCGGAAGTAAGATAGACAAGACCGACAGTGTAACAGTGAAGCGCTCACCGTCTACAGCGCCATACAGCGCCACCGCTCAACGGCATAGCGGGGCGTTTACATGACAACACAGACTAACGTTATTTACAAATAAGCGTCTCCCTGGAGACGAATCTTCTGCTCTCAATGAGATGAAATACAGGGACGCAACACTATCCCCCTCGTCTTCAGATTGTCGTCCCGACATTCTAATTCATTTTTTGGATCTTCAATTAAACTCCTAGCTCTCTTCTAGCTTGAGTTTAAATTTCTTGATCCATCGATGTCCAAGTCTTTAATAAGCTTCTCTGCCCTACCCTGAGCTGCTGCTACAGGTTACCAGGCAACTTATTTCCTCTGACTTAATCGATTTTTAAAATCTTTGTATGTTCTTCGTGAAGCTTCGGACAAGAGGGGGGTATTCACCGTGGTCCCATCGTCTTAAAAGACTCCTCAAGTCCCTGCCTCGGCATTTGCCCTGCGGCTCACGGGAAAACCACGGCTCAAAAACCGTGAGCGAGACAGTCTTCGTCAAATTCGTCGTCAACTTCTTATAGAATCACTTCAGTTTCCATTTTCATTTCATTCTTTCTAAAATAAATAAATAAGAACGATCAAAACAAGTAACTTATTCAATAAAAAGAAAACAATTACTATCAATACAGAATTTATCTTTTATAAAAAGGAGCTAATCTATCAGCATGGACAACTTTCTGTCTGTGTCTGTTAGATTTTTGAATTCTAAATACAACATTACTAAGTTTATTAATTACTTTATAAGGACCCTCCCAATGACTTTGTAATTTAGGTGCTTTTCCTTTAACTCTACGAGGATTATAAAACCACACATCTTGACCTTCTTCAAAATTAATTTGTCGAGCTTTCTGATCATAACGAGCTTTAGTACGAAGTGAACGAAAATTCAAACGTTGACGAGTTTCTCTATGAACTTCCTCTAATTTATCTTTTAATTTATAACCTAAATCTGAATTTTCAATATTTAATCTATTTCGCGACGCGGAACTCTCTCTCTGATTCCTAATTTCGCTATTTCGTGACGCGGAACTCTCTCCCTGATTCCTAATTTCGCTATTTTGTGACACGGAACTCTCTCCTTGATTCCTAATTTCGCTATTATTAAAACGACTTAGCTGGACTATATCTTGTTCCAAACGATGCAGTTCTGTCCGTATCTGCTCCTGTTCAACTCGTCGTTCCTCTCGGAGTTGTCCTAGCTCCTCCAGGATTGTACGCAGCATTTCCGACTCAGCCGAAACCACTGCCGTTTCATTTGACACCGCCGCAGCTTGAGTACGCGTCCTCCTTGGTGAATGGACTGTGGACATGTCGTTCGCCGATCCCGGACGAGCCCCCAAAATGTTACGTTCCCGTAGAACGTAATGGATCGGCCGATCAATTTGAGAATAATGTTCACTCACTCGAAAGACTCACACACACGAAATAAAGAACACTTCTTAACGAATTGAGAACTTTAATAGAACTTATTTACAATCTTTGCAACCAAAACCGATAAATACAAGAGAACTGTCAATACGCGTCCGCACAATTTGACAGCTCCTCCGAAACTAAACTGACAAACGTTGTTTACAAACAAGCGTCTCCTTAGAAACGAATCTTCCACTCTTTCTATAAGACTGACAGACTAACGTTATTTACAAATAAGCGTCTCCCTGGAGACGAATCTTCTGCTCTCAATGAGACGAAATACAGGGACGCAACAATATTTTTCAATTTTTTTCATAAATATTTCACATTATTGTTCAATGTTGTGTTACAGTTTATTCAACTTGCTATTTGTGAAGTATGTGCACACTTAGGCTGCGTTCCGATATTCACTGCAAGCAACTGCAAGTACTGAAAATCTATAGTATACGTAACGTAGACTTGCAGTGAATATCGGAACCAGCCTCTAGTTAAAAGCAAAAAGCAATTACAAATATTCAGCATTGCTGAAGAAACGAGCATTTCTATTTATTCTAGATTAGAATACATTTAGCAAGCTCTTATTGAGCACTTTTAGTGAACAATTGTTTGTAATTAATTTAAAGTCTAAAATCTAAAATCATATACTAATCACGAACAGCTGTTCAGTATGCTTTCAATGAGCTGTTGTTATACTAAATGCATCCATTATAAGAAGTTCATAAATCCAAGCAATTTTTTTTTTTTTTTTTTTTTATTTTTTTACGTTAGTTTCTTAAAAATAATCCATCTTTCTAAGATATTCACAAATTGCTTTTAGCTTAATCGTACATAATTTATTCATAGGCATTGTTTTAACACTAATTGTTATAATAAATAAATATGAAATTGATTATAATTTTACAGAAAAGATATGCAACTTTGGAGATAGACTCAGCACCAGCAGTATGTCTTCAGAAATAGAAAATAAGGTAAGTTAATTTTTTTGTAGTAGTTTTTTTTATAAAACATTTTGCAACTAATTATTTTATTTTATCAGGTTCATCTTGGCAGTGGTTTCTATTGCACAAATGCAGGTTTCGCAGCTATAAAAGCAGCAAAAAATGATTGCGACTGGGCTGCAGCCCTTCTTATTGGAGTTTTCGGCGAAAATGCTAAATTAATGAGGATTTATCCTAGAAAAGAAGGATTAAAAAAATTTCCACTTGGATTCCTGATGCTAGCTCAAAGTAAATATTCAATTGTTATGAAAGAAATACTATCTTTTTCTTATTATTATTTATCTCTTGTTTTTTATTTTATAGACTTGTTCAGAGAGCGATTGAAAAATGATAATTATGAAGGTGACATTGATCAAATGATTAAATTACTGCCAGCTTATCTCTCAGATTGAGCGCTAGATCTTGGAGGAGGAAGAAGTACATCCTCTCGTGCAAAACACTCGAAGAAATATAAATATAAAAATATATCGCAGAGGTCAATTAAAATTTCAGATTTTACTAAAAATATAAATAAAAAAGCAATACAATTTTTGGTAATTATTTCATAATAATGACCAGAAATTGTGTAATTATTTATTTCCATAAAAATATAAGTAAAAAAATTTTTTTGTTTATTTTATTTAGGACAGAAAAGGAGACAACAGTAGCAGATCCATCAATAGTTTCAACTGTTACATCTGTAACTTCAACTGTTTTACAGAAGCCATTGGTATTTAAGAACAAAAAATCAAACTTTGCCAAATTTCAAAAAAAAGATATCGATTCAATTGAAAGTAATAATAATTTAAACATAATAAACTTGATTTGTACTTTTTTAAAAATATTTATAGTTTTATTCTTTGATTAATTGCTCGTTCTTTTTTTTCAGATACATAATCATATATGAACACACATCAAGACATCTTAAATATCTTAAATATAATCAGACTCGGACCGGAATTACTCAGAAGCGTAATCGTTTTGTAGTAAATAAACAAACACAAAATGTTTTCTGCAGTTGACTATTTTTTTTATCAGTTAAATATTATTTGCAGTATTTTTTTTACTTTTTTTCCGGTTCCGGTCCGGTCTCTAATTCTAACTAAAATATATATATTAATAAAATATTTTACAAATATTGTAAAAAAAAATAAAAATATAAAACAATAAAAATAAAAATATTTTTATTTATTATTATTTATTTACTTTAATTTTTTAAGGCTCATCTGTATAAGAAGCAGACGCGGATCGCAAATCGCAAGATTAGACGCAGCAAATTGGGAACCTCAAAACTTCTGTGCGTCCTGCGTATTGAAGCCTGCGACTGTAAACTACCGAAAATACGTCACTGCGTCTAATCTTGCGATCTGCAACCCGCGTCCTGCATCTTATATAGATGAGCCTTTTTACTTTTCAATAACGTTTTAATAACGCTTCAATAACGCTTCATTATTTTTCGTTCACATTTGCTAAGAACCTGCCGGGGACTCGATGACCCTTTGTTAACACTTCCTCAGGAGCTCGATAACGCTCCGTTTACATTCGAGAATGTTTTGTTCACGTTTGTCGAAGAGTTTAATGATACTTTGTTAACGCTTTTTTAACGCTTAATAACCACTTTCTTTACGTCCCGATGTCTCAATTTTCGCTTATTTGATATTTCGTTTACGCTTCCATCACTCTCCCTTTACATTAGATTTACTCTCCAATTTACGCTTTGTTAACGCTTGTTTTACATTTTATTTTCACCAGGGAATTCTGTTGAAATTGTTTTAAAAAATAATCTTAAGTTTTATCTTTACAATTGGATATTTCTCGAAGATGTCTTTGCTCAATAAAGCGATATTAAATTTGAATAAATAATTTTAAACATCAAACTTCAAGCTTTATATTTGTACACATATTTGTACAAATTTGCGTAACATAAAAAATTTGTATAACTACTTTGAATTGTTCAAATTTATAAATTTTTAAGATTTAAATCTTTTTTAAAATTTTCACGTCGCTTTCTAATGCAAAAAAACTCCTCCTCTTCGAAAAACAAGAAATATGTAAGTAAAGTAATGTGAAACCCTTGATTCGATTTAATCAAGCTGATATCTGCAATAATTTTTACTTTATTTATTAAACTATTTATTCAATAGTTATATACAAATTAAATACTTCAGACTATATGGAAGCGATATATTAAAAGAAAAAACAAAATTGTGTTAATTTTAGGAAAAAGATTATATTTTTATTTGTGACTTGAAACAAATAATTTCAGCTTATATAATTTTTAACATATACATAGCTTAAAGAAACAATTACATATTAAACACGTTGTGTTTTATAAAATCTTATAAAACTAAATGTAGTATTTAGATTTTGTGTATATATAATATATATTGTGAATACATATAGTATTTTAAATTGCATATTAACTTCTATGTCTAGTATGGATATTTTAAACAAATGTCATATTATTATTACCCATTATATTTGCATGCTTTTAATAGGTTCGATGGAATTAATTGTTTCATTAATTACAGCAACGACTTTGTCATTGTCCATTATTGTCATGTGAGTGCTTTCAACATAGTGTATTTCTATTTTTCCTTTAGTAATCTGCAAGTAACTTTATATTAATTATAACTGTTCTGCTGTATCAATTATTTTTTTATATATTTCAATTACCTTGTGCAAGCCATAGTCTTCTTGAGGAAAAAGTAACGAATATGTCGTGGGCTTCAGAAGTATTATAGGTGATTCGATTTTCGGTACTTGTGTCACATCGTATTCATGAAGACCGTTCAAATGCTTATATATTGTTGTGCACAAAGCTTTTCTTTTGTCAATCATTACTTGTGAATAAGCCGAAGAAACATGTTTCAAAAAAATTTCTAACTTTTCGTCCCAATTAGTATTGGTACATTTGTTTAACTCCAACACAAACTGAAAAGATTAGATTTGTGAATTTTGCCGAGAAGTCCATCATTTCAGACCTTCATCAACGACTATATATACCTTTCCACTAGCTGCTGGTTGAAACAAATCCATTATACCCAAAAGAACATTATTCTGAAATTCATCTAACGCAGTGAAAGGACAAATTATATTAGCCATTGCCTTTATATGCTCGGGTGCTCCATCGATGAGTATCAATCGGCCTTTGAGATTCATTTCTTCTAACTTCCGCGCTAATTCAATTGCAATTATCGATCCATACGAATAGCCGACTAGTACAAAATTCTGTGGCAATTTTTGTTCTCTGCTCAAAATGTGCTAGAAACACATAAAAAACAGTAAAATATAAAAAAACTTAACAGAAAAAAATGGGATTAAAAATATCTTGAACTGTAATCTTGTTATCATTGTATTCTGGCATGCAGTATTTTATTGTATCACAATCTGTTTCCTTCTTTCTACATTATGGAGTCCAGTTGTTAATTAAGTGAAGAATTTACCTCTAAAAGGCTATTAGTGATATCTTTTATTGATGTTAAGTCTGTGCCGATGTTATGCGTGTTGTATTGCAAACACGTCGCTGAACCTTTGATTTTTGGCACCAGCAAATCAAAGACGTTTGCACAACCCTCTATACCTGGCAATAGGAATATTTCGCTTTCCGTCGTGCTTTTTTTCGTCGAAAGCTTTATACAAACATCGGGTATCAATTGATCATCGCCTGATATGCGAATGAGCAATTTTATTCCTGTTATCTCGGCGAGTTCCTCGTTCTTCATATCTTTCTCAAACATTTTGGCGAGCTTAGCGAAATTGAGATCGCGAATATCCTGCGCTGTAAGGAAAATCTCATACTCCCGTTCCAAGGTCTGTTTAATTTCCACGGCCATCATCGAGTCCATTCCAAGCTCGGACAAAGGCATGTGATGAGCCACGGTCCTCATGTCCTTCAGATCTATATTTAATTAATTTTTTATTATTAGTTTTAATTATTTAGTTTATATTAAATATTTTAATCACATTTAATTAAACACATTGATCTTCTTTATCAAACAAATTCCAATTGAAATAAATTGATTAATCAAATAGTCTAATTTTTTTAATGTTATTAACTTACTCATAATATTGGCCACAGTTTCGACAATACTGGATGCGCCAAAAGTGTTCAACCGCTTCTCGGCTACAACCATGCTCGCCACTATAGGCTGTTTTTGTAACAAAAAGTCCTCGAGTTTCGCGATGCAGGAAGTTATCTTTTGCTGCAAAGTGCCGCCGATAACCATTTCTTTGTCGTTGTCTTGCATATCAGCCACGAGGCCGACATCGCCGACCGCACCCCATTGAACCGCTAGTCCATGCAGACCCTCTTGCACTCGTCTCTCGCAAATTCTCTCCATGATGGAATTTGCCATGCCGTAATTGGTCTGTCCGGCATTTCCTCTGCCGCAAGATACCGAAGAGAACACAACAAAGTGACGAAGCTGAGGACATATTTTTCTGGTCAAATGATCCAAGTTCTTCGTGGCCCAAGCTTTCGCCTTGAAGGGTTCCTGAAACGTCTCTACAGTTTGATTCCGGCATATTTTATCATTCAATACCACAGCCAGATTGAATATAGCGTCCACCGGTGCCAGTTTTTCTGCCGATTTCAGCATATATTCGCAATCTTTGACGTCCGATACATCGACGTTCGATATGATTAGCACTTTCACTCCGTAAGATTTCCACAGATCGATCTTCATCTGCTGATATCCGTTTCTTACTCCGGCGCGCGAGATGAACACCAGATTCTGAGCGCCACGAACAACCAGCCAATCGGCTAATTCTAAGCCGAAGCCACCCAAGCCGCCTAAGATGATGTACGATTTGTTCGATAGACAGTAATAACGTGGAAGTGCAAGAATGGGTGCGCTCATAGATTCATCTTCTTCGTGTATTTTTATGATTACCTAAAAGTACGTCAATTCAGTTAACGCAGTTTTTTATTTATGTATTAAGTTTTATTCTTAACTGATCAACCGTAATTAAGCCACAATTAATTCCAGTTTAATTGATTTACCTTTCCTATATGCTTTCCAGCTGCCATGTATCTGAATGCAGCCTCCACTTCATCCTTTTTGAAAATTTTTCTGGAAATCGGTTGAATAGCTTTATTCGCAAGATTTATGGCCACTACCATGTTCAAACGTTCTTTTAGTTTTTCCGGAGCTGTGAATACATTATCCAACATAACGCTGTAAAATGAAATTCCTTTCGAAAGCATCGACAGGTTCAACGAATTATTGGCCATAAAATCGTATTTGCCTATTTCCAGAAAACGCCCGCCCTTCGCCAGGCAACGGATGGACGTCTGGAGTTTCTCTTCGGCGAGCGAGTTCAATACAATGTCCACGCCACGGCCGTTGGTCTGATTAAATATCATTTGCTCAAAACTGTTGTCGCGCGAATTTCCAATGTGATTCTCTGGGATAAACGGAAACGTGTCTCTGATAAACTTTCGCTTTTCTGGAGTGCCAACGGTGGTGAATATCTCGCAACCTTTGTGATGCGCAAGATGAATCGCAGCTTGGCCCACGGCACCGGTACCGGAGTGGATAAGTACCGTGTCTCTCTTTTTCATATTTGCCTTGACGATTAATCCGTAACAGCACGTGCCGTAAGCGCACGAAACCGTTGCAGCGTCTTCCATGCTCCACTCGTCGGGAACATTCCAGCATAAGTATTTGGCGGATGTGCACATATTTGATATGGATCTGTGAATTAAAGAATTAAAATTTTTTTATATCTAAAAAAAACAGAATTATCTAGAAAAAAGATAACTTGTAGGTTTTACAGTAAATATAGTAATATGGTTTATAAAAAATTTATGCACTTCAATAAAATAATTCTACGTTTGTGCTTTGGCTTTACAAAATTTTGCAAGTTGCGTTGCAAAGTTTGAAACATTTATAATACAAATTTTTTTACATAAATAATTTTTTAATTATTTTTTATTTTTTTGTCACACATGCACATACAATATATACAAACACAATATATTAATTGATCCAAAAAAAGGCTTACTTTAAAGTACATCTATCTTTTTTATATACAGTATACTTTTAAATGATTGTGTGACAATAACGTACCTGTTTTCCCAAAGTCCCATTACTCTCTGTCCAGTATTATTGACGCCGACATATTCCATACCCACCATACAATCCTCGAGACGTCTACGAGTTGAATGGAAACCATCTCCTGCAAGTTTGCCGGATGCTATCATTACATCTTTGAAATTGATAGACGAGTAAGCTATGTGAACGAGATTATTTTCCTTATAATCCGGTGTAATCGGGCCCTCTATCCAGCGAAACGAACTCAAATCACCGCTCATCTAAATAAGAAATATCTTTTATTATGATAGAACTGTAAGAAAAACTTTTTTTTATTAATTTGTGAAACATTTATACCAATTGATTGACAAATGCGTGGTGCACGAGTTTCGGTGTCAGCGGCGATAACGGAAGATGTCTATATGAACCCCATGTTTTACCCGGACGCAAGACATTTATGATAAGATCGATTCGGAGTTGCTCCGCGTATAATGACTCGTGCGAAGAAAACTCCGGTGCAGTTTTGTCTTGAATAAACACTCCTCTGATCGATTCGCCACCTGGTTCTCTCCTCAAGCAATTGACGAGGCCCAACAAGCCGCATTCCGAATCTTTGTCGCTGACCAAAATTATTTTCGCAGCGTTTCTCGATTCGATCTCCGCGTTCAAGATCGATTTTAGCTGCTCTAACCAAGAGAACTCATAATTGTTTACGTAAATAACTTCAGTTTTCCTTGTCGACTGTTCTCTCTTCTTTAACAGTACAATGTGCTCTTTCTGCGTGCGTTTCTCAAGTACTACTGCTAAATTGTACTTTTCGGCAGTCGCAATGTCGTCTTTCGTGAAGGACTGTTCTCGTGTCAATAAAAATCCATTGTTTTGTAACACCGGCAAAATTTCTTTTAAGGTCTTGCTCTTGTTCTTCGTGAACAAATTGTATCCTGTGATTAATATCGCATTATCGTCATTCGACAACTTCTTCGATTGCGAAACTGTGATTTTCGAATTAAGAGTAACGCAATCGAAGCGATCGGTTCTGGTTACCAGAGTAATGTTTGGTTGAAGCGACGGTAGATCATTCAAGATATCGATAAACAATGGTGATGCTATTTCATCTGCTTCTACTTTGTCATCATCTTCGATCAACTCGATAATATTTACTTTTATCACTTGATGATATTCCAGAGCGAGATGTGTCGACAGCATCACGCCTTCCTGCCATGAAATTTCGGCTCCGTCGCGATGAGCTATGAATCTGTACTCCTCGAGAACGGGCTCCCCCGCTGGCTTTCGACGAATTATGGAAGTAGCTTTCATTCTGTGAATTTCCACACCGCCGGATACTACCGCGTCGAAGATTTTATACACACGCACAGGAAGCTCTAAAATGATATTTATAAATATTGTATTTTTTTATACTCAAACTTCATTTACGTTAAACAAATTTCTTTATTTGAAAATTAGTCACAATATTTAAAGTTTCATTAAAAAATTAATACTAAAAAGCTGTTAGAAAGAAAATGAGTCGACAAACTTACGATAATCGTTAGCTGCTGCGTTCCGTATTTGCTGTATGTGAAGTTTCGTATCGATTACCAACTTTTGAATTTCCGTGAAAACGTGAAGACTCTTCGTGTCTATTCCGAGAATTTTCATTTGCAGCATATTATCCATAAATGTTACCCAATTGTACATCCAAGCTATGTGCCCTTGTTTTCCCGTAGTCGACGAACTCTTCAAACCCCGAAATATGCCGGCGTATTGATATCCGCGTAATCTGAGTTCCTTGTAGATATCTTTTGTGTTCATTACTTCCTCCTCATTGTCGTTCTCTTGATTTAAAAATTGTCTCGGTAACTTTTCTTTGGTAATATCTGTCGGTTCACGCACAGTGCCAGTGACAACGGCATTATCTCCTTCCATGACTTCAAACTTTCCAGTTGCTGCAATAAATCATCTTGAATATTTCTCTTCATCACATAAATTGAGTATTGTCATTCTTAATGCAGCAAATAAAATAGCTTATTGAAAAATAAATTTTTTAAATAAAATCTACCTTTCTGCACCATTATTGTTAGATACACGGGTCCTTCTTTCGGAAAGTGCGTTGCCCGAATGAACTTGACATTTTCAAATACGATCGGCATCTCGGTATACGATAGACTTTTTAGCAAACCCATCGTTTCCCAAACTAGCATGAGATATCCAGTAGCCGGCAATAACTGTCTTCCGTCAATCACATGACCGCTCATATATTCGTAATCTTCGTCATTTAGCGCAACTTCAACCATCCTTTCTCCGTTAGAGAGTCTCGTCTGCATTTTATGACATGTTACGTACCAGTCCTCGGAATGGTTCCATCTGGAAATAGAAAATAAAAATTCCTTACTCTGAAAATAATTTTGTATTCTATTATGTTTACCAAATGAATAATGTGTTCGATATACTTGATTGACGGCGAGATCATCGGCGTGGAACGACTAACAGGAAATTTTACGATCGGATATAGATTTGCTAATTGCGGTTGCAAGCCATTGTTGTACATTTTTCCTAGACCTCGCAAAAATACTTTGACGTTATTCTCGTGATTACGCTGAAGTAACGTGATGCTGGTTGTGTTGAACAGTTCTTTCGTAACACTCTGAAGAATAGCATCTGGAGCGATTTCAAGAGTCACTGCGTTTCTGGGAATCAATTGCGCAGTTTTATCGAAAGATACAGGACTTGATAAATTATTCGTGAAATATTCAGCGCAGGACAATTTTGTGTTGTCAAATAAACTTTGCCATATCTGATTGGGAGTCATTGTTTGCGGTATTATTCGATTTAGGTAAGCCAGAATCGTGGCTTTTGCGGGGAGGAGATAACGAGTATGCAGAGGAATATCGCAGCAGTTGACTTCCTCCATAAATACGTTATTGGCCTGCAAAATTATATAAAAAGTATAATTTGTTTAAGTTAATTACACGTATATTCGACAAAATATTTTAATGAAAAATTAAAGTACCTCTAATTGTTTTGTAAATGTTTTTACTGATTTTTTTAGACCGCTTATGGAGCAAGTATTTTGACTGTTGCTGTAAATTATTTCGATATCTGGTGGGCATATGTTCTTCACATTCTCATAACTGAGACCGATATTCACCATCGCGCAGTTAATTTTTTTCGTTTCCTTCAATCCCAATCCTATGTAATACGAAGATAAAATCACTTGTTCAAGGGTGAAATTACCAGTCGCATATGCGCAGCAGAGTTCACCAATTGAATGACCAACGACAAAATCTGGCACGATATTTACGGATCTTAAGAGATCGATTAATCCCACCTAAAAAGAATAAAATATTTTTTTCTATTATTATCAAGAAACATTTACAGAAATTGTGCGCATATAATTTGTAAAAACAATTTACCTGCATTACGGTGATGCCCACAAGTGAATTCAATATGTCGTTAAAAGTATCTTTATGTTTACTCGTTAATATGTCAATGATATACATTCCATGCATTTTTAAAATCGTATCGCATTTTTCTATGGTTTTGGAAAATACTGGGAATCGCAGTAGCGCTTGACCTGTTAACATGTAAATTCGAGTTTAATTGCAAGCAATCACTTCTCTAACATATTGAAAAAGAAATCCGTACCCATGCCAATCCATTGCGATCCAATTCCGGAGAACACAAAACAAATCGGTCTTCTCTCACCTGAATAATATTGTATTTCTTTTGCCGCTTTGATCGGCGTTTTAGATTCGACAATCACGTATCCTCTGTAAGGATGATTTTTCATCTCGTCAGCGTAAAGATCATGCAATAGCCGTACATATTCAACGTCTATCGGCCGGTTCTCGATCTAACATACAAATTTTTGCGGTGTAAGTATGCTTTTATTGACTGTGTAACCGCAAAATTTTTATATACCTCATTTAGAAATGATTCAACTGCTTGTTCGGTACGTCCAGACAGGACAACGAGTCTGGGTAGATTATCATTTGGAGCTCCTTTGTTGATCTTATCCTTTGTGTTACTTCGCATCAAGATGTGGCAATTGGCTCCACCAAAACCAAACGAATTGATACCCATAAATTCAGAAATCCACGGTGTTGTGTTGGTCACCACGCGTATGCTTCCATCTTCTAAAGCCTTAACACCTTTCCGTATTTGTGTAAAGTTTATATTTGGCGGGATTAAGCCAGTTTCCATTGCAATTATCACCTTACGAAAAGTTAATTAAATGCTAACTTGTTGCTTCTTACCTTTTTATTAAATTATTTATTAATTGATAAATGTTTTTTATCTTTTTATCATGATACTATTAATGATTTTGCAGCGAAAAAAATGTTATAGAAATTTTTGTTTGTAAAGTATAAAAATTTCACAAATCTACGTTCATAAAAGTTGACCGTTACTATAATGCACCGTTATTATAATGCATATAATAATTATTATTACCTTAGCAATTTGACACATGCTATTAGCACCTTCAGAGTGGCCCAAGTTTGATTTGATAGAGCCGATTAACAGAGGAGTTTGCCTGTTCTTGCAGAAAACCTGCTCGAGTGCATTGATTTCTTCTGGATCGCCAACATAAGTGCCGGTGCCGTGAGCCTCCATGTAGCCTAAGCAAGTCGGTGAAATACCGCATTCATTGTAAAACTCTTCCAGTAAAGTTTGCTGCATTTTGCTCGACGGGAAAGTAATGCCTTGTTCCTTGTATCCATCACAATTAGTTTTCGCATAGACGACGGTTGCATAAATTCTCTTAGCCACCTTTGCTTTTTGTAAAAATGCGACTCCGATTGTCTCGCTACGCATGTAACCGTTTGCATCGTTGGTAAAAGGTTTGCTGAATCCGTCAGGTGCTAAAATTCCTGCAATTGTAAAATTATGTTATAAAATCTAATTTTGATGTATATTTATATATATTCCAAATTAGATTATAATAATTTGTATATTTTTTAATTATTTCTTATATTCTAAATTAATATTTTAATAAGTATAATACCAAGTCGCGCAAACTGCAATGATACATAAGGATGCATGCAGAGATTAACACCGCCGACAATGGCGGCGTCACACTGCCCTGACCGGATACTTCTATAAGCGCACTCTAAAGCGAAGAGACTTGAGCTGCATGCGGAATCGAGGGTGCAAGATGGTCCTGTTATATTTAACCAGTGAGACATTCGATTTGCGTTCATAGTTTTGTAACATTCGAAAGCTGCGGCTACCTGATGTGTGTACATAAATAGTTTAGAGAATTTAAATGTTCATTGTATCAGCATTGTAGGAGCTTATTTACAAACAAGTAAATTTTTTACAATATGATATAAAAATGTTATTTTTCTAAATTTTTATGCTATAAGCTTGTGCAATATTTTTGCTTGAATGATAAGTAATTTTTTGTACCTGTGGTTTTTCAAAAAACCAAGTCTTTTCCGACTCCGAAATGCACATTCCGATAAAAATTCCAGTATTTGTTCCAGATAAATCTTTCGGATTTATTCCTGCATCGACGATAGCTTCATACGTATGCTCCATGAGCATCCTACTCATAGGATCCATGGAATGGACTTTGTTGAAGGGAATTTCAAAATAATCTGCATCAAACTTCTCACAATTATTAATCAGTCCCATACGTTGAGGTAGATCTGGATGACCTGCATATTAAACCGTATGTAATAAGTGAACAGTTATTTTCATTTCAACTAATATAGAAGTTTGAATAAAAAAAAAATTATGGCAATGAATAAAATTTAAATAGAACAGTAATTTTATACATATGTTTCTATGAAGTATTTTTAATATAATTTTTTATTCATAGACCGAAGAAGATTTTACCATGATTCCATCGTCGTTCCTCATCTGATCCAAGATCCACGCTGTTAAATAAATTTTCTTGAAGTTGGCTAATATTGTCAGATTTAGGAAATCTACCGGCGATGCCAGAAATAACGATGTCATCTTCAGATTCGACATCAATGACCGTGGATTTTTTATTTGAGTTCATGTCAAACCCAACGACAGTAAGTTTTACTTTTCTGGTTAACAAAGTCCCACTATCAGCAAATTTGCAGATATTTTAAATGATCTTTATTTTACGTTTTTACATTTACACACTCTTTTTTTCTTAATTTTTAATGATAATATTTAAGTGAGATTCTGAAACCCAACTTACGCGATTGCCTGTGCGACTGGCGTAACACTAGTTAATAGCTCACCTTAAAACTTCACCTGTTTTTATATAAAAAATATATGTTAATTATTTCATCATTACTTATGCAGGCACATTATAAATTTACTATTTAAAAAACAATTGATTGATCTCAATAATAATTAATGGTTCGTAATCGTGAAACATTAATGCCATGTGTTTCAAATTATTTGCAATCATTGGTCTGTAATAGTAAATTCTCTTATTTATTTTACTATCTGTTGCATCGAGAGACCCGAAAATATGATATGGAAATAAGAATTTTGAGACCAATTGTATATATCTAGTAGAAAATTATTATAATTTTTAGTTATATGAGCTAGTTACATAATAAATTACATAATTCTAAATAAAGAACCACACTGGTTTTAGAATAAGTGAATTTTTTACCGTAAGAAACAATATATCTCATTAAATAAACATTTAAATAATATAAACGTAGTTGAATGCGTTTAACCTTCTGAATACAATAAATGCGTATATATCCTGCAAATTCAATCGATGTAGCCGACGCACTCATATTAACATTTAGCGAAAACGATCGATGTGGTCGATGGATATATGCAAAATAAAATTTAATAACAAAGTACAGATAGTCTGAAAGAAAAGGCAACAAGAGCCGTTGCTAGGTGTTCGTGCTTGGTGTTCCACTAAAATTCACATTATATTGTAGAAATTATAAAAACCCGAGATAAAATGGTGTAATATGGTCAAATGTAAAAATATATAATTAGTTATGAAAAGATCTAATAACATATGTAATTTTATATGATCATATATGTAGGAATCTTGGTTTGGTTATCAACTAATTTATTTTATTTAAAACAAGTAGATTTATTGAAGTAAAAAAAATTAAAAGATACGGAAGATTACAGTTGTTCTCTCGTCAACGGTCGCGGACGTTCTCCCCAAAACGAGATTGTCATCGTCGGTCAAAAGCATCGCTCCTCAAAAACATCACTGACCTCGTTCAATAATATATACATAGCCGGACTAACGTAAACCGTCGACTCGCCTCTAATACGACTCGGATCGACGTACGTCGATGTCCGAAACATTATTTTCCCACATTCGGCCGTCCTGACTGAACATTCACTTTGAATGTTCACCCACTTCGTTTTCGGAGTTGCCGGGCAGATCGCCGTCGATGCCGTCCATCCATGGCTTCATAAAACCCGCAGCTGACGAGGTCCGGTATAGTCTCTCGTGCTCACCGACCTTACGCACCAAATGTCGATCGTCGCGCAAAATTTTAACAAACATTTTAACGTCTTGTGCGGTCCAAGATATTCAGGCGCCAACTTGAGACCTGGATTTTGTTGCGTCCGCTTACTTGCGACGAGATCGCCCTCACGATGACAGAATGTCTTTTTTCTTCGTTTATCGTAGTGCTTTTCATTTTCGCGCTGAATCTTTTCGATATTTCCTCTTGCTCGTATCTGCAATCCGCCTCGGTCATTCTGCGCTTGCATCGACTTAGGAACAAGTCGTACATCGTTATCTACTTCTTTATATAACAGTCCGTCTCGCAAGATATTATCACTCGACTGTCCTTGTTTTTAACGCATCCAACATTCTCTTTATGTCTTCGTCCCCGGATTGTGCCCTTTTCAGGCGAGTCGTCAATCTATCTTCACATTCATCGATCTGGCTATTTACAATATTTCTTTCCGACGATGATAAACGCCTCACTCGCTGATACACAGGTTTGCCATCTTCTAAAATAATCGGCATCTTTATATCGGTCTCTAATATTTGATTCGATCTGTATTCGTCAATTATCGTTACAACAGCGCGTACAGACGCGCGATCACAGGATCGGCATTTTGCACATAAGATGCATCTACTATGTTCGTTTTGCATGTATTGATTTGAACGATATCCGGCGAATCATCTACGCTTGCCATTTGAGTACAAATAGGCTTAATCATTGTTACGCCCTGCTTAATGTTGACCTCTACCGTATTCAAAAAATCAGTGCCGACTACCAACTTTTGCTGCAATACTATGTCTGAAACGACTCTAATAAGGATTGGATAAGAATGCCCATCGATTGTGAGTTTTGCGCGAAATTCGCCTAACATGATTATTTCGTTTGATCCTACGCCTAAGAAACGAATTCCAGTCGCCCGCAGTCGAGGTAAACCTAATTTAATGTATTCGTTAGCACGCATCAAGAAAATATCGCTGCCCGTATTATAAGCGCTTTGATTTTCTTCCCGTTTATCGCAACGTCTTTCGTATGTTTCCTATGCGAGGAAAGCGTCACAAGGTAAGAAGTAGGAACGTCATTTTTTCCCGAACACTTTGATGCAATTTGTCCGAATTCTCCGCATTTAAAACATTTAGTGCCTCGATCTTTCGACGGACAATTAGCGCTAATGATATGATCGCGCGCACCGCAGTTAAAACATCGTTTGACATCGGTCACTGTTTTCCTTCTCTCGCTGCCGTTGGTGTTGTCATTTTTTCTCTCACTCGGACTCGTCCTGCCGTCTCGCTCGCTCGACGTCTGTCCGCTGCCCCGTCTATCCGGTCGACTCGAACTCGTGTGATAATCTCGTAACGATATTGTCTCGAATGCTTCCAACAGAGATTCTACTTCGCCAAACCGTTGCAAACGCGCCTGGTTACGTAATGCAACCTCGGGAGAATACCCTCTATAATATAATCTATTATATCGTCACTTTCAATCGGTACACAATTGCCCATGATCATTTTTTCGTGCACATACTCGCGAAACGTCTCGTCTCTTCTCCAACCACGCGCCTCGAACGTCCTTCGAATCATCATCCTATTCTGTCGCTGACCAAACATCGCCCTTAGTCTCTCGATTAAAATATCGAAACTCGTATTGATGAGCTCGGGTTTCGAATGTAACCATTCAAGAGCCTTTCCTTTCAGTCTCATTCCGACTAAAATTTTCGCTTGATCGTCTTCCAATCGATAAGTCGTTTTTAAAAATTTCGCCATTTTTTTCCACGTATCGAAATTGCTACCATAAAAATTTGCTAATAGATCCGCAATCGTCGTTAAATTTATTCGCGAATGCGGCGGTATTATCGCGCCATTGTCGTTGCCGTTGCCCACAAGTGTCTCTCTCCGACACGCACGATTCGCATCCTGATTCTCTCGCAGTGAAGCGATTTCGCGGCGAGCAAGTTCCAATTCGCGTTCGGCAATTTCTTTTTCGCGCCTGCAGATCTCTAATTCTCGTCGATTTATACGATCTTCACGACAGACGTCTCCACCAGCACAATCGTCATCGCGATCATCATCATCGTCACTTTCTCGCATCCACTCGCCCGACGGATCCGCTTCGATTAAACAAGCGATGAGCTTTGTTTTTGATCCTGAGGCCGACGATCCACGAGCCTTCAAAAGTTTTTTCAGCTGTAGCACACTGAGAACGTTAGGATCCGACATGGCTATATTCGTCGCGGGACACACTTCGTCGCTAATTCGCCGTTAATACGTGTGTGCGGCCACCGCGTGCTCGTCACACGCACACAATCCCGTCTTCCCGCTAGTGCAAGCAGAGTCTTGTCTAAACGCTCCTGCATTTCGCGACTTCTTCACAACTTCGATAAAATGTCTCGTGCTCCGCACACGACTCACACACGGCAAAACTGTTTTTCGTCTTCTTTTAATAGTTGAGAACAACTGCTTTCACTCCGATCCCGGCTGAGCCTCCAAAATATGTAGGAATCTTGGTTTGATTATCAACTAATTTATTTAATTTAAAACAAGTAAATTTATTGAAGTAAAGTAAATTAAAAGATACGGAAGATTACAGTTGTTCTCTCGTCAACGGTCGCGGACGTTCTCCCCAAAACGAGATCGTCATCGTCGGTCAAAAGCATCGCTCCTCAAAAACATCACTGACCTCGTTCGATAATATATACATAGTCGGACTAACATAAACCATCGACTCACCTCTAATACGACTCGAATCGACATACGGCGATGTGCGAAACATTGTTTTTCCACATATAAAATTCAGTTTTTTTTCATAACTAATTATATATATTTACATCTGACCAATTATACCATTTTTTCTCGGGAATTACAAACGTTTCTGCCTGTGTTAGGCCTTCTTCAGTGTCGTTACAAATAAAAATTTTAATAAAACGAAATTACAATAGTTGAAGCGTTTAGTAAACAAATAAGACAAAGTACGCAGAGTATTCTTTGTAATAAATAATTTCCATTATAGAAAGATTGGTAAAATGGCACTGCAACAATATTGCTTGTGTAAAATAACAATTTTGTTTTTTTAATAAAAAAATTATAAACCTGTGATACATACTTGTAATTAAACGCCGGATCTATATGTCCAATAAGAAACATGGAAGAGCCAGAGAATAGTATTGTCCTTCAAAATGCCTTCAAAATTCGTAGTGAAATTGTTTGAAAAAACCGAAATGTCACTAATTGAAACAGAACAAATAGTTATACTAAGTCGGTTGAAATGATAGTGTTCGGAAAAATTATTGCTCAGGCTCGTGTGAGTGCCTGAAGTGGAGAATTCAGGAGGGGATTTTTTGTGATAAGAAAGAGGGGAAGGAAAGAGTAGGAAGGAAAGAAGAAGAATAGGCGGGATGGAGAGGAACATGGCACCATATTGGTGGAAATAAGTTTAAAACCTGTTGTTAAGCTTCTGGTAAAAAATCAGTATCGCTCTGTTTATTTAAGCCTTCTTTCTGTCTTTTTATGAAAATCATCTCTGAAGTGAGTCTTTTCATATAAGAAGGTTCCTCATCTAATATCTGGATGTTATTCCAATCGAATTCATGGGTGGAATCTAATTTGTGATGAGAAATAACAGAGAAAGAGCCATTTTTTTATTAATGTCCGTCCTGTGTTTCTTTATTCTTGTATTTAATTGTCTTTTTGTCTGTCCTACATAGGTAGCCTCACACTCCAAACGTGAAATTTTGTAGACTACATCACAGTGAGACAGAAAGTTTAAATTATCTTTCCCCATTTTAATGAATCTTTTTAAAGTACAGTCAATAGTATTGCATTAACCTTTGACTATGGCTAAACAGGACGCAGAGCTCTACACAACTCTGACGAAAAACACAATTTAACGAGATTAGCAGCGCGATCCGTATTTTATTATTGCATTTCTTATGTATTTCTTATCGTATCTATGTTAGTACAAAATAGTATTTGATAATGCTGTATGAAGGAGAGAAAATTATTTTGTCCAAAAATATTTTATGTTAATGTTTCATCAAGAATTGGTTTCTTAACTGTAGTGCATTCTTCACTATAGTGTGTAATATCGCTATCAAACATTCTTTTGAGACGAAAAATAAAAATAAGTGAAGACATTTTTGCTTTGTAAGAAAAAGTTATTCAATGGTTTTTCAATGTGAGGTAAAAAAGATAGTCATTATAATAATATTTTATTCCAAAAAATCGTTTAAAAGGAGGTCGAAAAGTTAAAAATCATATTATTGAGTTGCAATCGTATTGAATTCTAACATCAAAAGTTAAAAATATACAATACGGCTGTAAAATTTGTGAATTTTTAATTAACCCTGCCAGCATCGGTACGTGACAATTACGTTACTATAACGTGTTAATTCGTCGCACGTTACGTTACAAGAACGTCTCATTTGATGTTCGAAACGTAATTGTTACGTCATTATTACGTAACTAACAGTCAAATTTTTCGTGACAGAAACGTTATATTAACGTGTACTTGTGACTTTATATGACGTGTTGAGCACCTATTCATCACCTAAAAATAATCGGTTTTGAAAAATTAAAATTGGTTTTTACTATATGAAGAAAATTTTATATTAAAAATTACTATGATATATAATTGCTGCGGACCGTCAAAAACATTTTAAAGTAAAGTGCTATAACTTACGTAAATTTACGTAATTTTTACAGTTTTATGTAGCACCTTACTTTAAAATAGTCCTGATGGTCCGTAGCTAATACATATACATGTATATACACACCATAATAATTTTTAATATAAAATTTTCTTTATATAGTAAAAACTAATTTCAATTTTTCAAAACCGATTGATCATTTTCAAGTGTGTGTTACACTATTTAATATTGTACAATAAGAATAAATAAATAAATTTTAAATTTTTGTTTTAAATTAAATATCACAAAATTTATTTTTATTTTTTAAGATATATATATTGTAAATATACATTAGAATATATTAAAAGTATATATATTTTTAGATTTTTATAGCAACATACAAAAAGGTATATATATTTCTACAATGTCTTTTAAAACTGACTTGTAACAATTAAAACAAAAATTAAAAAAAACTTCTTACTATATGTATGAATAAAATTAACATTCTATATATATATATATATATATATATATATATATATATATATATATATATATATCTACATACGCATGTACTAATATGATCAGTATATGGTCCAATAGAAAAATCTGTACAAAAAACAGATTTTCCTTGAATAAGAACGCGCTGATATTGGGTGTTTACGATAATTCAAGTTCGAGTTAGTTTCACTAGGACCGAAAAATGAGATAGACATAACCATCTAGAACCTTTATGATTCATGACAACTCGACGCTGTCTTGTATTGCTTGAGTTAAACTCATTGAATTTGTTGAGTTTATTGAGCAAATTTTATTGTAATAGAAAAATGTCAACTGCAAATCAGTCTATGAAAGAAACAAATAATGTTGGTATGTATGTTTGTATACCTCTTTAATAAATTAATAATAATATAATTAATAATAATAATAAATGACATTTTTCTATTACAATAAAATTTGCTTAATGAACTCAATAAATTCAATGAATATAACTCAAGCAATACAAGACAGCGTCAAGTTGTCATGAATCATAAAGCTTCTAGATGGTTATGTCTATCTCATTTTTTGGCCCTAGTGAAACTAACTCGAATTTGAATTATCGTAAACAGCCAAAGTAACAAATTTGTAAGTTTACGAAGGTTTTCATTTATGTTTTCATTTATGTGTACATATATATATATATATATATATATATATATATATGCATATATTATAGATCAGTATTTAGAACATGCTTACAAAAATATCAGCGCGTTCTTATTCAAGGAAAATCTGTTTTTTGTACAGATTTTTCTATTGGACCATATACTGATCATATTAGTACATGCGTATGTAGATATATATATATATATATATATATATATATATATATATATATATATATAGAATGTTAATTTTATTCATACATATAGTAAGAAGTTTTTTTTAATTTTTGTTTTAATTGTTACAAGTCAGTTTTAAAAGACATTGTAGAAATATATATACCTTTTTGTATGTTGCTATAAAAATCTAAAAATATATATACTTTTAATATATATTCTAATGTATATTTACAATATATATATCTTAAAAAATAAAAATAAATTTTGTGATATTTAATTTAAAACAAAAATTTAAAATTTATTTATTTATTCTTATTGTACAATATTAAATAGTGTAACACACACTTGAAAATGATCAATCGGTTTTGAAAAATTGAAATTAGTTTTTACTATATAAAGAAAATTTTATATTAAAAATTATTATGGTGTGTATATACATGTATATGTATTAGCTACGGACCATCAGGACTATTTTAAAGTAAGGTGCTACATAAAACTGTAAAAATTACGTAAATTTACGTAAGTTATAGCACTTTACTTTAAAATGTTTTTGACGGTCCGCAGCAATTATATATCATAGTAATTTTTAATATAAAATTTTCTTCATATAGTAAAAACCAATTTTAATTTTTCAAAACCGATTATTTTTAGGTGATGAATAGGTGCTCAACACGTCATATAAAGTCACAAGTACACGTTAATATAACGTTTCTGTCACGAAAAATTTGACTGTTAGTTACGTAATAATGACGTAACAATTACGTTTCGAACATCAAATGAGACGTTCTTGTAACGTAACGTGCGACGAATTAACACGTTATAGTAACGTAATTGTCACGTACCGATGCTGGCAGGGTTAATTAAAAATTCACAAATTTTACAGCCGTATTGTATATTTTTAACTTTTGATGTTAGAATTCAATACGATTGCAACTCAATAATATGATTTTTAACTTTTCGACCTCCTTTTAAACGATTTTTTGGAATAAAATATTATTATAATGACTATCTTTTTTACCTCACATTGAAAAACCATTGAATAACTTTTTCTTACAAAGCAAAAATGTCTTCACTTATTTTTATTTTTCGTCTCAAAAGAATGTTTGATAGCGATATTACACACTATAGTAAAGAATGCACTACAGTTAAGAAACCAATTCTTGATGAAACATTAACATAAAATATTTTTGGACAAAATAATTTTCTCTCCTTCATACAGCATTATTAAATACTATTTTGTACTAACATAGATACGATAAAAAATACATAAGAAATGCAATAATGAAACAGATCGCGCTACTAAACTTGTTAAATTATGTTTCGCGACAGAGTTGTGTAGAACGATATAGAATATGTAGCTCTGCGTCCTATTAAGCCTTAACCAAAGGTTAATGCAATACTGTTGACTGTACTTTATTATTAAATTTTATTTTGCATATATATATATTCATCGACTGCATCGATCGTTTTCGCCAAATGTTAATATGAGTTCGTCGGCTACATCGATTGTATTCGCGGAATATATATGCACTTATTGTATTCAAAAGATTAAGGTAGTACGTCCGCCAAGTCATTTTCTTAAGAAGTTTTTTAAACTTTAACTGTATATTAATGGAAATACTACCTATATATCTGTGAAATTAGAGAAAGATTGACCGTATCAAAGCTGAGATATTCAATGTTAAAATTAACACTTTTTATACGTATCGCATACGCTAAACCGGTATCGATGTTATGTTTTTAATTCTAACAATTAAACTACTCTTACCGTTTGAATAAAAAATAAATAAATAAAAGAAGAATGTTGTAAAAATATTATAAAAAAATTTGAATACTGTTGACCGTTTAGATTTAGAGAAAAAGATATGAAAAGTACACAATTTTTTCAGCATTCGTGGTATACAGAAACTAACCTGTGAAAATCCGACAACGCTGTATGCGCGGATAGTCAATGCGCATCTAATTATTTTATATGGAAATAAATAGAGCTTACGCCGATTTATATAATGTTCTGATTTTAAAACGAATTTTAATATTTATTTTTTTAATAAAATAATAATTATATAAATTTGTATAAAATGTAAAAAAATTATTAAAAAATTGTCTTTTTTTCTAAATTTGAAATAATATATATAAGTTAAAGTAAAATGCTAGAATCTTATAAAATTTTAACTAACAATAAGTTATATAAATTTAAAAATGCGAATTATATAATGAATACTTATAATTGATGCAAAATAATGAACACTTATATAATTTTTCTCTTTTTTATTTTTTAGTTATCTTTAAATATCTACATAAAATTAACACATAATAAACAATATTAATCATATCGTATAACACAAATACAAAAAACACTTATTATAATGACTTAGCAGTTTAACGAATAAAACACTACACTACTAGATTAATTATATATAAAGTTAAATATTATTTTGTGAAAAAAATGTTTGGATCTTTTCCAATACTTTTTTATTTTTAGTAACACGTGGTTTTCCATTATCAAGTCTTTCAGATAGTAATAGCGTAATGCCTTTTTTTCCGTTTTCGATATACGATTCTTTTAACTTATTATAATCTATTTTGCTATTGCACTCAAAAAAATATTTCGCTGATGTAGTTAGATTTCTAGATATCGCAACAAGAATGTATCGCTATTTTTCGTATCTGTGAAAACATTGTTTGTCACATATAGAATTTATAGCAGTAATGTTCTAGCAATAGCTTCTGAAAAATTTAGGTATCATTGCTAAATGTTATTCATTGCATGATCTAACACGTGATTGATCTTATATAGATAGGCGCTTTAGAGAAACTTTCTTTTTAAAGTTCACAAACAATACAGATATATATTCTGTTTCTGTCATCTAAACTGATTAAGTAATTACATATGCAATATCACAACAGTTGCTAATCATTTATCTGTTTTAGTTAATTTTTTACACCTAGAAAATTTTAGCTATTATTGCAAGATCATTTTTTTGAGTGTGGCTATTTTTTTTATCATTCCTTCCGATATAGTGCCTTTGAGGAATTGCAGAGATGTAATAAAAGTAACTGTTGTTTGCGATTGCATTTCGTTTATTATCGCTTCTGAATACAATTTACGACTCATAAAAAAATTATTTTTTGGAATAATGAGATTTGCAATTTTTTGTAAAACATTAGTATCAAATTGTGCATCATGAAAATTTGTTGTTGTGTCAATCTCTAGTAAATCCTGGGCTAACTTAGACAATTTAAACATTGCTGGACCTCGTCGATGAGGAAGAAATTTTTTAAAAAGTGGTAGACTATCTGAAAATCCTATAATAATATTTTTAAATAGCTCCGTCATAGAATTATTAATTACAGCGCGAAGAAAGAAAGAAGTGTCAAATGTCGCATTATGTGCAACTAATATACTTGGTTTTGATAGTGAATGTAAATATTCATAAAATGCTTGTAATGCAGCTTTTATGTTAATGGAGTTAACTTTTTTTCCATATAAGAATAATTCACCGGCGATATTTTCTAATCCTGTTATTTTTGACGCCTTGGACGCAATGGATTGTGTAGGATTTACATAAGTACAAAATATGCTTTCCTCACATTTTGCTGCAATTTGCAAAATATCTGCAGTTTTTTGAAATCCCGATGTTTCTAAATCAGAGAAGACTATTTTGTATTCATGTGATTCATCGTTTATAAAATGAGAAGAATTGATTATTGGAAGGACTGTATTGTTTAGATAATTTTCATTTTGATCAATACCACAATTAGTAAGATACGTTGTGCCTTCAATTCGTTCTGATCATTTACGCAGTGCTTCTTTATTTCTGCGTAGCACATTTCTTTGCTTTTTAGTAACTGGTAGTCTTGCTATTACCGCTCGTTTTGCTCTGATCTCGTCTTTCTTTGCTACAAAAGATTTTGTGTATCTTCCAGGAGAGAGACACAATTTTTCTTTAATGTTCATTATATGACTATCGCCCTCATTTTTGTTACACACAGCACTTGCAAAACGATAATCTGAAGATGCACTCCGACTATAGCATTTATTTTTTGGAGCTTTGTGAGCCATAATATTGTTAAGACTCTCATTTGCCTGACTCGACGCAGCAATCGAAAATTTACTAGCATTCGCGGCATATTTAAAAAATATTTCTCGTAATTTATTATAAAGCTTTGGATCTGTCAGTAGTACTTCCTGTGGTTTGTTATTTCTAGTATTTCGATAATTTCCACACCAATTTCCACAATTTTCATGGCGTACAAATACATGTTCGGGAATACTGCGCAAAATGTTTGCTAATTCTGAAGATTTCCCTCTATTTTGAGCAACTGCGTAACTAAAACATTTCTTTAAATAAGGTATAGTATCTTTTTTAGCCATTTCTTTAAATTGTTTTTTTAACTGATACAAATTACTGAAAAAATTTTTCTTTAGATGGTTACTATCACATAATTTGAAAATTGATTGCAAACTTTCGCGACGTACAGCAGCAATTGTCGAACTATCTTCATCGCCGATTAAAACGCGAGCATTTAGTCCTATTTCTTTCAATACGGTACTTTGAGTCATTAATTCTACACCTACACTAGGCTCCATAGCTTTTGCACTGCCTTCAAAATTTTTTCGACAATCATGATTTTCTTTATTATTTCCATAGTCGCAGAATGCACATTTTCTATTACGAGTAGCAAAATCAATTATTTTTCCACTGAGAAAACCAATTACGGCACCATAACCGTTTAAACTATCGTAACTTCTACCGTTTCCACGTGTACTCCATCCCATATCGTAAGATACAATAATATTGATGATATTTCCAACGGCAGCATCAAACTCATTGGATATGTTCATATCAGATTGTATCATATGATTTGTATCAGTTGATTGAAAATTAACATTTTTAGAAGTGACAGAATGAAGAGTGTTAATTTCGGGATAAATTTCTTTTGATATTTCGGCAGGCCTAATGGAAAGAATGAAAAAGAAAAACATGTCACTAAGAGAAATTTATTTATCAATAATGATTTTATTGTTTTTCAAGTATGATTAAATGCTGTGTTACAGAAGAAGGTGAAATACATAAGTGAAGAAGCTTTTGGTATGATGTTATAATAAAATAGTAATAAAACTAATTTTTAAAGTAACAAAGTATATTTATATAGTACATCACCTCTTTTTTTAATAAATAAAATAAAATGAGAATATTTCTTACAGTTCTTTGCATAACTTCTCAATATTTTTTATTACTAATTGACGTTCTTCTTCCGCTGCTCTCTTGCAACTCTCTTTTGCTACTTTTTCGATTGCTGGACCAACTTGTCTCTCGTATCTTTTAAATGAATTTGAGGATATAGATGGAATATTTAAAGATGCGAATAATTTATTTAAGGAAGTATGCCCAATTCCAGAATGAATGCAACCTATGATTAAAATTAGGTTAAGTTACGTAAGTGAAGGTTATGTCAAAGATATACTCATGTATTTAAAATTAGGAATACCATACCAAAAGCAGTCTTCATATTTATATCCGAATAATATGTTAATTTATCTCGCCGACAGCGTATTTTTCCGGTATAAACGTTTGTTGCAATGTAACATTTGTCACATATAACTTTCAAAAGAGAATTTAAACCGATACGGATCTCTTCTATAATATTTTCGAAGGAAAGAATGCACTTGCAATTGCAACATTTTAAATTTTTTCCCAATTCTTTTAATTCTACGATACGTCTTCCTTCACAGACATCGCTATAACAGAGATTCACAGACGGAGATTGGTTATGTCTTTTGGCTTTAGCCATAGCTGAAACGGCTTTTAAACGTTTGTTTAAAACACTTTCTTTTATAAATTTCCCTTTTTTTCTTAGTTGATTAGGCATTTTTCATTAATTTTGCATACAACACTTTATTAACATATTTAATTCTGACATATAACAGCCATATTGAAAAAATGCGATGTTGCCACGATCATTTTCATAGTACCGTACATTAGTGTACGTCTATCGGTACACATAATGCATGTACATATACATGCATAATATGGACAATGGCAACAAAAAGTATTATAAGTAAAGAACAATAAGTAGTTGCTTTTTATATGCATTTTGAAACATCATGTAAATTTTATTGATAATCTTTTGCAATAATATTACATTCACATATTATATATCATATATATAAATATTTAACATAAAATTATCGAACTTTTTCATATTTTGTTAAGTTTAACTTTTTAATAGTACTGTCGCGGACGTACTACCTTAAACGCATAAAAATTAAATGTAATTAAAATATTTAATATAAATTAAATCAGCGCTCGGAATTAGTTGCACATTTTGGGCCGATTCCCGAGACGACGCCTTCTGTTCCCCCACCCGGCCGCTGGCGGCCGAGTCGCCCATAGCTCCGGCTCAAAAGCGTTTTACATAAGAAATAGGCTGGGTTGTTGAGGCACCTCTTAGAAAATAATAATATTTTCTTTGCTACATAAATAATGTTTAATTTCATTAATACATAATATACAGGGTGTCCCGTGTAAGTTGTACCACCGGGAACTGGGAGGTAGATGGGATTGAAATAAATATAAAAGTCCTTTACCTTTTTACGATATTCGCAATAACAAACGAGATATTAATTTTTATAATTGGATTAATGAGAGCGCGTCGAGAGAAGCGCTCGAGCCGCTCGAGGTCTAGCCCGGCCTAGTCTATCATACATTGGCTGCGGGCGGCGCGTTGGAAAGGCAAGAGGGGGAACGCGCCGTGACTCGGCGCTCAGCTCATGTCTTGCCGCACCGCGCCTAAGGGTGCGATTACATGGAGCGCGGTTCGCGGTACGCGATAGGAACTAGAGTGACTAGTAACTAGAATTACAGATCCACGCGCAAGCTTGCAGTTCGATTTAAATTTACAACATACAGGAGACAAATATAAACAGATTGTCAGATGTCGATCAAAGGAAAAAGAAGAAAACAAAGCAAGCAGAATTCGTTTAAAATTAAAACGGTTGGAAGAGAAAAGTATATGCAATATAATATATATGATGAGTTCAGGTTCTGTAAGTATTATACATATTTATATGAAACTAATAACTATATACGTTTCTGTTATAAGTGTAAAAAGAAATTTTACGTTTTCAATTCCATTGCAGTCATTAAAATGTGGCTATTGTGGCTATATTCTTCATGGGTCTTGTGGAAATGCTCTCGCACATCACTGTTTCAGCGATTTTAGTGAGCACTTACATGCCATCAATGTAGATGAAAACTCTGTTGTTACAATGTGTAAGTGCAAAACGTTCTTATTGTATTTTATAAATATATCAATTAAATACATAAAAAATTACTGTAACATTGATTAATTTATTATTTCACAGTGCAGAGATATGACAGTGATGCAGAAGAGATGGAAGATGCTGCTAATAATATGTCAGAAGCAATTTTTGGTACAAACAACCCAAAGCAAACAGTAGATGAACTGCTCATCGATCTTGTTTATGAGCGTAAGGCTTTGTGGGATCATAGATTATCTACCAAAGAAAGAACAAATTTAAAACGAAATGCTTTGTGGAACGAGATTGTCAATAGTCTTGAAGGTAAGATCATTTCATTGTATTATTAATATATATTATTTGCAAATTTACGCACGCGTTTGCATTTGTACTAAAGATTTCTGTTTAAAATTATAGGAGCAATAACTGATGTGCAATCGGGAAAGCAAAAATGGAAGCATTTGCGCGATGCATATATCAAAGCCCGCAAGCGTATGCAGGGATATGTGCAAAGTGGATCCGGAGCAGAAGCAGGACATCCGCTGAAGAGCACTTTTGCTTATTACGAGAAAATGAGATTTCTCGATGACATTTTGAACACAGTATCGTAAGTGTTAATGTTGTTCTTAAAATTGATGACTTTTGTGCATTGATGTATTTATATAATTACATAAAAATTTCAATTGCAGGACCGTCAACTCTCTGCCAGAGTTTGTGCAAAATTCGTCACACAGCAGCAACAGTGGTGTTCATGAAGATGTGTCGTTGGATGTCTCCATGAGCTATCCAGAAAATGACGATGACAGAACAGACATTACCACAGATACAGAACGTCCGCAGTCTGCGACTTCTAATGTATCGACATCGGCAAACAAAAACAAAAGTAAATATACGCGGCTTTTGTATATATGACAATTTGTACAATTTTTATAATTTCGTGTGTTTGACTTATATTCATATGTAATAATAATTTACATTACAGAAGCAAAAAAAGCACAGCTGCAAGATGCATTTTTAGAAATGCTAAAAACAGCACCGCAGCAACAAAGAGATGTGGTGGACAGCTTCGTGGAGCAGTTGGCTGATATTTTACGCCGTCTGCCATATCCCAAGCGTCGAAGTCTGCAAAGAAGGCTTATGGATTTGGCGATTGAAGAAGAGGAAATGATGGAGGCACAACAAGGATTGAATTAGTTTATTTTTACTCACAATTTTAATTACTATTTTTTAACTTTTTCTAATTGATATAAATAAATTGTATGCAGAAAAATATTGAATTCACTTTATTTTAATTACAAATTTCAGTACACCTTAAAAATCGTTAGACAAAGCTTTATCCCATTGCCAAGGCAATGGAGAAATGTGTTCAAAGTAATAAGCAAAATTATCTCGAATTTTTACAGCTGCCAAGTTTCGTGATGCAATATTACCACTCACAGTTATAAGTCCACTACTGGTATTAATCACGTCTTGATCTTCTTCTTGAATCCTACAATATCTTCTTTCATGTGTTGGCAAGTTAAGTTCTTCGTTTATGATGAAATTGTGCAAAACAACCGTTGCCTGTACAGCTTTTGCAACTGTAGATGTGGACGCAATAATAGGTCGACGGTAAAGTCTCCATCGCGCTACTAAAATTCCAAAAGCGCATTCCACTGTTCTTCTAGCTCGACTGAGGCGGGAATTAAAAATTTTTTTACTTGTATTTAGACTGCGACTCCGAGGATACGGTCTCATTATATATGTATTCAAAGGAAAAGCTTCGTCTCCTACACTGAGAGAAAAATCCGGTTAAAATTGATCGGAAAATCTATTCAAAAAGTAACAAACAGATATTATCGATCCCTTCAATCGGAAAAAATAACCGATGAAGACTGAAATAACCGATCAAAAATATCCGTTTGTTACTTTTTGAACGAATAGTCCGATTATATTATGTCCGATCAATAGATCTAATCGGAATCTGATCGGAATCTGATCGGAATTTTCCCCTTAAATATACCAATTAATATTAATATTAATTTGTATCACTTCTTCTTCTACTTTGAGTTCTTCAAGAACAGTTCTAACTGTATTACAATTCATTTCTGTCACTTCTTAATAATTGACACGTAATACACTATTATATACAAAATATTGCACACAATATTGCGTCACACTGCCTTCACGCTGCTTCGATGACGAACACGAGACAATAGAGTACAGGCTCATGCACGCTGGGCCCATCGGTACGACTGTTAGCACGACCAATCACAATCGAGTTACCAGTGCGACTTCGAAATGTGTACACATGTATTTCATCGGACTTCTGAACGGATAAATTGTATTTCATCGGATATTACACTTTATCGGATAATATTTTAATCGAATATAGTACATTAGATCGGACATTCAGCTTGATCGGAAAAAATACCTTATTTTTATCCGATCAAGTGCAATGTCTGATCATATTATATATCAATTTAAACGGATAAGTAAATCGCAGCTTATTAACCGTTCATATTTCATTGGAAATTTTATTTCATCGGATAAAGGCATCCATCATTTCATCGGACAGCCCCAAATCCAATCAAAATCAATCGGATAAGATGTTCAAACGGTTTTTTCCGATTAGAGTCGCTGGATATTTTTCTCAGTGTACAAGTACGAATGGAAACTCTGTGGCAGTAGAACTGATACACATAGGTCGAGGAATACACAATGTATTTGATTGAAATAAATGAGGCAATCCACTGTTGTCAAAGACACTTCCATCGCTTTGCCTTCCTTGAGCTCCGATATCAACAATGAGGAAGCGATTCAATGCATCGCTTATTGCGAGTAAGTTGATACTGTGGTTTCCTTTATAATTGTAAAATGATGAGCCGCTGCGAGCTGGTGCCTGTAATGGTCAAATATCATTTACATTATCAGATTGCTAATGTAACAAGTCTGTATAAATGTATCATATATACACATATCATATACCTGAATGATAACGTGCTTTCCATCGATAGAGCCTATACAATGTGGAAATTGACACGTCGTTTCAAATTCGTCTGCTACTCGGCGCCAATTTTTTTCACTGGGAACAAGAAAAACTTTGTCTTTTAAAGCGAGCCAAATTGCTTCACATGTTTCCGAAATAATGTGCGAAATTGTGCATTGGGCAATGCGATAGGCATACGACAATGATGTCATACTGTCACCACTAGCTAACCAGCGTAGAGTCAGGGTGCCGTCACATGAAGCGTAACTTGCGTAAGCGTATCTTGTGTTAGCCAATCAAATCGTTCAGATACTATACGCAAAATTTTGCATATGATAGCTGAATGATTTGATTGACTGACATAAATTACGCTTACGCAAGTTACGCCTCATGTGAAAGCAGTCTCACTTGTAATCTTGTTCGAGCTGCTATTGGATTACGAATCATTTTCTGCTTTTCAATGCGAGGGCCAACTAGGTCCAATAATTTATTGAACAATGATGGAGACATTCGTAGATAATTAAAAATTTTTGTTCATCTAACAATTGCATCTCAACGATTAAATTATCACTAGCACCTTGCAAAAATCTTCTTTGCTCAGAAAAGATATATCTTACCCACATTAGACGTGGATTTCGCTCATCTTCCAATTCTTCGTAGCAAATGTAAATATAGAACATAGTCATAACTTTCTGCATTGTAATTTCTGCATATCTCTTCGATTGATTCCTCGCTTGCTTTAATAACATAATCATCACCATTAACATTATATGTGCAATTTCCATGATGAAATAATGATTTTCACTGATGTGCAAATGTATATTTTTTGCTCACAAAGCTCGAACTCCAAATTATTTTCTGTTGACAGTTCGCAGTATACACAGCATAAACTTGAGTTAATTTAAAACACTTTGCCGTCCAAACCGATCTGCCGGATAACTAGTAATTCGAACCGTGCCGCTTGTATTTTTTTCCTCTTATTACATGGAGCCAAGAACTGCGCGGAAATGCGGCACGGGCTAGTGACAAATTAACATTTGTATGCATTTTTTAATGAAATTCATTAATTTAAATGCAATTATGAAATAGATCCGTTGAAAGAATAAGCGTATCGATAAAATTAACGTAGAAATAAGTCAATACATTTAAAAAAATGCATATAAATGTTAATTTGTCACTAGCCCGTGCCGCTTTTCCGCGCAGTTTTTGGCTCCATGTAATAGGAGGGAAAAAAAACAGGCGGCACGGCGGCACGGTTCTGGTTACTAGTTCCTTTACCGCGTACTGCGTACCGCGAACCGCGCTCCATGTAATCGCACCCTAATCGCACCCTAACGTCTCGCGTCTATGCCGCTACGCACAATCGCGCTCTCATTAGTCCAATTGTAAAAATTAATATCTCGTTTATTATTGCGAATATCGTAAAACGGTAAAGGACTTTTATATTTATTTCAATCTCATCTACCTCCCAGTTCCCGGTGGTACAACTTACGCGGGACACCCTGTATACATACTTAAGAGTGGACTTCCGAAAAGCTATCACTTCCGATTTGGCTTATAATCAGCCTAAATACCAATTTTCTCTAGTAAATAATATTCCCAAATGGAAGATGAATGCTTCTTTTTAATTATGTTTTTTAAGAATGAATTGTGTTAAGAATAATGTCATTCCATTGCTACGTCTTGTATTTTCTATGACTCTGGATCCGTTTTTGTTTTTCTCCCTAGTTATGTTGTTAGATATAGAGAAAGAAAATCGCGTGCAAGTATGTAAAGGTATTTTATAAGTTTGATTCAAATATACTTATTTTGCTCAAGCACAACACGTACAGTTTGTTTAACTGCATCATAAAAGAATAATCCTCATATATATTTAAGAAGTTAAGGGCCCAGAATTGCAACAATTAAGTGAGACAATTAACTTTAAAGCAAGATTATATTTTTCCTTTGTATTACCTTTGGCTCGCTTTTAAAAATGGCCCAAAATAAGAATAACAGTTATAAAATTGATCCATTAAGTGGTAATAATTATGAAGCCTGGAAATTTCGAATTAAAACAATATTGACAGAATTCAATGTATAAGATATGATACTCGTTAAACACAATGATGAAATTTATGATACATCGAAGCAGAAAGAAGAAGCCAAAAAAAAGGAAAATAAATGCAAATCTATACTTGTACAATGTATTGATGATACGCAAATAGATATTATTAGAGATAAAGAAACAGTATATGATATGTGGATAAGTTTACAAGAGGTATATGAAAAACAAGTTTGTCTAAAAAAATATTTCTTAGGAGGAAATTAATGTCGATGAAAATGAGTGAAGGAGAAAAGTTAGAATTCTTTTTATTAAAATTCGACCGTGTTTTATGTCAGCTGAAATCGTCAGAAGCTGATATAAAAGAAGAGAATGCAATTTGTACACTATTGGTAATGCTTCTCGCATTACAAAAATCATATGAGACAGTGGTAACCGTCCTTGAGAACATATCAGTCGAGACGTTGGACTTAAAATATGTAAAGGCAAAATTAAGAATAGAGTCTGAGAAGAGAAAGGAAAATGATGGAGATCAAAATAAATTAATAAAAGAAGCTGCATTTATATCTAATATAAAAAAATGTCACATTTGTGGTGAGAGTGGTCGTATTAAGAAATACTGTAAAAAGACATCCCAAATTCAACCAAGTTATAATAATACTTAAGAAAATACATTCCGGGGAACTAGACGTAGGAGAGGTGTGAATCAAAGTACGAACCGTGGGAATGCTACTAACAAAAGAGGTCATCGAGGTTGGAATAATCAATCACATGTTAGACGAAACAATTACAATCAACAAATGAGAAAAGGAAACTATGTCGAAACGGATAAGACTCGCAAAGATGGTATGTTTTGTAAGTAATATTATAAAAGAATTTTTTTGGATTACAAATAGAGTATGATAAAGTAAATGGTATATTGAAGATTAACCAAAAACGATATTTGCTATGAGTTTTTAAATATTTAATTTTGAAAACTGCAAACAGCGTGTAACACCTATTGAATCTAAATTAGATTTAACTGGAATTGAAAGTGATAAAACTACAAATAAACCAGTGAAAGAATTAATAGGCTGCTTAATGTATTTAATGTTAAGTTTACGTTCAGATTTAAGTTTTGCCTGCTTTAGTAAATATCAAGATCATAAACTGCTTTAGTAAATATCAAGATAAATATCCGAATACCGTGTAGCAACATCTCAATAGAATATTAAGATATCTCACAAAAACAAAGAATCTAAGTTTAGTTTATATTAGAGAAGAAGAGAAGCATCCACTAGTGTGTTATGTAGATGCAGGTTAGGGAGGAGATGTATATGCTCGAAAATCAGTGCCTGGATGCTTAATTAAAGTGTTTGGTAGTATAGTATCTTGGACCAGTAAGCAACAAACTTGTATTGCATTATCAACGACTGAAGCTGAATAGCGTTATGTAATTCAGTTGTGAATGGATTTTAGTTTAAGAGGTTGTTATTAGATTTTAGTATAAGGACTGATAATATTACAATATTTGAGAACAATTAAGCATGTATCTTCTTATTTAAGAATCCGGAAAATAATCGAAGAGTTAAACATATAAATCTGAAATATAAGTTTGTATATAAGAACTTTAAAAATGGAATTATACAATTGGAGTATATTAACGGTAAAGATCTATAAGCAGATATATTAACTAAAAGCTTAACAAGTGTTTTATATTGTAAGAATCGTAAATGTTCAAGTTTAGATAGTTAGAGAGGGCACCCAGGCAGCAAGGTGTCGTCTATTTGACGGCATTTTTTGGTCATTCTTGGACGAACTAGACGTCTTAAAATGACGTCCAAATGTCGTAAAACTGACGTACTTTTGTCTCATCTTAATGACGTTATAAATTGACGTGGAAAAAACGTCATTATTTTCGAGTTATTGACGTCATTTCTACGAAGCAAGATGTCGTCTATTCGACAGTATTTTATAGTCATTTTTATGACGAAACAGACTTTTTAAGATGACGTCTAAATATCGTAAAACTGACGTGTTTTTGTCTTATCTTAAGGTAGTATCTTAAGGTAGTATTATATCTGAGAAAATCATATTTCTTAGGAATATGATTTTCTCAGGTATAGTCGCGCAAGTACTACCTTATAACATATTATAATCGATGTCGAAAATACGTCATTATTTTTTATCGTGTTATAAATGTCATTAATAACTTCTTAATTTCATAATAATAAACGATTATCAGTTAATATTATTATAATGTTATAATAATTATAACGTTATAATAATACCAATAATATATATATATAATACTAAATAATAATATATAATGTATATATTATTATGAAGTTAAAATGTTATAAATTATATATTATTGAATTTGGAGGATCCAAAGCCGAAGCAAGATGTAGGTACTTAATAATTAACTAATTAACTTTTTATTTTTAATTTGTAAACATTTTGGCCAAATTTTTAGCCATCTTCAGTACATATCGTTAACTTAAAATTATCTCAAGTCTTAACGCATCCAATTATATTTCCATATATACATATATAACTTTTAAATGTACGTAAACACAAGTATATATTATTTCTCTCGTATAACTCTTACTGTGGCAAGATTAAAAAATAAAAATACAGAATAAATTGATCATTTTTTTATTACATATCTATACTGTAATAGTATAATGAAATATTTTATATTATGTAACATTTCTTTCATTTTCTTTTCTATTACAATAAACAGATATTTATTACAATAAATAATACTTTTCTTTTTTTTATTGCACATACGTATATGTAAATTATACTATGTAAAGTTAAATAAGAAACATTTTAAGTAAAATTATTGAAATAAAAATGTTTGTTTTTATTTAATAATATTGAATAATATTTTATTCTTTTATTGCACATACGTATATGTAAAATACAAAGATAAATGAAAAACATTTTAAATGCAGCAAAGTTATAAAAATACAAATATTTGCTTTTGCTTAATATTGCAAATAATAATATTGCAAATTGATATAAAGATAATTTAATTATAAGATGATTAAGTAAAATAAAATAATTCATAAACCAAATAATTATCAAACCAAATAATAAAGAGTAGTGGAAATTGAAAAATTAAAGAATTGAATGATTTAATGGAAATGAAACCCAACATTTTCGAGATTTCTTATAATATGGAAATACTATACATTTTGCTGTTATTAAGTCTATTGGCCAAATCTCATTTTCATCTAAAATTGCGTGGCTAATAAAAATTTTTAACTTTTTAGAATCAAAAGGATATTTATATAATGATTCGCAACCTACAAATCTGTTACCAATGAAAAATATCTTATTGTTTAATTTAATTATATTCAAAATTTTTATTAAGGTATTTTCTTTAATTAAGCAATAACAATCAGCATTTGAATTAATAGAAAAAACTACATCATGAAAATTTAACTTTTTATATTGCTCATAATGCATATGTAAAATAGATGCATGTAATGGCCCTAAATTGTGATTGCAATTTAATTCTATTAGCGAATTACATTTAATTTTATTTAACGAAGAACTATAACTTTCTGTTAAACGCCTAAAGATTTGTTGTAATGGATTAGTAGGACTTTTCACATACTTTTTCAATTTACCGAGATAACTTTCAAAAGGAAATGTAGAAAATGCATCCAAAAGACCGAAAATATCGACATCATCAGTCAAATGACTTAATAAATGTATATTGTATATTAAAAATTGCCTACCATAAATTTTTTCAGAATGTTCAATAAATGTTGATAAAATTTTTTTAGCATATTTTGTAGACAATTCTGAAATATGTTTATCAGATACCAATATAGAAATTCCAACATGAAAAAGTAAAAAGTGTTCATAAATAGCTATATCAATATTATTTTGAAGTACTATTGGTCCTAAATACAATATAAAAGTTCTGAATTCAGTTCCTTTCCATCGAGCTAAATCTTCTAATCCCCGTGGTTTTCTGTTAATTTCTAAAAGAACATAACTTTTTAATTGTTGTAAATGTTCAGATATTTGTTTAAATAAATGACCATTCAATTTAACTGGTAATAGTTGACTACTAATCCATGTATTTAACAATTTACGCATAATACCTAAACATACATTATGTAAATAATCAATAGGAAAACATCTTATAAGATCTATTGGTAATTTAGTTAACGGAGAAATACCTAAATGATAATCTTCATCTGTTTGCAAACGAAATGAAGAATCTGTTCTTTTAATAGCTTTTATATTTGGAAAAATTATGCGACTGTTTACACGCTCATTATATACAGTACATTTATCACATGCTGAGTATCCTGTATGCGATTTTACACATTTTAAATATGCTCGTGCAGGAGCATCACAAACAAAACTATGTAATACAATTTTATATTTCTTTGCATTAACTTCTAAACCATTTTGTATTAAATATTCAAGTTCACTTATAAAATTTTCTAAAAAGATGTCTAAAGAATTTGGTTTTGAAGTACCGCAAAATATTCCTATTGGAAATGGTCTATTGTTTAAATTTTTTAATAAACAAAGAATCGGCCACAATTGTGTATTGCAACTATTGAAGAGTGGTAAACCGTCTATGTTTATTTGTAATTGAACATCTTTGCAATAAGATGAATAATCATGTTCAGCTAACACTCTTTTCAAATTTGTTAAAAGTCCAAAATGATAATATTCTCCATTATTTAGCCTTTTTGACTTCATAATTGAAGGAGTATTTAAAAGAGTTTTACTACTTAGCGGTAATTCTAGATGAAAAGGTCGTAATAAATGTAAAAGCTCTGTAACACGAATATGTGGTACATTTCCATTTATGGCCCACTCTCGTAATTTATGCATTAGATTTTTATTAGAAAGATCATTGTTATTATTATTATTAGAAAGATTATTGATACTATTAGAAAAATTATTATCATTAATAGAAAGATTATTATATCATTTCCAGTGTATAGAGATAATCCTTCATTACAATCAAAAGTTTCAATTAACTGAGTATCATAATTATTATCATGTAAATCTTTAGTATTATCAAGTGTATTAAAGTTTTCATAAAAAAATTCAAAATTAAAATCAGTATTAGATAAACTGTTATTACAAGGTATATTTATATTAACGGCATCAATAGTATCATTTATCTTATGTGTATTAATAGTCTTAGTAGAAAAATCATTCTTGAATTTTTTTTCAATGCTTTCATTATTATTAGTAATTACAAAGAGCATATTATTTACTGTTGCCACTACTCTTCTACGTATTTGGCGTTTTTCTACATATGGACTTTTTTTATAAACTAATTTTTGTTTCTTATAAGACATATTAATTTTAATTAAAAAAAAACAAATATAATATTAAATGAAAATATAACAAAACCAAATTTTCACGTTTTTCTTTACATAGCATTAAAACTAAATTTAAAATATTTTTAAATTTAAATATTATTTCTTTGAATTGTATATCAACAAGCGCTTTGTTAGTTACAGTTATTATAAATGAAAACAATAATAAACCATTATTGATGATTCCTGTTATTTTGTAAACTTACTTTGGAACGCTGTGGTGCATGTTTTAACCATACTTTCAATATATCCTCTACACAACGGTCAGTTGCATCTGAATGACAGATATTCACAGCATCTTCAATAATATTGCAAAAAGTTAATAAAAATTATTTATAAAACTTGCAATGAAACTATTATGTAGCAATAAAAATAAAGCAATAGACATTACTTACTTATAACTGCTGTTTTTAATAAATACTCAGAAAATGGTTCTTTGTTGTCGCGTTTCCCGAAAAAAGAGAATTTTTTGGCTAAATTATCAGTATAAAAAATTTCATAATTCTATTAGTTAAAGTAGTTATATTTTTACCGCCCAAACTTGCCAAATACAATGTCTGGAAAAAAATTTTGAATTAAGATCAAATTTTAAATAGTTTCAAAATGTAATAAGTTATGTAAAATGTTTAAAAAATATATAGTTTTTCTATACCAAAGTATTCAAGTTTTCATCTTCCTTTAAATAGGTCTCTAAAATTTTGACATGTTCCAAAGTATCTATAGAAAATTTTACCGGTATATCAGCTGGTAAAATACTTGGCACTTTATTTAATTCTTTTGTCTTTAGTAAAGCTAGTATTTGTGTATTTTGCTCTTTTATTTCAACCAACAAAATTAGTAATTGCTTCTGAAATGCTATTAATTTTATATTATTTTACTTTTATTTTTAATGAAAATTGTAAACATATAATTATTTATTATAATTATTTTTTAAATTTTAACATAATTTACCAGCAAAATTTATTGAGTTTTCTGAGGACGTATTCGCAGTTCTCGTAGTTGAAATACTTGATAAAGTACTATTTGATGTACTTGGAAATTTTTCTATAACTTCTGGTACATTGCTAATTTCTGGCACATTACTAACTGTCAAATTTGTAGATGCATTATCTTCTTCAAATTCATCGTCTATTAAAAATAAACGTAAATCATTAGATAAATAAAAGTTTAATATTTTGAAATATAATATAATAGTAAGTACAAATAAAAATTATTTAAATAAATATATATATATATATATAGGTGTGTGTGTGTATAATATTATGGTTATTATTTATACTATTGAATATATATATATATATATATATATGTAAAAGTAGAGATTGTGCATCTCTCTTTCAAAATGCGCGGTTATCCGAGAAAGGCCGTCCGGCCGTCGATCCGAAAAGGTGGCAGCAGGTGACAAGAGTGAAATTGAGAGATAAGAGAAAAGAGAGAGAGGAGAGAGATGATCCGACAAAATTGAGTGAGGAAGAGTGTAACGCCACGTGTAAGGATTCGAACTATTAAAAACTCCAGAAAGAAACTCGGAATAGGAAAAGCCACAGTACTTTCGATTTCTCATTTTTTTAGGTTAGTAAATTACATTACTAATCAAACAAAAAGCGCGGAGATATACTCTACCGCATTTTAGGTTAAAAGCGAATCTATGTAATTAGTATTATCTGTATGTGATGTTATTGTTACTCAAAAAAAATAAAAACTCTCATTTTTTTAGAGACATCGAATGGCTTAATTTCCTCGTTCTAAGAACGTTAGCTAAGAGTGCGAATTCCACTCTTACAAATCGAAAGTTGGACTTCAAATTCCAAATGACTACGCACGTGGCATTTCGATTTTATGCAACCATAGAAGAGGCAGCAGACAGAAAATCAAACGTATACAAAATAAAATGGATCCAACCGGACGATACAGATGTGCATTATGAACTGCCGACAGAACTGCAATCCCCGAGTGCTCACCCAGAAATTTGCGCGATACCAAAAGTAAAAACGGTTCTCGCCTCGATGAAAACACGGGGTTCATATCGCACGTTCAAGGTCTCACTGCCACCAGATATCGCATCCCTATACATGGACGAAGACGGTGACGTAAGGTATAAAGGGGTCTATCTACAATCTGTGGAAGCCACACAAGAAAATGGAAAAGCGGCGGATAAGGTAACAAATGAGCATGCAACGACACAGACAAGAACAGAAACATCAAACGCAAGGAAGAACTTGAAGAAAATACGCGAAGATTTCGTGATAGGAAACTTTGATGGAAAGAACTTTCCAATTGAGAATTGGTTTTATATGTTTGAAAAAGAATGCGAAAGATGTCAAATCATATTAGATGAAGATAAAATATTAATTTTGCGTTTGTTTTTAGAAGGTACAGCGAAAGATTGGTATTCCTCAAAAGTTATAGCATTAAGGTTAGACGTAGGTTTTGACGTATGGAAAAGAACAATGTTAGAAAGCTTTCGCGAAACAGGATGGCGAAAATGTAGGGAAGCGTATTCCTTTAGATATGTCGGAGGTAGCTTAGTAGATTATGCACTGCGAAAAGAAAACTTGTTGATAAACTTGCGAAAAAATTTTCCGATAGATATCCTTATTGATTTAATTATAACAGATCTGCCAATCTACATACAAGATAGAATAGATAAAACAAAGGTCACGTCAATCGAAGAGATGTTAGGAGAGCTACGTAAGTTAGAAAGTTTGGTACAAAGAAAAAAAACGTTTAGTCACGCCAACAATTCGGGGACGAATAACCAACGTAGTGTAAAGCAAACAACAATTAATGACACGACATATCCAGGACACATACGAGCTTCACAAACGAGCGAAAAGAAAACGTGCGGGTATTGCGAATCAAAAGGTTTCTCAGGTAGATTCCACCCCGAAACGATATGTAGACTGAAACAAAGAGATGCCAATGGAGACTCGAAAAATATAAGAACGGTAAATAATATCGCAGTCCAAGAACATTTGAATGAAACTATAGTGGATCAAAAAAACTAGTTTGGCTGCCGCTGATAACGGTAGAAGTATTTCTAAATGACACTAAAATGAAAGCAATTTACGATTCAGGTGCAAATGTCACACTACTAAATTCAAAAGTCGTGAAAAAAATGCATTTGCCAATAAAAGAAGATAGAAACACTTTCAAGACGGTCAGTGGCAGAAAAAATGTCTCAGGAAAATTAGACGCGAAACTGAAAATACACAAAATAAAGAAAACGATAAATATGTTCGTAGTAGATGATGAAGATTTTGGATATGACATACTACTAGGCCTCGATTCGATAAAAAATTTTGGTCTAAAACAAGATTACGATCTCAAAATTTATCAAAAAGAAGAGGAAATCTCAAAAGTAGATTCTTCAATAGGAGCTAAAGAATATTTAGTTAATTTCAACGAAGGTATCCCAATTGAACAATTTGATGCAAAATTGGAGCATTTGCCTGAAGAAAAGAGAGAGGAAGTAAAACGTTTAATAGACAAGTATGAATCAATTTTTGCGAAAAATAAATTTGACGTCGGAAAAGTGAAGGATCACGAGGCGCAAATAAAGCTCGTAGAACGAAGATTTATATCAAAAAAACCTTACCGGTGCTCAATAGATGACCAAAAAGAGATAGAATTTCAAATAAAGGAACTAATAAAAGCAGATTTAATTGAAGAATCGTGCTCACCGTTCGCTTCCCCAGTTACACTCGCCTACAAACGAGATGAAGGTACAAAAACAAGAATGTGCATTGATTTTCGAGACTTAAATAAGTTACTCATTTCTGAACCACAACCTTTCCCACTAATAGACGAAATCATTGCAAAGACAAGTGGCTCTGAGTGGTTCTCAACACTAGATATAAATTCGGCCTTTTGGTCAATCCCACTACGTATTAAAGACAAGTATAAAACGGCTTTTGTAACGCAAGACGGTCATTGGCAATGGAAGTGTTTACCATTTGGCTTAAAAAATTCTCCGAGTATTTTCCAACGCATATTAAGTAATATCATTCGAAGGAACAATCTAAACGCATTCTGCATAAACTACATCGATGACATAATCATTTTCTCAAGATCATTCGAAGAACATATAAATCACTTGCAAAAATTACTACAAGCAATATACGAAGAAGGCTTCCGATTAAAATTTGTAAAATGCAGCTTTGCGAAAAACGAGGTAAAATACTTGGGGCATATCATTTCAGAAAATACAGTTCGACCGACCATTGAAAACTTGATATCCATTCAAAATTTTCCGACACCAGACTCAAAAAAAAAAATCCGCCAATTTTTGGGAAAAGTAAACTTTAATCATAAATACATCCCGGATACGGCTAGACTTTTGGAACCATTGCACAATTTACTTAGAAAAAACGTAGATTTCTCTTGGACATACGACTGCCAAGATGCATTTGTGAAAATAAAAAAATTATTATGTTCGCAACCGGTACTCGCAATCTATAACGCCGATGCTCCGACAGTCATATACACAGACGCCAGCATAGAAGGACTCGGGGCGGTGTTAAAGCAACAACAACCTGATGGAGAACTGAAACCAGTCGACTACTTCTCAAAAAAATTGAAAAACTACCAAAAAAATAAGAAAGCAATATTCCTGGAGTGCCTTGCTATCAAAGAAGCAATCATCCACTGGCAGTACCGGCTCATAGGAAAAAAATTCACAGTGGTCTGTGACCACAAACCTCTCGAAGGACAAAACATTAAATCCAGAACAGATGAAGAACTAGGAGATATGATGCACTTTCTTTCACAATTTGATTTCGACATTAAATATAAACCGGGAAGAACAAACGTGGAAGCGGATTACCTCTCCCGAAACCCAGTAATCTCAGAATCAGAAGACATAGAAGAGGGTATAAAAACAATAAATTTCGTGGATATGGAAGACGTAAGAAAGGATCAGAAAATGAACAAAGAACAAATAGACACAATGAAAGACAGATGTGAAGAAAACGGAATAGTATACAGGCTCAGAAACGGTAACAAACAAGTAATGATATCGGAAGAATTCGGAAAGAGTCTGGTTGCAAAAGTACATAGAAACTACGGGCATATTTGCAAAAGTAAAGTTATAAATAAGATAAGAAACTTCTACTACTTTAAAAATATGGAAAAAATTACAAAACGGTTCTGCGACAGCTGCGACATTTGCTTAAAAAATAAAACACGAAGCAAACACTATGGACTACTAGCAAAACTAGGACCAGCAGAAAAACCTTTTGACATTGTTTCCCTGGATACGATCGGTGGATTCGCAGGAAACAAATCGTCGAAAAGATACTTACATCTACTAGTTGACCATTTTACACGATACGCCTTTATACTGACATCAAAAAACCAAACGGCAGAAGATTTCATAAAACTACTGAAGAGGATTCAAGATAGACACCAGATACAAACACTCCTTACAGACCAATATAGCGGGATAAATTCAGACGCATTCAAAAATTATCTCAAACAACAGAAAATCAATTTAATCTTTACTGCAGTAAACTGTCCATTCTCAAATGGACTAAACGAAAGATTAAACCAAACTCTCGTGAATAGGATTAGATGTAAAATAAACGAAACAAAATCTAGAGCATGGTCGAAAATAGCCGAAGAGTGCACAGAACAATATAATCGTACGGAACATTCGGTTACCGGATTCAGCCCAGAATATTTGCTGTTCGGAGAAATCGACCCAGTGATTCCAAAAGAATTAAGACCAAAGAGAGATTTAGATAAAGATAGAATATTAGCACTTAGAAATTCTCAAAAAAATCATATCTACAACAAAAGCAAATATGATAAAAATAGATCAAACTATGAGTTTGATGTTGGACAAATGGTCTACGTAGAGAATGGATCAAGACTAAACAGAAAAAAACTAGATGAAGTTAGAATCGGGCCGTTCCCGATAATACGAAAAATTTCTAATACTATTTTTGAGGTAGACTCAGGACATAAAAAGAAGGAATCAAATTACTACCATATATCAAAGCTTATGCCATATATCAAATTCGAAGATGTTGATGATACACAGACTTTACAGGCTCTGCTGTAAATCTTCTGTGGCGGGGGGATGTAAAAGTAGAGATTGTGCATCTCTCTTTCAAAATGCGCGGTTATCCGAGAAAGGCCGTCCGGCCGTCGATCCGAAAAGGTGGCAGCAGGTGACAAGAGTGAAATTGAGAGATAAGAGAAAAGAGAGAGAGGAGAGAGATGATCCGAAAAAATTGAGTGAGGAAGAGTGTAACGCCACGTGTAAGGATTCGAACTATTAAAAACTCCAGAAAGAAACTCGGAATAGGAAAAGCCACAGTACTTTCGATTTCTCATTTTTTTAGGTTAGTAAATTACATTACTAATCAAACGAAAAGCGCGGAGATATACTCTACCGCATTTTAGGTTAAAAGCGAATCTATGTAATTAGTATTATCTGTATGTGATGTTATTGTTACTCAAAAAAAATAAAAACTCTCATTTTTTTAGAGACATCGAATGGCTTAATTTCCTCGTTCTAAGAACGTTAGCTAAGAGTGCGAATTCCACTCTTACATATATATATATATATATATATATATATGTATATATATTTATGTATTTTCTCTTTTATAAGAGATAATTAAAGATAACTTTTTATAAAAGATAGTTATATAAAACTTTTTTTTTTTTTTTTTTTTTCTTTTAAAAAAAACTTTTCTTTTGCCTAATAATAAACACAATATATATATGTATATATTTTTGTTATTCTTATCAGTTATTATCTGTGATTATAGAACTAATTATGTATATATCCTTATGCGTAATAATAAGGGTGTGGCGTTTAACTCAACGCGGATGGTACGGTGTGTGTGGCTATATTCGCTATTTTTTGCGCAACTCCTAATTCTATTAATAAGTCTCTGAGGTTGTGGTAGACGTTGTTAGTTTCGTTCTTAATATCTAATTTGATGAGTGCACCTTCGTCACGAATTGGTTTGATTATCTGCATAATTCCGGTTTGCTGTTCTGCGATGCTTCTGGTAACATTTATGGCTTTGCGGGACCATGTGGGTCCTGTGGTGGCAGGGGCTGTGTAGGCTAAGCTACATGGCACGGCTTGCCAGAAATGTTCTCTGAACCTCTCCTCGAGATGGTAGAGTTCAGCGATTGCATGGCGGACATACACGCCCCAATCTCGGAGGCCTACCTGCGCTGTCCCATCTCCGTTCATTTTTGTAACGATGCCGCGTTGCCATCCTCCATTCGTTTCGAGGGCAACAATGTCGCCTAGTTTTGTATTCGAATGGAAAAATCGGCGTTTGTTCATCCGCTGGTTGAAGTCCTCCATCATTTTTTGGAAAGATTCTTTACTATTTTCCAGGTGAATCCAAATCAGCGTGGGCGAAAACACCCTGATTATTTTAACAGCAAACGGCGAGCGGCTCAGTGTTTGAGTATCGAGGTGTTCGATCTCCATGTTTCTATAAACAAAAAGGTGGTGTTGGGGTTAGGTGCGAATTTTGGATCGCAACCGCGAGACCCCATAAGAAGGAGCGAAACAGATTAAAATGAGATAAAACAATAAAATGCGTAAATAAGAAAAATAAGAATTGTCAGAGTTGGCGCTTATGTAAGGTTGGTAGGGAAGCTGTTGTTTATGTATTTTTTTTTCTTCTTTTCCTTCTTTCCGTTCCCTTCTTTTTTTTCCTTTTTTTTTTCCTTTTTTTTTCAAGGGAAAGAGAAATCAAGCGGTCAGTCCTTTAGTGCAAATGTATAAGTGGATGCGTCCTTTGCAGGTAATAGGGGGTAGGTTCCCCTCTGTGAAGAGTCTTCTATCGGGTTTCGTTCTGCGGACGGTTGCATAGTTTCTCTATTTCCATCGCGTGGTTTTTTCAGTTTTAAGTGTAATAGGAGCTGAGTTAACGAGTCCCAAATGGCTCCAAGCAGGTATATGGACCATCCGTATACTGTGTGTAGAGCATAGCCATGCACAATGGTATCCAATATTAATTTTACTGCTCTTACTGCCAAGTAAATTCCTAAAAATCCAGCGCTTATATTGCCGAAAATTAGGAATCGATCCCAAAATTTCTGCCATGCTGACATAGCTATTTTTTCAACTGATGCCTCATCTAGGAAGTTTGCAAAAGATCCTCCATCGTGCATAATCGTAGAGTGGCCCATCATTCCTCTGGCCAAGGTGTTTAACATTGCTGGTCTCTCAGCAGGAAACATAATATGATTCCTGAGATCGCTTAAATCTCCTTCAGTATATATGCCGCTGGTAGCAAGTGATCCGGGGCTAATATATTTCCAGCTAGGTGTTGTCATCGGTTTCATGGTCATCGGCGGTACTGTATGTATTGGTTTAGGAGTGAGTCTATACCATGCATCTCCCAGAAGATACATAGGTGGTGCGAACAAATTGCACGTAATCTGCGTTCCTTGTCGTAATAGTATATGGGTTTGCGGTGTTAAAAATTGTGTTCTGTTTTCTCGCGTCACAGGCAATTGATCATAGCATTCTTCGGTGTGTGTTACTCTTACTTCGACAGGCACACATTTTACTATGTGTATTACTTCGCCAGCCAGTAAGGCCATGTATCCTGGTCCCTTCATAAAGTGATAAGCAAAAACATCCGGTGATTGAGTGGCTATGGCTAATGAATTGTGTAATATTTTCTGTTCGAGCTGACATTGTTGCAGTAAAATATTCTTATATAGTTCACTAAATTGAGTCCACACATGTTTCTCTACATATACAAATTTAGAATTCATATAGGTGAAAATGTCCAAATTAGCTATGCGTGATTCTTTTTTAAAAAATGCTACGCCTGGTGAAGTTTCGAAAATTACTAATTTTGGATGTTCCGTGTGGAAAAGAGTGTATCCACAAGTAGAATAGGAGTCTCTGCTTGCCAATGCAAAAACTGTGTCTTCTGTAGTCATGGAATAAACAATTTGCTGTTGTTTGTTGACGATGTCTATTATTCTGTGTGCATATCCTTCATATAATACTCCATAAGTGCCGAACCTGCAGGTATCCGTGGGCATGGATGCCCAGTAGGTATCCCCACCCTCAATGTCGGTGCAATGTGTTGCGCTCAACGCACAGGCCACTCCAGACCTCAGTTGGACTCGGTTCGTGTTTATCTTCACGTCAGCTATATAATCCTGTAGTGTAATTTTTATGGTTGCGAGTACCACGGCTTTTTCCCATGTGCCGAATAGATCGCTATATGTTGTTCCGGAACAGGTGCCATCATTGTTCACGTGTCCGGCCAGTGTTACCGGTCGTGTTGCAGTTTGATTGGATTTCAATCCTGTTATTCGAGTGTTCCCGATTTCGTAAGTACCATACATATGCATTCGTTGGCAGGCGTCTCTTGATACTTCTTCTATATACGCGTGCTTTCCGTTGTACACGTCCATGGAGTGAGAGAACATTCCGCATCTCCTGATTAATCTGTCTATTTCTATTTTGCATTGTATAACTCTCGCGGAGGTAAATTCGTTAATTTGTAGCAATTGTATATAAATCTTCTGAGCTGCTACTTCTGGCTGTGGTATATCACATTCCTCTATCCCCAGTAATGATAGAGTCGTAATGTTCGTCGATGCAGATCCGCAGTCATATCCTATTATGCCTTTAGTGCCGCGTAACCAAAAATTTAGCACGGCGATTATTAAAAATCCTCGGAGATCCATCTGGAATTTAGCACGTCTAAGGTATATTAATATAGCACACCTTTAATTGTCAAGCTTGTTGTTATTACTTATTTCCTTATTTGCTAATCAATTTATCATTTATTTATTTATAAAAAATTTTTTTTTTTTTGTGTAAAATATATTTATATATATATTTTTTTTATAGTTACTTATTTTAATTAATAATAATAAAGTTACTTAATTATTAGGAGTTGGTTTGATGTGTGAGATTCGTAGGCGATTAGGGTGTACAACGCGACTGTTCTTTTTTATTCTAATTCTTACGTTATTTCTATTCAATATTTCTAAGACCTCATGGGGTCCTGTGTATTGATCTTTAAATTTGCCAGGTTTAGGGCCTTTTAATAAAAAGACTTGATCACCAAGTTTGAATGTTTGTGGGTTTATCTTTTTATCATAGTGTCTTTTCGATTTAATTTTTGCTTCGACAACGTTTTCTCGGGCATTTTTCTGAATTGCGTGGAGTTGACTAACTAAATTTACAAGATATTCGTTGTAAGTTGCTAATTTATCGCCAGATGCTAAAGGTTCATTTGACGGAATTCGTGCTATTTTACTGAAGATTAATTCGTAAGGCGTGTGTTTAGTTGCTTCATGTACACTAGTGTTATAATTATACATCGCGAGACTTATCCATCTATCCCACTGTTTTTGTTCTCTTGCATATTGCTTTAAATATTCTCCTAATGCGTGATGTGATCTTTCTAATGAGCCGTTTGATTGAGGATGGAATGCGGTTGTACGGAATTTACGAATTTTAAATATTTTAGCTACCTTTTTCATTAAGTCACTGATAAAATTTCTACCCTGCTCTGTTAAAATTGCTTTCGGAGAACCGAATACACAAATAAATCGATCGACGAAAGCTTCGGCTACCGTTTCGGCAGTTTGGTCGGATAACGGTATTCCCATGCTAAATTTAGTGAGTTGGTCCTGTAGAGTTAAGATATATTCATTGCCACGTTCGGTTTTAGGCAAAGGTCCTACGATATCCATGGCGACCTTATCGAAAGATGATCCGGGTGTATCGGTAATTATCATAGGTTGTTTGGTTTTTACGCGAACTAGTTTCTTTAATTGGCAATGTAAACATTGTTGGATAAAACGCTGTACATCTATTTTTAAATTTTCCCAGTAATAATTATGTTTGATTCTATTATACGTTTTAGTTACTCCGCGATGTCCCCCAGTGGGTAAACAGTGCGTTTCTCCTATTATTATTGGTCGTAGATCTCTAGGTGGATATTTAACTAATCCATTGCAAATAATTAATTTAATTGGTGCGTCAAGGAATATTAATTGTAGCTGATTTTTGACATTGTTCCACGGTACATTGTTAATAAAATCCGTTTTAGCAATACTAAGTGTTTCAATTTTTTAATTTTCAACAGTTTCCTTTAAGTTATTTAAAGCGGTTATGATTCGAGATAAAGTTAATGTTGGGCCTTCTCGTTGTTCTTCGCTTATCGGCAATATTATATGATAATAATTTTTTACTTTAATGGTTTTAGGTTGGTTTAACATAAGATTATTTAAATTTGGAAGTTTGTTTCGTTCGAATAACTTTTGCGAACCGGAATCTAAAGGTTTACCGTTTGTATCAACAAAATATGCTATGTTGTCTTTACGTAAGAATAATAGATCGCGAGATTCAATTATATTATTTTTTATTATTTGCTGATTATTAATAGTGGGTTTACTATAATTTTTGATATTGATCTCTTGGTTATTGTCTATATTTTCTTGTTCCTCGTTTTCATCACTGCTTTCTTTATCAGGCGGATCATTTCTATCGTCTAACAATATAATGTTATCGTCTATTTGCTCTTTTATTAAATTATCTTGATCGGTAATTCGACGTCGTGCTGTCCGACTTCTTGTTAGTATTTTGTCATGTGTAGGTGGACTTTTCTTTTCTTTTCTTTACTCATTTTACCATGTTCTATCGAACATTTGAAAGGATTCCACGGAAGAAGACTTCATCAAATCCTTTATAGTAGATTTTTATTATTAGAAATAGAGTCAAAAGAAAAAATATATGCAGTATGTAAGCGACAGCAAAAAGAACGAAAGGAATAAGGAAGGGGTTTTAGAGGTCGCCTTTCCTTTCCTTCTCTTTAACAAACAAGCAGTGTAAGAACGATTCGGCATCTCAAATGGAAATGTTAACCGAGAAAAGAAAAGAATCTATCTTTAATTTAATTGCAAATGTTGCATACCCCCAACATTTGTCTAAGGTGGGGGGTGTTACGTCCTGATCAGACTACACGATTCTTTTCTTTTCATTAAATACCAGACCTAGTAAACGCGGAACCAACAAAACTTTTAAGAAATATTATAACGCCAGAGCTGTTTTTCTCATGAGACACCAGGAGCTCGAATCTTCTCACGGAGAAAAATAGCATGGATATTTCAAAATACCTTGGCCGCTCAGCGTGCCTATCGTCGCCAGAAAAACCGTAAAAGTCAAAATTTCGCGGTAGCTGGAGTCCTTAACCGACTCCAGACGGTTAGAGTAAGAGATAAAAAGAAAAAACTGGCACCAACTAGTCATACTCTTGGATTCCACCTACGGGAACTCTAGCTAGTAGATAGGGTTTTACCGAGTAACGATCGGGGAATGACCGCAGTCGCATGCCGAGAAGGCGCGACACCTGATACGGCGCACGTGTTTAGTAGGTCTGGGAAACCGAGATGCATTAGTCGCACTCTCCACGCGACACCAAGGGCACGCGACAGTCGTAAACTGTCAAATTTATTAGATCAGTGACCCAAGGCTTTGCGAACTTATATACCGATTCTTAACCACCCAATCCGAAAGCCGAGAATCGGGGCAAGCACTTCTATAGACCACCCATCATTCCATCGTATGGTCTAAAGACTACGCCCACCCAGATCTTAAGACACTGAGATGCACCCCACCTATACTAATTAACACCAACCGGGTTACGCCACCTCAAAAACCTACCCCCATCATATATGGACCCGAAACGACGCTATTCCTTATTCGTTAGGGCCTCTTTCTTCCTATCTCATTTCAAGTAACCTAATCATCTAAACTCAATCCTATTAGCTAAAAATGACGCCATCCTCCCCCACATTAAAAATTTTCTCGCAAGACTAATTCCTATTCGATCCCCGCTCCAAAAACCTAAGATTTTCCAAAGGGATCTACCCCAAAGAAAAAGTATAAAAACCCGTGTTCTGGTGGCTCCGGACACAATCACACACAGTTTTTCAAGCAGTTTTGCGCAGTTATTCCGTTTAGCTCAAACAGTTTTTCGAGTAGTTCGGGGGCGCAAATCAAAGAGTAAAGTCAGTTGATACCTTGTCGCGATCGTCTCGTGGTGCATCTCAAGTAGAAGGCCCATCACCCTGACGACACCATCCCGCAGCAGGGTGCCCACGCGTTTACAAAAAAAAGGGGTCCGACGCTCATATAACGCCTTCCCTCAACGGGGCGCCTGCTCAGAACCACCGAACATAGTCAACCCGACTTGAAACTATCCTACAACGAGTAAGTTAGTTCATTTGTTTTTTTTTTCTCCTCTCTTTAGTATTCTCTTATTTCTTTTTATGTAATCCGTCCCTATTTCGGTTAAAAATCTTTTTTTGTGTTATTTGTCAGTGAGAACTAAACATTCGCCGCGACCCAACAATCGTCGGAACCGCTCGGATCTCTCGGCATTTGCTCTCTGTTTAGCTATATTCCTTCCGCCATACGTTAGATACGCTGCGAGGGTCACCGTAAGACCCATTAGAATTAGGCGACACACCCCATTTAATAACGCCCGTACAAGCACTCACACGCAAACAGACCAACCTCCTCCATTACCACCGATTCCTCAGGAATTTCCTCAACCACCTCCTCAACCCTTTCCCGTGTTCGACTTTCCTCTACTTCCTTCTCCTAGGTCTATCTCTCCATCTCTTGAAGAGTTCCTGGAGTACAGACCCCCTTCGCCTGTTCGCTTCCATCCTCCTCCAGTAGAGGCTCAACTGGAGGAATTCCCACGAAACGATCCGGAGTTCGACAACATATCCGTCAACTCCGAAGCCACTACCATCGAATACGTCGCGGCTCCTCCCCATCTTCCAAACCCTGAATTCACAGGGTTTGATTTCCTAAACTTAGTCCTCTCCCCTGAGGAATAACACACACACACACACACACACTTGTGAAAAATGCACTAATAGAAATATAAAACACGTGTGAATAAGAGTTGAGTTTTGTATCGTAATTATAAATTTAATCGAATTAAAATGTTGTCTTTAATAAATTAAACTTTTGTTCTTTTTCATTTAACCACACCCTCCTCGTTCGTCACCCCCCTCACACCTTCCCTCTCAAATTGCGCACAAAGGTTCCGCCCCGGGTAATAGGGATTCAATTCCTTGACCCAAAAAGGGAACCACGAGCGGTTGACTTGTTGACGGAGTAAAAACGACTCTTCCAGTCGCTGACCCGTCGCAAGTCCTAAACGTGCCGCTCGGCTCGTGCGGTCAGGTCCGTTTACGTCGATCGCCGAGCCCAACGAAAAAATTCTACATCTATCAGGACGTAACACTGTCATTAATCGTCATTTTTTTATTAAAATGTTGGATTTTATCCAGTAGCTCTTCAATTGTTACATATGTATCCTGATTTTCTTTTCCATTAATTTTCGAGAGTGATCCAACCTTTGGAAATTTTATATTTTTTAGGGAGGATAGAAAACTTCTTCCTTTTATATTTTTAAAAGAAGATTGTGTCGAATTGCGTAGCGAGGTTTGGTAACTTCCCTCCTCGCAACCGACGGGGTCTGGAGAGGTTTGGTAACTTCTCTCTCCGGGAATGATTTGATGATTCGGAAAAGTACAGAAACTTCTCCCTTCAAAGGATGTAGAATCACTCATTTCTTTTAACGAGGTTTGACGGCTTTCTTCCCCGTTTTTAGAATTGTTCAATAATTTTGGAGGGGCTTGACAACTTCCCTCTCTACCTTCAGGATCATTCTTATTTTTAACGTTATTTTTAATTTTATCTTTATCTTCAATTTTATCTTTATTTTTAATTTCCCTTTTAATTTTATTATTTGACACGTTATCATTTTTGTTTACTTTGATCTTAGTTTTATTTTTACTACCATCTTCGAATTTTTCATTATTATTAATAATGTTGACGTTATTAATGTCTCTATCGTCGAGTTCATCGTTGTTAAATTCATTTTGCATCTTAAGAGTTTCGTCGCTTTCAGGTTGTATCGTCGTCTCTTGCGTTTTCCTTAAACTATCCTGGTTAAGATCAATTTTATGGTTGTCGAGCAGTTCACTCAGGAGCCTGAGTCGAAGGGTAGGCACTCGAATTTCAACTTCTTCGTCCAAAGTGCTTATGACATTCAAATAAACTTTTCCCGACACGTTTTCCACGATAGTATCTCCCAAATATATTCCGTGCGCTAATTTGATTTTTGGTAAATAACCTATTTTTATTTCTGGATTTTTTATTCTCACGTAAAACAAGGATTCTGATCTGGGTGATGCTACGATAGTTTCTGGAGAAGAAAATGTCACGCAGTTTCCGAAAACGTTTAGTCGTTCGTGTGCGTAATCGATAGTTGAAGCTGTTTGTTTAAAGAAATCGTTTCCTAATATTCCTGATTGCGTAATCGGAAAGTCATCGGCTACTATGTGGAATTTTACTGACTCGTCGAAAAGAGTAAGAGCGATTTCTCCGAGTGTATGAACGGGGTAATTATTTATACCATTTAACTGTAAAACGTTATTATAATTAATATTTAAATTTTGAGGCACAAAATTTTCCTTAATTATGTTAGGACCGGAACCTGTGTCTAGCATAAAAGTTATGGGCAAAATCATTTCGTTAATTTTTATTTGGACAGTAGGTACGCGACTCTGTTTGTTAAGATTTACAGTTACGGGCCGAAATTCCGAAGGGTCACTTTTTACGCATTTTTCTGTGAGGTCGACGGGCGTAAGGTCTGGTCGGACCCCTGCGGTACGCCCGATTTCGAGGGGCCGTTTCCATTTCCCGTGTTTTCTTCTCTTTTACGATTATTACTTGCAATGCGCAATTGACAATTTTCAATTAAGTGCCCGTTTTCTTTACAATAACGGCAAAACGTTCCGTCAGTAGAATTTGCTGGTTGATTAGGATTTGAACGGCAATTTTTAGCTGTATGGCCCAAGTTATTACAAATTTGACAGATAATTCTGGTTTGATTATTAAGATTTGTTTGCTCGTTTTGTTTTTTCCAACAATTATTGGCAGAATGGCCCGGTCGGTCGCACCACTGGCAAATTATGGAGATCTTATTGTTAAAATTACTTGTTTGGTTATTAGAATTATTTAAGCGGCAATTTTTTGCATTATGACCCGGTTTAAAACATAATTGACATTTTATGGTATTTTCCTGCACCATATTTATTGATCGTTGAGCTTCACGTAATCGACACTTTTCTGCACTATGTCCGCGTTTTTTACAAATCTGGCAAATTAGGATTTCAGTGCCTAAATTATTTTGTTTAAAAGAGTCTGCCATTTGCATAAGTTTCCTACAATTAGCTGCTGAGTGGCCAATTTTAAAGCAAATTTGACAAATTCTGGAACGATTTTCCTGTACATTATTTCGGTCGGAGTTAGCAGGTCCATGTCGTAAATCTGTAATAGCACGAAGCTCTCTTTCTATGCGTAGGGCATCTGTTACAGTCGCCTGTACGTCTAAGTTTCGAGCAATCCTCTGCTCGATTTCGGGTTTTAGGCCTCGGATGAAACATTTACACATGTCTTTTTCTAAAGATGCTCGCACGTCGTGATCTGTTAACGCGTGTTCTGAACTACGATAGGCTTCTCGTATCTGTTTTCCTAAGAGTTTTACACGATTAGCATAAGTGACGACATCCTCGTCATTCTTTTGATATACGTTTCCTAATTCTCCCTGTAACTGATACACATTTTTAGATCCGTCGTAAATTTGTTTTAGATATTTAGTTAACTGAGCTACTGTTTCGAAATCTTGATCTCTAATTGTTCGTCGCGCCTCGCCTACTATTCGCGTTCGTAAAATTTTAGTAAATTGAGGCTCTGCTTCATGGGGCAACATAGACTTTGCCTCTTCGCATCCTTCGATAAAATAATTTAATGGGATATTTTTTCCGTCGAAAAATGGAACGGCTTCGACCGCGTATTTTAGGGTAGCAAACGGATTACCTTGCGCCATATTTTTCACTCTTTTACTGTCACTTGGACTTAGTTTAAAACTTAAGTGTTCGTTCTCACCACACGGTCTAATAGTCTCGTCACCAGAATCGTCGGAACCGTACTCGGGAGCACTAGGTTCCACTAAAAACGCTTCAATTTCAGGTTCGTTAGCGTTGAATTTAATTCGTTTAGGGACGCGAGCAGAGGAGGCTGCTGGAGTGGATGTGTGAAGTGTATCTAATGTATCTGATTTAGTTTTCTTTTTGTTTTTTATTGCGGCATTAAATTGTTCTTCTATTTTATCTTTATCGGAGTTAGACTTCGTTGTCATTCCTACCTCTCAAAAATTGCACTTTTTATCCCGGACGAGCCCCCAATTTTTATTCTTTCTATCAAGTCTGTTACGTCCTGATAGATGTAGAATTTTTTCGTTGGGCTCGGCGATCGACGTAAACGGGCCTGACCGCACGAGCCGAGCGGCACGTTTAGGACTTGCGACAGGTCAGCGACTGGAAGAGTCGTTTTTACTCCGTCAACAAGTCAACCGCTCGTGGTTCCCTTTTTGGGTGCGACGCCTTTTCCGTCGGGCAGAAGTACACCCGCCGGTAAGCGTGTCAAACCTCGTTGCTCTATTTTATAGATCTTAGTAATTATTGCAAAACTTATAGTTGGCGCCAGGCGCGGATTAACGCGCCACACGAACAAATTACGTTAGAGTCAATTTTTTCTTTAAAGAGCAACGGCAATAAGCGCGACTAGCCCACTCTACAAATGGCAGAGGGGCGAGGTTCTTTAGAGATGCTAACCCGGTTTGGAGAGAGGAGTCTGAAATAAACGGTTATTAAGAACACACTAATCAGTAACAAATAACATTTAATTATAAATTAGATTAAGTGAGATTGACGCCGGGTGATGGGCGTCTTAACAATCCCGCGAAGTGAAGACATATTTTATCTCAGTGAGAGGCGTCATGATTTCACTGTTCAACTCGCGGAAATCCGCGTACTTCCGTCTCACGCGGTATAATATTCGGCGTACAAATTCAGTAACTTTCATTCGGTGCGGTTGTTACAATTAGCTCTACTTCAATCTTTCTCCATAACGGTTAGCCTACAATACAAACTCTATCTCAGTATTATTCTTACGGCTCTGAATGTAAACGCTCGACCGAAGGCCGAGGCGAGAGATACGCGATAGGCTAACTCCAAAAATTCTAACACTCGGTACAGCAATACACAAATAGACGCGAAATTATCATTCATGAACGAGAAACATTAATTAACGCAAAACGACTGTCGGCTCGGCAGCCCCGAGGGGGATAGCATGGTAGAATCTTATTCTATAGAAGCGGTAGTCAGCGGGGCCCGGCCTAAATCTAACCTCGCACAATATCGCGAGACATTTCGATACTCTCCATACTCTTTCACGAAAACCAGGCGGGTTCTTATTTCCGCGAGGCTCGGGCCGCCTACTGATACCGCTCTTACCGCGAAGTCGAAGTGGTGGCCTTACAAAACGTCGGTACGCCCGTTGTGGTCCTTGAGGTTCCTCTCAGGTTGCCGACTCGCCGAACAGTGACGACAGCGAGGCTCGCTGGACAGCGGTGACATTCCGTGCATCGTCCTGCGCATGTAGATCCTCGCTATCGATTAGCGATTCTTGATCCTTCGATGTTTACTAAATCTCGATGCTCGCGTCGCTCCTCGATACTTCGGCCCTCGGCGACGCTTCTCCGAGGTGACCCCAGTCTCTCTCTTAGGGCAGCTGCCGTTAACGCCCCTCGCGGCCTTTTCCGTTTACGGATCCGAACCTTCTCTGAATCGGCCGGGAACTGATCAGGTTCCGACCTGATTCTGCTTTGGCTCGTTACGACAGCTCCTTTTTCGGGTACTCCACTCCGGGTCTTCGGCGTGTGAGAGCGCGCTTCCCTCTCGGGCGTCATCTCTCTCGGTGCGTCCACCGGCCTCGATATGCTCCAAATCTGCAATTGTATCTACGGTAGCGACTTTGTCTGGAATCTAATTGTTTACTCAAGGATATTTTACTTGACCTTGTTCCGGATCTGTCTACACGCCGTCCGAGCCTCCGTCGTCCTGTCTGCCGAGTCCCTCGCAGGTCCCACGAAGGCTGCTCCACTTTAATCACAATATGGGAGTTTGGCCATTCACCCCGACTCGCATAATTCGTTACAACGCAAAATCTACAATCTCAAAAAGAGAATTAAGAGGGAGAGGTCGTCGCCCCCCGCGGTGGGGTTTCCGACCTCAAATTTCCCTCCTCGATCGGGCTTTCTCGCCCTTGTGACGGACCTTAAAAATGTCACGTCACATGGGTCAAGGAATTGAATCCCTATTACCCGGGGCGGAATCTTTGTGCGCAATTTGAGAGGGAAGGTGTGAGGGGGTGACGAACGAGGACGGTGTGGTTAAATGAAAAAGAACAAAAGTTTAATTTACTAAAGACAACATTTTAATTTGATTGAATTTATAATTACGATACAAAACTTAACTCTTATTCACACGTGTTTTATATTTCTATTAGTGTATTCTTTACAAGTGTATGTGTGTGTGTGTGTGTGTGAGTGTTTCATTTTTCCGGAGGAAGGACAGAAGAAATAATAAAATAAAAAGGAATGAACTGACTTACTCGTTGCAGGATAGTTTCGGATCGGGTTGACTATGTTCGGTGGTTCTGAGCAGGCGCCCCGTTGAGGGAAGGTTATATGAGCGTCGGACCCCTTTTTTGTAAACGTGTGGGCACCCTGCTGCGGGATGATGTCGTCAGAGTGATGGGCCCTCTACTTGAGATGCACCACTTGGTCGCAACAAAGTATCAACTGGTTTTACTCTTTGATTCGCGCCCCCGAACTACTCGAAAAACTGTTTGAGCTAAACGGAATAACTGCGCAAAACTGCTTGAAAAACTGTGTGTGATTGTGTCCGGAGCCACCAGAACACGGGTTTTTATACCCTTTCTTTGGGGTAGATCCCTTTGGAAAATCTTAGGTTTTTGGAGCGGGGATCGAATAGGAATTAGTCTTGCGAGAAGATTTTTAATGTGGGGGAGGATGGCGTCATTTTTAGCTAATAGGATTGGGTTTAGATGATTAGGTTACTTAAAATGAGATAGGCAGAAAGGGGCCCTAACGAATAAGGAATAGCGTCGTTTCGGGTCCATATATGATGGAGGTAGGTTTTTGAGGTGGCGTAACCCGGTTGGTGTTAATTAGTATAGGTGGGGTGCATCTCAGCGTCTTAAGATCTGGGTGGGCGTAGTCTTTAGACCATACGATGGAATGATGGGTGGTCTATAGAGGTGCTTGCCCCGATTCTCGGCTTTCGGATTGGATGGTTAAAAATCGGTATATAAGTTCGCAAAGCCTTGGGCCACTGATCTAATAAATTTGACAGTTTACGACTGTCGCGTGCCCTTGGTGTCGCGTGGAGAGTGCGACTAATGCATCTCGGTTTCCCAGACCTACTAAACACGTGCGCCGTATTAGGTGTCGCGCCTTCTCGGCATGCGACTGCGGTCATTCCCCGATCGTTACTCGGTAAAACCCTATCTACTAGCTAGAGTTCCCGTAAGTGGAATCCAAGAATATGACTAGTTGGTGCCAGTTTTTCTTTTTATCTCTTACTCTAACCGTCTGGAGTCGGTTAAGGACTCCAGCTACCGCGAAGTTTTGACTTTTACGGTTTTTCTGGCGACGATAGGCACGCTGAGCGGCCAAGGTATTTTGAAATATCCATGGCCCTTGCTATTTTTCTCTGTGAGAGAAGATCCGAGCTCCTGGTGTCTCATGAGAAAAACAGCTCTGGCGTTATAATATTTCTTAAGAGTTTTTCTTGGTCCCGCGTTTACTAGGTCTGGTATTTAATGAAAAGAAAAGAATCGTGAAGTCTGATCAGGACGTAACATCTTAATTACCTGAAATCGTGAGAGGCCTTGACAAACGATTATTTTTATGTGATTTCTTTTTCAGCCGAGTGAATTCCTTATTATTTTTGTTGTCACTGCTGCTTTTACTGTCACAATAACGATTAGGTGGTTTTTTAATTCGCGATGTATTAATTCTATTTAATCTTTCTAATGTTGCATCAAAATCAGATGGTATATCAGAATTTTCTTCACAAAATTGTAATTGTTTTTTCGCTTTTTGATAATTATTATCTGCAAAAATTATAAATGTGTTAATATTTTGAGCCAATAATTTATGATGTTAATAATTTTACTTTTTACCTTTTTCAACAAATAAAACTTTTTGAATGTCATAAAGAGTCCATTTATTAGTTGGTGTTTCACCTATTTTTAATGATTGTTCATATTGATATTGTTTTTTGTACGGAGGCCAAAAAGTTTGTTGTTTTTTAGGTGTTAACCACTTGCTGCTTATTATAGCAATATTATTGGTTTTTCTGTCTTCTTCGACAAATTGAATTCCCAATAAATTGGTTGTCACACACACACACACATTATATCTTTACAAATATTTCTTAAATTTATTATTAAATTAAAATTAACTAATAAAATAATATGATAAATAATAATTACAAACAAAAGATAAATATATAGAAAGAGAAGAACAAAATATATGTTATATCAATGCAAAAGGTTATGTTAACCATTATACGAGTACATCAATTATTCTACTTTTAATACAAATTTATAATTAATTTTACATTCTTATGTCTTTTTAAATAATTAATTATTCATTATTTATTAATAATTATAATAAACAAATAAAATAAATATGCTATATTCAATAATATACATGTGTGACGCATGCTTTATACTAACAAAAGATACGAACAGATTTGTATTGCATAAATTAATTAAATAATTATAATGTACAAACTTACCTCTTAGAAATAAAATCACTTTTACGTCATTAATATATATTTTATTTGATACACCACGTCTTCACATCGGTGTCAATAACCAACTTTATCAGTTAACCTGCTTCTGCTTGTCTCCTTTACGCTTCTGCGCATAATGGAGGGAATCAATCTAATTGGTCCTTTTATCATTATACGTTTGCGCATGTTTTCGCATAAAAATTATTTGAATATGTACCAGATAGTAAGGGCCTATCCAGACAAACTTGCATAGTTACATAAATATATGCATAAAGAAATTGGCCAGGTAGCAAAGTGTCGTCTATTTGACGTCAATAGTTCGTCATTTGAAGTTGCGGACGTGTCATGTTACCAAATTAAGACGTAATAATGATGTCATTTTTTTGACCTATTAATGACGTTAGTTTTTTTACCATTTTATAACGTATTTATAACGTCACATTTTTCACTAATTAGTAGCGTCAGTTATTTGACTGTTTAAAAGTTCTCAGTGACCAATTACTGACGTTAATTATAATCTTTTTGATCAACTTTAACATTTTGACATACAAATAATGTACACACAATTACAAGAAGAATATAATACTTTAACACGTTATATTGCACGAGTGTAGACACAGTCAAATAACTGACATTCTTAATTAGTGAAAAATGTGACGTTATAAATACGTTATAAAATGGTAAAAAAAACTAATGTCATTAATAGGTAAAAAAAATGACATCATTATTACGTCTTAATTTGGTAACATGACGTCCGCGATTTCAAATGACGAATTATTGATGTCAAATAGACGACACCTTGCTACCTGGGCATATTATGAAGCATTATAAATTATCAGTAGATTAGAAATCATTATTTTAAGTTGAACAATGCTATTTTTAATAAGTTGTGTTATTTTGTGAAATGTTACTTTAAATTTAAAATGATTTTAGAGAATGTCATTAAAAGAGGGTGTTAAAAATATTGTCATTCCATTGCTATGTTTTATTTTTCTATGACTCTAGATCCGTTTTTGTTTTTCTCCCTAGTTATGCTGCTGGATATAGAGAAAGAAAACCGCGTGCAAGTATGTAAAAGTATTTTATAAGTTTGATTCAAATAAACTTATTTTGCTCAAGCACAACACGTACAGTTTGTTTAACTGCATCATAAAAGAATAATCCTCATATATATTTAAGAAGTTAAGGGCCCAGAATTGCAACAATTAAGTGAGACAATTAACTTTAAAGCAAGATTATATTTTTCCTTTGTATTACCTTTGGCTCGCTTTTAAAAATGGCCCAAAATAAGAATAACAGTTATAAAATTGATACATTAAGTGGTAATAATTATGAAGCCAGGAAATTTCGAATTAAAACAATATTGACAGAATTCAATGTATAAGATATGATACTCGTTAAACACAGTGATGAAATTTATGATACATCGAAGCAGAAAGAAGAAACCAAAAAAAAAGGAAAATAAATGCAAATCTATACTTGTACAATGTATTGATGATACGCAAATAGATATTATTAGAGATAAAGAAACAGTATATGATATGTGGATAAGTTTACAAGAGGTATATGAAAAAAAAAGTTTGTCTGAAAAAATATTTCTTAGGAGGAAATTAATGTCGATGAAAATGAGTGAAGGAGAAGTTAGAATTCTTCTTATTAAAATTCGACCGTGTTTTATGTCAGCTGAAATCGTCAGAAGCTGATATAAAAGAAGAGAATGCAATTTGTACACTTTTGGTAATGCTTCTCGCATTACAAAAATCATATGAGACAGTGGTAACCGTCCTTGAGAACATATCAGTCGAGACGTTGGACTTAAAATATGTAAAGGCAAAATTAAGAATAGAGTCTGAGAAGAGAAAGGAAAATGATGGAGATCAAAATAAATTAATAAAAGAAGCTGCATTTATATCTAATATAAAAAAATGTCACATTTGTGGTGAGAGTGGTCGTATTAAGAAATACTGTAAAAAGACATCCCAAATTCAACCAAGTTATAATAATACTTAAGAAAATACATTCCGGGGAACTAGACGTAGGAAAGGTGTGAATCAAAGTACGAACCGTGGGAATGCTACTAACAAAAGAGGTCATCGAGGTTGGAATAATCAATCACATGTTAGACGAAACAATTACAATCAACAAATGAGAAAAGGAAACTATGTCGAAACGGATAAGACTCGCAAAGATGGTATGTTTTGTAAGTAATATTATAAAAAAATTTTGTTGAATTACAAATAGAGTATGATAAAGTAAATGGTATATTGAAAATTAACCAAAAACGATATTTGCTATAAGTTTTAAAAAGATTTGATTTTGAAAACTGCAAACAGCGTGTAACACCTATTGAATCTAGATTAGATTTAACTGGAATTGAAAATGATAAAACTACAAATAAACCAGTAAAAGAATTAATAGGCTGCTTAATGTATTTAATGTTAAGTTCACGTCCAGATTTAAGTTTTGCCATAAACTGCTTTAGTAAATATCAAGATAAATATCCGAATTCCGTGTAGCAACATCTCAAAAGAATATTAAGATATCTCACAGAAACAAAGAATCTAAGTTTAGTTTATATTATAGAAGAAGAGAAACATCCACTAGTGTGTTATGTAGATGCAGATTAGGGAGGAGATGTACATGCTCGAAAATCAGTGCCTGGATACTTAATTAAAGTGTTTGGTAGTATAGTATCTTGGACCAGTAAGCAACAAACTTGTATTGCATTATCAACGACTGAAGCTGAATAGCGTTATGTAATTCAGTTGTGAATAGATTTTAGTTTAAGAGGTTGTTATTAGATTTTAGTATAAGGACTGATAATATTACAATATTTGAGAACAATTAAGCATGTATCTTCTTATTTAAGAATCCGGAAAATAATCGAAGAGTTAAACATATAGATCTGAAATATAAGTTTGTATATAAGAACTTTAAAAATGGAACTATACAATTGGAGTATATTAACGGTAAAGATCTATAAGCAGATATATTAACTAAAAGCTTAACAAGTGTTTTATATTGTAAGAATCGTAAATGTTTAAGTTTAGATAGTTAGAGAGGGCATATTATGAAGCATTATAAATTATCAGTAGATTAGAAATCATTATTTTAAGTTGAACAATGCTATTTTTAATAAGTTGTGTTATTTTGTGAAATGTTACTTTAAATTTAAAATGATTTTAGAGAATGTCATTAAAAGAGGGTGTTAAAAATATTGTCATTCCATTGCTATGTTTTATTTTTCTATGACTCTAGATCCGTTTTTGTTTTTCTCCCTAGTTATGCTGCTAGATATAAAGAAAAAAATTCGCGTGCAAGTATGTAAAAGTATTTTATAAGTTTCATTCAAATATACTTATTTTGCTCAAGCACGATACGTACAGTTTGTTTAACTGCATCATAAAAGAATAATCCTCATATATATTTTAGTGCCGTTTAAATTTATATAACGGCCACAATTTTTCAATTTATATATATATATTTATGTTCCTCTCCATCCCGCCTATTCCCCTTCTTTCCTTCCTATCCTTTCCTTCCCCTCTTTCTTATCACAAAAAACTCTCTCCTGAATTCTTCACTTCAGGCCCTCACACGAGCCTGAGCAATAATTTTTCCGAACACTATCATTTCAACCGACTAAGTATAACTACTTGTTCTGTTTCAATTAGTGACATTTCGGTTTTTTCAAACAATTCCACTACGAATTTTGAAGGCATTTTGATGGATAATACCATTCTCTGGCCCTTCCATTTCTTATTGGACATATAGATCCGGCGTTTAATTACAAGTATGTATCGCAGGTTTATAATCTTTTTATGAAAAAAACAAAATTGTTATTTTACACAAGCAATATTGTTGCAGTGCCATTTTACCAATCTTTCTATAATGAAAATTATTTATTACAAAGAATATTCTGTGTAATTTGTCTTATTTGTAGCTGGTTGAAGTTTGGAACGTTCCTGGAACGATTTTTTAAAAATGATTTGTCGCTCTTGTCCTTTTGCAGGGAGAAAGTTTTGAGACCCACAAACAAAGTAAAAAAGAGACCGATCCGATACATGCGTCGGAAGACACCCTTATACCCGAAAAACAACCCCCAAAATCACTTAAACAATTCTAGCCAAGCTAAAAATGACTTGTCGCTCTCTTCCTTCTGCACAGAGAAAGTTCCCAAGCCCTCACAAGACATGCAAAAAAGACCGATTTGATACATGCGTCGGAAGACACCCTTATACCCGAAAAACCACCCCCAAAGTCACTTAAACAATTCTAGCCAAGCTAAAAATGATTTGTCGCTCTTTTCCTTCTGCACGGAGAAAGTTCCAAAGCCCTTACACAACATGCAAAAAAGACCGATTTGATACATGCGTCGGAAGACACCCTTATACCCGAAAAACCACCCCCAAAGTCACTTAAACAATTCTAGCCAAGCTAAAAATGATTTGTCGCTCTTTTCCTTCTGCACGGAGAAAGTTCCAAAGCCCTTACACAACATGCAAAAAAGACCGATTTGATACATGCGTCGGAAGACACCCTTATACCCGAAAAACCACCCCCCAAATCACTTAAACCATTCTAGCCAAGCTAAAAATGACTTGTCGCTCTTTTCCTTCTGCATGGAGAAAGTTCCGAAGCCCTCACACAACATGCAAAAAAGACCGAATCGATACATGCGTCGGAAGACACCCTTATACCCGAAAAACCACCCCCAAAATCACTTAAACCATTCTAGCCAAACTAAAAATGACTTGTCGCTCTTTTCCTTTTGCATGGAGAAAGTTCCGAAGCCCTCACACAACATGCAAAAAAGACCGATTCTATACATGCGTCGGAAGACACCCTTATACCCGAAAAACCACCCCCAAAATCACTTAAACCATTCTAGCCAAGCTAAAAATAACTTGTCGCTCTTTTCCTTCTGCACGGAGAATGTTCCGAGGCCCTCACACGACATGCAAAAAAGACCGATTTGATACATGCATCGGAAGACACCCTTATACCCAAAAAACCACCCCCAAAATCACTTAAACCATTCTAAGCGACAAGTTATTTTTTGCTAATCAAGAATTTTTTAGACTCTGGAGTGGTTTTTTGAGTGTAAGGGTGTTTCCGACGCATGTATCAAATCGGTCTCTTTTGCATGTCGCGTGAGGGCCTCGGAACTTTTTCCGGGCAGAAGGAAAAGAGCGATAAATCATTTTTAACATGGCTAGAATTGTTTAAGTGATTTTGGGGGTGGTTTTTTGGGTAAAAGAGTGTCTTCCGACGCATGTATCGGTTCAGTCACTTTTGCATGTCATGTGAGAGCCTTAGAACTTCCTCTATGCAAAAGGAGAAGAGCGACAAGTCATTTTTAGCTTGGCTAGAATGGTTTAAGTGATTTTGGGGGTGGTTTTTCGGGTATAAAGGTGTCTTCCGATGCATGTATCGAATCGGTTTTTTTTGCATGTTGTGTGAGGGCTTCGGAACTTTCTCCGTGCAAAAGGAAAAGAGCGACAAGTCATTTTTAGCTTGGCTAGAATGGTTTAAGTGATTTTGGGGGTGGTTTTTCGGGTATAAGGGTGTCTTCCGACGCATGTATCAAATCGGTCTTTTTTGCATGTTGTGTAAGGGCTTTGGAACTTTCTCCGTGCAGAAGGAAAAGAGCGACAAATCATTTTTAGCTTGGCTAGAATGGTTTAAGTGATTTTGGGGGTGGTTTTTCGGGTATAAGGGTGTCTTCCGACGCATGTATCAAATCGGTCTTTTTTGCATGTCGTGTGAGGGCCTCGGAACTTTCTCTGTGCAGAAGGAAAAGAGCGACAAGTCATTTTTAGCTTGGCTAGATTTGTTTAAGTGATTTTGGGGGTTGTATTTCGGGTATAAGGGTGTCTTCCGACGCATGTATCGGATCGGTCTCTTTTGTACTTTGTTTGTGGGTCTCAAAACTTTCTCCCTGCAAAAGGACAAGAGCGACAAATCATTTTTAAAAAGTCGTTCCAGGAACGTTCCAAACTTCAACCAGCTTTATTTGTTTACTAAACGCTTCGACTCTTGTAATACCGTTTTATTAAAATTTTTATTTGTAACGACACTGAAGAAGGCCTAACACAAGCAGAAACGTTTGTAATTCCTGAGAAAAAATAATATAATTGATCAAATGTAAATATATACAATTAGTTATGAAAAAACCTGAATTTTATATAATCATATAAAATTACATATGTTATTAGATCTTTTCATAACTAATTATATATTTTTACATCTGACCATATTACACCATTTTTTCTCGGGTTTTTATAATTTCTACAATATAATGTGAATTTTAGTGGCACGAACATCTAGCAACGGCTCTTGTTGCCTTTTTTTTCAGACTATCTGTACTTTATTATTAAATTTTATTTTGCATATTTTCATCGACCTCATCGATCGTTTTCGCCAAATGTTAATATGAGTTCGTCGGCTATATCAATTGTATTTGCGCGATATATAGGATTTATTGTATTCAAAAGGTTAAACGCATTAAACTACGTTTACATTAATTACATGTTTATTTAAAGAAATATATTGTTTCTTACGGTAAAAAAATTTACTAATCCTAAAACAAATGTAGTTCTTTAATTAGAATTATGTAATTTATTATGTAACTAGCTCATATAACTAAAAATTATAATAATTTTCTACTAGATATATACAATTGGTCTCAAAACTCTTATTTCCATATCATATTTTCGGGTCCCTCAATGCAACAGATAGTAAAATAAATAAGAGAATTTACTATTACAGATCAATGATTGCAAATAATTTGAAATACGTGGCATTAAAGTTTCACGATTACAAACCATTAATTATTATTGAGATCAATCAATTGTTTTTTAAATAGTAAATTTATAATGTGTCCGCATAAGGAGTGATGAAATAATTAACATATGTCTTTTTTATAAAAACAGATAAAGTTTTAAGGTGAGCTACTAACTAGTGTTACGCCAGCCGCACAGGCAATCGCGTAAGTTGGGTTTTAAAATCTCACTTAAATATTATCATTAAAAATTAAGAAAAAAAGAGTGTGTAAATGTAAAAACGTAAAATAAAAATCATTTAAAATATATAGAAATTTGCTGATATTGCGACTTTGTTAACCAGAAAAGTAAAACTTACTGTCGTTGGGTTTGACATGAACTCAAATAAAAAATCCACGGTCATTGATGTCGAATCTGAAGATGACATCGTTATTTCTGGCATCGCCGGTAGATTTCCTAAATCTGATAATATTAGCCAGCTTCAAGAAAACGTATTTAACAAAGTGGATCTTGGATTAAATGAGGAACGACGATGGAATCATGGTAAAATGTTCTTCGGTCTATGAATAAAAAATTATATTGAAAATATGTCATAGTAACATATGTATAAAATTACTGTTCTATTTTAATTTCTTATTCATTGCAATAACTTTTTTTTATCTAAACTTGTATATTAGTTGGAACGAAAATAACTGTTCACTTATTACATACGGTTTAATATACGAGCATTTCCTCTGGCCATACCGTAAAAATAAATCATGTAAGTATACTCTTCCGTTGTAAAATTCATTATAAGCGCACTCTAATAATACATTACTAAGAACAGATACGTGCAACAAATGTGAATACGAGAAAAAAACAATATATGACCACAAGAAAAAAATAATTGAAAATATATTTTCAATTGTTTTTTTCTCGTATTTACATTTGTTGCACGTATCTGTTCTTAGTAATGTATTATTAGAGTGCGCTTATAATGAATTTTACAACGGAAGAGTATACTTACATGATTTATTTTTACGGTATGGCCAGAGGAAATGCTCGTGTCGCGGAGCGTCTGTACGCGGAGCGATTTCCGAATCGTCGGCATGCAAGCAGACACACAATAACGAGGTGTTTCCTACGCGCAATAGAAACAGGAGTTGTTATGATGCATGAAAACCGTGACAGGGTATTGCGTCGTCACGTCAACAACGACGAACAAATTCTGCGTGCGTTCGAGGAAAATCCCCAAAATACTATACGCCGTGTAAGTCGCGCACTTGGTATACCACAAACCACAGTGCATCGTGTTTTGCAAGAAAATGGATTGCATCCTTTTCATTTTCAACGTGTGCAGCAACTTTTTCCACGAGATGAAATACAGCGCATCTATTTCTGTGAAGGTATTTTTATGATTTTATTCTAATTTTTATTTGATATTTATAGCGCTTTTAACTGTATAATAATCATGAATAAAACTTGCGCAGGATTCCTTGCACAATGTCGGCGAAATGTTTCATTTCCCGATCACATTTTATGGACGGACGAAGCAACTTTTTCGCCGAATGGTGTATTCAATTCTCACAATTTCTTGTTTTGGGAAGAGGAGAATCCGCAAGCTGTTCGTCAGTGCACCTTCCAATATCGGTGGTCCATAAATGTGTGGGCAGGAATATTTGCAAACAGAGTGGTAAATATTCTTGCAAATAAAGACATTTTTTTCTATTGCATTGTTTCCATAACGTTTCTGTGGCAAATTTTCAGATCGGGCCGTATTTTTTACCGGCACATCTCAATGGACAAAGATATGCAGAATTTCTGGAAAATGAATTGCCCATTCTTTTGGAGGACATTCCTCTTCGAGAGCGGGAAACGCTGATTTTTCAGCACGATGGAGCTCCCGCACATTATTCTCGTAGAGTACGAGAAATTTTAAATGATCGTTTTTCGGATAGATGGATCGGTCGGGGTGGTCCGATCGTTTGGCCGGCACGATCGCCAGATTTAAACGTGCTCGATTATTTCGTTTGGGGCTATATCAAAGCTTTAGTCGAGCATAAACGTGATGGTACTGAAAATGAGGTACGTGATGAAATCATAGCGGCCTTTCAAACCATCACTCCAGATATGGCGCACCGTGCAACACGGCAAATTTCTCGGAGAGTAGAAGTATGTTTGCAAATGCAAGGAAGGCACTTTGAACATACACTTAATTAGAAGTGTGAGAAGAGTGGATTAGGCCTACTGGGGAAACCACTTTAAAAAAAAAACGCGCCAAGCTATCTACCTCAAGGTGGTGTGGAAACGATAGCGTTTCCTTGCACTGTGAAAAAATTCATACCAAATGTACACAACAAATAAATATCATAATAAAGTAAAAGTAACAGAATCGTGTTAATGTAAAAAATTAACGCATAAATACAAAATAACTTAATTACAGTATCCACAATTGTAATTTTTTTCTTTATCGTATCGTACTTTATCGCAAATTCGCGATCTTTTATTATTTTCTTCCCTAAATAAGTTATTTGTCATTATTATACAACATACATATTGTAATCGCGATTGTGCGTAGCGGCATAGACGCGTGACGTTAGGCGCGGTGCGGCGAGACGTGAGCTGAGCGCCAAGCCACGGCGCGTTTCCCCTCTTGCCTTTCCAACGCGCCGCCCGCAGCCAATGTATGATAGACTAGGCCGGGCTAGACCTCGAGCGGCTCGAGCGCTTCTCTCGACGCGCTCTCATTAGTCCAATTGTAAAAATTAATATCTCGTTTATTATTGCGAATATCGTAAAACGGTAAAGGACTTTTATATTTATTTCAATCCCATCTACCTCCCAGTTCCCGGTGGTACACCTTACGCGGGACACCCTGTATATTAAAGAAAATAAGAATAGCAGTTGCTAAGGATAAAAATTATCTAGAAGCGGTAGGTATTGGAAATATTAATGTTTATAGTTTTGTAAATGGCAACAAAATTAACTCTTAGTCCCGACTCATGGGTCGTTTTCGATCCAAGCGAAATTTCAAAGTGCTGTAGGTACCGCCATTTCTTAATAACAAACTATATAAAAAAATAATTTTTATCGAAATATTATGATTGGGACTTCAAGTTGAAGGTTGAAAGAAGCTCCATGAATTTTTTCAGATTTTTTAAAGCGTTTTTACTGATCCAAATAACGCAAAGACGCAAACGACCCATGAGTCGGGATTAAAGGTGCCGAAAAGAACCGTCGGGACTAAGAGTTAAATGCACAATCAAGAATGTTTTTATGTTTTAAATCTAACAAAAAACTAATGTCTGTTAAAAAGTTAGAAATGTTCAATATAAAAGTAGTGTTTAAAAAAGGTAAAGTTATGGGATGGAAATAGATTAATTGGTTTGGGTCTCAGAAATTATTTGTATGAAATATGTTTTAAAGTACTGAAAAGTGAATGTTTGAATATTGACAAAGAAGATGAAATCTTAAGTTATGGCACAAGAGATATGGACATTTAGGTTATTCATATTTAAAGAAGTTAATAAATAATGATATGGTTGATGGTATTAAAAAATGAAAGTTAAGGAAAGTAGAATTTTGTGAATCATGCGTATATGTGTTGTGTGTCGTAACACACAACGTGTCGCTATAAGGTTAATTAAGTTAAATACCAAAATAAAAATACTAAGAAAGAATTATTTAGCAAATAAAGAATAACGATGAGGCTGCAGAGAAACAACCTCGGATTCAAGGTGACACGAATCAGCAATCCGAGAAATATCAACAATAACATATCAATAATATTACAAAACTCTTGATTGCCGATTCGTATAAATACAGTCGCGCGCAAGCAGCGACGGATTCAGTTTACGATACGCGAATACACCGACTCGTTTCCCCGTGTCCGTACACGGCTCACGAAAATCTAACACCGTCCTGGCGGTTTGTGAGTGATTAAATAAATTGTTCGAGGCAAGGTTTGCGTCCAGTTATTCCACACCTCTAAGCAGTACGTCCCGTTCCCCAAGCGGATCTCGAACTTACGGTTGCGATCGGAAAGACAACGCAACATATGGAAGAATGAGAAAGCTACAATTTCGAACGAGAAACAAAAATAAACGTATTCTACAAATAGTACATTCAAATGTTTGTGGTCCGATTAATCCAGTTTCACGTGATGGTTATAAATATTTCTTTACATTTATGAATGATTTTTCGAATTTTATTTGTGTTTATATGATTAAAGCCAAAAGTAAAGTATTTAGTTGTTTTAGAGAATATATACAAATGGTACAAACTAAATTTAATAAACGAATAGTCATTTTGCGATAATGGCAAAGAGTACGTTTCAAATGAAAGGATATATTATTGTAAAGAAAACGGCACTGTTGTTAAATTATACAATATACTCCCCAGCAGAATGGTAAAGCCTGAACGTTATAATCGCAGTCTAATGGAAAAAGCAAGATTAATGATAAATGATTCAAAAATACCACAACATTTTTGGAATAAAGCGATAAGAACAGCGGCGTATATCTTAAATCGTAGACCAAGCACAAATCAATTACTCCTGCTGAACTATGGTATGATAGAAAACCAGATGTTAGAAACTGGAGAGTTTTTGGTACAATGGCGTATCACATGTGCCGGGTCAATTTAGAAGTAAATTTGATGAGAAATCTGAAAAGTGTATAATGATGGGGTACGCAAATAATGATTACAGATTATGGAATGTCAAAAAAGAAAAAATTCAAACTTCTAGAAATGTAGTATTAAATAAAGATATTTTCTATTATAAACAAAATGAGAAAAGTAACATTGTCAGGATCAAAGATGTAGATATGAATAGTGACGTAGATGATGATAATGATGCAATTTTAGAAACTGAAGAATTAGAACCACAGAGAGATGAAAATGTAAAGATTAAAAGTAAAAAAAATCTAAAACATACAGAAAAATTTAATGATTTCGAAATGTATATGGCTTTTGATGCTATGTCTTTTGTAGAAAATGTTCCGAATTATTATGATGATTTAAGAAATAGAATAAATAAGAATCTGTGAGAGAACGCAATGAGTAGAAAAATAGAATCTATAATTAAAGCGAATACATGGAAGTCAGTTGTTGAACCTAAAGATGTAGAAATATTGGATACAACATGTGTTTGCACTTCGCGCCTGCATTGCGCGTCACCGGGCTTCCGGAACTTTCCGTGGGCCTTCCAGTGCTTTGCGGAATCTGCGCGAGGCGCTTGAGAGACGTCTTCTTCCGGACCGACACTCGCGCTCTGGCGGATTGAGGAGCTAGGCGACGAGGGTCGGGGCCGGGAGGGAGACCTCCTGTTCGCGAGAGGCGAGAAGAGAGCACACAGACCATTCGCGAACGTTAACCCGTTTAGCACGCGCGGTACGGACGTTACACGGGACCTATCCCGCGTGTAGTTAGTCACCTAAATTAACTATTATTGCGGTCTAACGAGTACGAATTATAAGGCTTGTATTTATAACACAACGCCCGAATCAATAAAACTGTGTTAACGACCATACGAGAGTTATTTTTTATCCGTTTTCTGTACGGCCGAGAGACAGTAGCGGCAAACTGTTCTAACTATCGCGAAGGCACTCCAAGTCCCAGAAACCGTCGGGACCGAGTCGAATAGCGAACAACATGGGTATATAGTTACAAACCACTTGAAAAAGATAAGTTAAATCAATATGGCAAGATTAGTTGTAAGAGATTTTGCGCAAAAAAAAAAACATTTAATTATGATGAATTATATTCACCCGTTGCAAAGATGTTCACTATAAGAATTTTATTAGCTATAGGAAATCAATTTCAATATCATTTTATACAACTAGATGTTAAAACTGCATTTTTCCATAAAAATTTAAAGAAAGATATTTATATTTATCCGTCTGAAGGTGTTAAATATAAAATTGGCCATGTGTTCAAGTTAAACAAATCGCTCTACGGGCTAAAACAATCGTCCAATGTTGGAACAATAGATTTAATGATTTTTTATTAAGTCTGAATTTTGAAAGATCAAACAATGATTACTGCTTATATTTTAAGAAATATAAAAAAAACTGTTTACTTATTGCTATATGTTGATGATATAATACTAGCAAATCCAAATTTAAGTTGTATAGATTACTATAAAAACAAATTAATTCAAGAGTTTAATATAAAAGATAAAGAAAATTAAAAAAATTTTCTTGGATTAGAAATAGAATATAATAAAGTAAAGGGTATATTAACCTAATTAAATTAACCAAAAACGATATTTGCTAGGAATTTTAAGAACATTTAATTTTGAAAACTGCAAACAGTGTGTAACACCAAATGAATCTAAATCAGATTTAACTTGAATTGAAAGTGATAAAACTACAGATAAACAAGTGAACGAATTAATAAGCTACTTAATGTATTCAATGTTAAGATCACGTCCAGACTTAAGTTTTGCCATAAACTACTTTAGTAGATATCAAGATAAATATCCGAATGCCGTGTAGCAACATCTCAAAAGAATATTAAGATATCTCACAGGGACAAAGAATCTAAGTTTAGTTTATATTAGAGAAGAAGAGAAGCATCCACTAGTGTGTTATGGAGATGCAGGTTTGGGAGGAGATGTACACGTACCGGCACGTATGGTGTCCCTTGCCGGCAACGGTATACGTGTGTGAAACAACCGAAGGCGTCACACGCATTCACACAAACGCGTATTTGACGTGTTGTTTGAAGCGAAGAGCACAGCGAGCAGCAAGGGGAATAGTAGTAGCGGATATTTTCATCTTGCATCCTTAGCGCAAATCGGACGATCGAGAGAGAAAGCATTACAAGACGTGATGTCAAGTTAGTGGTGTCCCTATAGCTGTCTTCCTCATGCGACCGTCTAATGAAGGAAATGCGAGCGAGACAATTAGAGCAGCTCGGTGTCTTTATCGATGTCTCGTTCGCTCTAAAACCTATGTGTCGTGCTTTTCTTTCTTTCCTTTAAAAAACGTAGCTGAGCCGCGTGCACTGACCGCCGGCATTCATTCTATTAATTATTATATCATATAAAGAGGTTTAATTTAATGAAGAATAAAAATTTGTATTGAAATGTTTAATTATACGAATATAAGAATTGTTTGCTTCCGTAACAAAAATACACGCTTGTCCTGATAAATTATTGGTTTATTTATGATTGCGTAATTAATAACTTTTTTATTATAAGCAAAATTAGTAATAATGAATCAGGATAAGTCGCTAAAACATACTGTCTCCAATAAATGTTTAAATATAAGATTTATTCAAAAATATGTATATCATAGAAAAATTGCTTGGTTGCGCGGGAGATATTCTAGACATCCAATCAGCACAGTTTGTTTTAAGTGGAGGTCTTTTTCCGAGATATGATTACTTCTACTTTTTGAAAGCCAAACCATGGCTTTTTTTAAGTTAATTCCTTTCATCGTTCTGTGTAGAAAAATAATTAAGTTAGAAATGAATTCTTTACAAGGTATTTTGCATCTTACTCTAATATTTTTAGCCTTAAATACGAAATATTTGGTAGTCATTTCTCGATGATTTTATTTTTATGCTTTTATACGTGGTATAATGAATAGAATACGCTGATGATAATAATTTTCAGATACATCAACTGTTCAGATATATCAACTGGCGTGCTAATTTTGCGAATATAGCATGATCTTTTTTCATTCTAAACTATATTAATTAGCTAAAAATTACAACTTTTTGCAATATGTTTTGATTGTTTTACGCGAGCGTTTCATTCTGAAAGTCATTTTTGTGCAGAGTTTCGCAAATTAACTATTTCTAATATCGTAAACAATTTTTAATATCAGCCGCCAATGAAATAGTTGTAGAATATCGCACTTTTGTTTGCCTGTGTGTCACTTTCTTTTTTCTTTTTTCTTATTGATTTATTACTAAGAGACCGCACTTCTGATTTTTTTTTGTTATTCAATTAATTATCGTTGTGTCATAGCATCAAGCGGACGTGAATCGCGATAAATATAACGATGCCTCAGAACTTGTGTCCTCAGATACGAGGTCGTATTGTCGGACAGTGGCAGGTGGGAAGAGCAGTGGCAGAAATTGCTGCTGCTATTTTTGTTCTGTAAAAACTGTCCGACGATGGATCCAACGGTTTATTGAAGATGGTGATCATGTTTTGCATGATCTTCGTCGAAATAATTGTGGTCCTCGTAAGACCAGTGCACAAGAAGACAAAGCTATCGTTGCCGCAGTTTCTGATAACTCCTTCGGTACCGTCCAGCAGACTATCAACGCGGCGAACGTCCACATATCCGAGAGGACTGCCCGGCGACGTCTCAACGAAATCGGGTATCATTGCTGCCGTCTAGCCCGCAAAATTCCGCTGACTCCCGTTCATCGAGAACAGCGTATCGCGTTTTCTTTGGAAAACCTGGTAACGAGTCGTGAAGAGTGGGAGGCCACGATCTGGACCGATGAAAAGGTTTTTATATCGTATGCCGACCGCCAATTTTATGTATGGCGACCAAGAGGTGAACGGTTGAATCCAAACCATGTTGTGCCTATCCACAGAAGTGGAAGGATTTTATGCGCAATGTGGGGCTGGATTTCAGGCACTAAAATTGGTGAGCTGGTGGAAATTTCCACACGTATGATCTCTGTGGAGTATATTCGCATACTGGAAGATGTTCTTCTTCCATCAGTACGCGCAATCTACTCCGCAGAAAACATGCCAGTAATCCGATTAATGCAGGATAATTCCGCAGTCCATACATCGCATGAAACACAAACATAGTTTCGGAATCATCCGGAGATCCAATTGGTTAACTGGCCTGCTCGTTCACTAGATCTAAATTTGATCGAAAATGTTTGGGCACAAATGGTTCGACGATGGGAGCCAAGAAAGGAAAAAACGGCAGCAGCGCTAGTTAATCATGCAAGAGAAATCTGGGAAGAACTTCGGTTTTGACCAGATTTTCTCGCTAACTTAATTGATTCGATACCCCGTCGAATCAATCAAGTTATTGACCGGTCCGGATATTGGACGGACTACTAAGAAGCTTCCGCGCTAGTCATACGATCGGCCCTTTTTAGAGCCAATAAAACTTTCACACCGCGAATAGAAGCGCCTATAGGCGTCTCACTCGCCGAATACGTGTCTACTCACGTGTTACTTACGCATTTGGACGAGTGAGATGTCTACATGTGTTTCTATGTATTTTATATATATATATGTATGTATGTATGTATTTATGTATGTGCGTGCGTGCGTACTACTTCATTGGCGGCCGATATTAAAAATTGTTTACAATGTTAGAAATAGTTAATTTGCGAAACTCTGCACAAAAATGACTTTCAGAATGAAGCGCTCGCGTAAAACAATCGGGATGTATTGCAAAAAGTCGTAATTTTCAGCTAATTAATGTAGTTTTGAATGAAAAAAGGTCATGCTATATTCGCAAAATTAGCACGTCAGTTGATATATCTGAACAGTTGATGTATCTGAAAATTATTATCATCAGCGTATTCTATTCATTATACCACGTATAAAAGCATAAAAATAAAATCATCGAGAAATGACTACCAGATATTTCGTATTTAAGGCTAAAAATATTAGGGTAAGATGCAAAATACCTCGTAAAGAATTCATTTCTAACTTAATTATTTTTCTACGCAGAACGATGAAAGGAATTAACTTAAAAAAAGCCATGGTTTGACTTCCAAAAAGTAGAAGTAATCATATCTCGGAAAGAGACCTCCACTTGAAACAAACTGTGCTGATTGGATGTCTAGAATATCTCCCGCGCAACCAAGCAATTTTTCTATGATATACATATTTTCGAATAAATCTTATATTTAAACATTTATTGGAGACAGTATGTTCTAGCGACTTATCCTGTTCCATTATTACTAATTTTGCTTATAATAAAGAAGTTATTAATTACACAATCATAAATGAACCAATAATTAATCAGGACAAGCGTGTATTTTTGTTACGGAAGCAAACAATTCTTATATTCGTATAATTAAACATTTCAATACAAATTTCTATTCTTCATTAAATTAAACCTCTTTATATGATATAATAATTAATAGAATGAATGCTGGCGGTCGGTGCACGCGACTCAGCTACGTTTTTTAACGGAAAGAAAGAAAAGCACGACACATAGGTGTTAGAGCGAACGAGACATCAATAGGGACACCGAACTGCTTTAACTGTCTCGCTCGCACTTTCTTTATTAAACGGTCGCATGAAGAAGACAGCTATAGGGATACCACTAACTTGACATCACGTCTTGTAATGCTTTTTCTCTCGATCGTCCGATTTGCGCTAAGGATGCAAGATAAAAATATCCGCCACTACTATCCCCCTTGCTGCTCGCTGTGCTCCTCGCTTCAAACGACACGTCAAATACGCATTTGTGTGAATGGGCGTGACGCCTACGGTTGTTTCACACACGTATACCGTTGCCGTCGAGGGACACCATACGTGCCGGTATGTGTACATGCTCGAAAATCAGTGCCTGGATACTTAATTAAAGTGTTTGGTAGTATAGTTTCTTGGACCACTACGAAACAAAATTGTATGGCATTATCAACGACTAAAGCCGAACTTATAGCGTTGTGTAATTCAGTTGTGGATGGACTTTAGTTTAAAAGGTTGTTAGATTTTAGTATAAAGACTGATAATATTACAATATTGTAGGATAAGAAAATAGACCGATGTATGTGCATAAATGAGAGTGTGAGTAAATGAGAATGTGAGATGTATGTGTATAAGTGAGATGTGAGAGAGAGAGAGAAAAAGAGAAAGAAATTAAGAAAAGAGAGATATGACGTCCGACAGAGAAAATCGGCGGCATATCGAAAAGGTAACGACATCGCGCAAAAGACGCAGCGGTATCGCGCAGTAGAGATAGCGGCCTTTTAGATTATTCGGCGTCTTTTGAAAGCGGCACTTTTGAGAAACCTTTCCTAAGCAACTTTGATTGTTTATAAAAACATGTAGCGTAGTGTGTGTAGTTCAGTGTCGTCGGTGTATCCCTATAAATTCGGAATACCATGAGCTCAGAAAGTTTAGTTTGATGATCGTCGCCAACGAGAAAAGTAACGAGAAAGAGTTAAGAGTAAAGCGTTAAGAGTTGTGCGTACAAAAATAATAGTTAAGAGTTGTGCGAGCGAATAGTCTTGCGAGTTCTATGTGAGCAAGCAAATGACTGGCTTTATATTTATCAATTGTACCCAATATATTTTACTAAAATAAATATATACATTCTTATAACCTACAATATTTGAGGACAATCAATCATGTATCTTCTTAGTTAAGAATCCGGAAAATAATCGAAGAGTTAAACATATAGATCTGAATAAAAGTTTGTAAGAACTTTAAAAATAGAGCTTTCAATAGGAATATATTAATGGTAAAGATCAACAAGCAGATATATTAACTTAAAGCTTAAAGGGGGCGCTCGTTTGAGAAGTCGAAAAATGCAGGATTTTTTAGAGATTTTTTTGTCAGCTGAAATAAAAGTTACCAGTTCAAAATTATGTGGTTATTTTATTTACAGTATTAAATATAAAAAATAATTTTTATAGGAAAAAATATTAATATTTTTATTAAAAAATAAGGCCGTGTTCCTGGTACCTCGCCGCTTATCTTGTGTACAAGATAGCGGCCATTTCTTTTATTTGAAACTAGAAATAAAAATTTTTTTATTAATTTTATGTAGTTACCTTCTGGGTGAAATAATTTTGTAAAAAGTTAAATTACACTAATTTTTTTGCAATAAAATCAGAATTTTTTTTGTGAAAAAAGCATTTTTTTTCAAAGTCGTATAAATTTTCCATTTTTCGCATTTAAAAAATTTTTTTCAGTTTACCCAGAAAGTAATTACATAAAATTAATGAAAAAGTTTTCATTTTTGGTTTCAGATAAAAAGAACGGCCGCTATCTTGAACACAGTGGGCGGCGAGGTACCAGAAACACGGCCTTATCTTTTAATAAAAATATTAATATTTTTTCTTAAAAAAATTATTTTTTATATTTAATACTGCAATTAAAAAACCACAAAGTTTTGAACTAATAACTTTTATTTTAACTGAAAAAAAAATCCCTAAAAATGTTGCATTTTTCGGCTTTCTAAACAAAACGCCCCCCTTAATAAGTGTTTTATTTTGTAAAAATTGCAAAAATGTTTAAGTTTGAATAGTTACCCAAATAGAAATTTTTCTCGATTTTCTCTGAATATATACGGACCCTGCATGGGAAATATTAGCTTAGAAAATCCAGACGGGTCCTGGTTTTTCGCTATAAATTCTCCACGATTTTTCCCAGGTTTTGGTTAAAAAATATCTATCTGTATTTTTTCCTGGATCTGGCCGGTCCAATCAGGGAAAAACCAGTATTTTTATTCTGAACTTTCAGATTGTGTTAACGTTTGGTTAATATTTTACGGCTCAAAATAGTAACACCTTAGAGCATATTAAAGAGTTACGGTTCAGAATAAAAGAAAAAACGGTTTGAAACGTACAAAATGTGTGATCGCATATTCGCGGCTTCTCGTCTACTGTTGAGGAAGTGTAAATATCGAGCAAGGACAAAATTAGAAACAAAAATAGCGAACATTGAAACTGAAAGTGACACGTGTGACGAAAGTGACTTGATAAAAAACAAGTATTCGCGATCTGACGGTAATGAAGCTACTGATAGTGCTGTAAATGAGAATGTCTATCATGTACGTGACGAAAAGGAAACTGATGGCCTGGAAATATTTATGGAAAATAACAATTCAGAGCTCGAAGATGATATGTCAGATCCAGAAAAAAAATCGAGAATTCAGAGCTCGAAGATGATATATTAGAATCAGAAAGAGAAATCGATGAATACAATAAAGGTCACAATAATGAGGATGAAATGGCTGATGAAATGGAAAAATTACGTCAGTGGATTGTAATCAACCAAATTCCACACAATCAAGCAGATGAGTTGTTGGATATTTTACGACCTAGATTAATGCCACTTTTACCCAAATCTACAAAAACGTTTATAGGAACATCATCCGCAAAATACAATATCGAACAATCCAGGAAAAAACCCAAGTAAAATAAGGGCCCTAGGCGAGATTTCAGTATAATTTCTAGGAAAAACCGTGGAAACAAGCCTGGATCTGGATACAATTTAGATAACGGATCCGTCCATGCCCGCCGACCCCCATTACATATGGGTCCAAGTTAGATTTCCCGGACAGATTCAAGCTATACTCGGGGAAAAATATCCAGGGCCAGGCTTTCTCCTAGACCAGATTTCTACCTAGTAGAGAGGGCATATTATAAAGCATTATAAATTATCAGTAGATTAGAAATCTATATTTTAAGTTGAACAGTCCTATTTTAAGTAAGTTGTATTATTTTGTGAAATGTTACTTTAAGTCTTAAGTTGATTTTATTTAATGACATTAAGAGAAGGTATTAAGAATAATGTCATTTCATTGCTATGTTTTATGTTTTTTATGACTCTAGATCCGTTTTTGTTTTTCTCCCTAGTTATGCTGTTAGATATAGAGAAAGAAATCCGCCTGCAAGTATGTAAAAGTATTTTATAAGTTTCATTCAAATATACTTATTTTGCTCAAGCACGATACGTACAGTTTGTTTAACTGCATCATAAAAAAATAATTCTCATATATATTTAAGAATTTTAGTGCCGCTTAAACTTATATAACGGCCACAATTTTTCAATGCAAAATTTGTTTTATTTATTAGAAGCATACTAAATAATTTTATATAAAAAAATTAAATAAGGCGTGTTTTTTTCATGCATATGTATTTTAAGTATTTACAACAATTATTATCACATGTATTTGCGGCCGCACTCTGTCTCCAATTATACTAATAATTATACTATTAATTACATTAAATTATTATATGCAACACTATAAATGTGTTACTTCCATATTCAAAATTATGTATTGCAAACTGAACATCATGCAAGCATTGACAAAATTAAGTGAGTAATCCAAAAATTTTTACATAAGCGTAATATTAAAATAATAAAATGGCGCAATTTCATAAATACTTCTAATATTTTAGAGAATTAATACATTATTTATACATTTGTTTACACGATACTCTAAATGTGTTCAAGTTTTAGTTTTATATAGTGTCATTACTGTCATTTATACTTTTAATCAGAAATAATTATAAATTTAGAATACAATAAATTTCTAATTTGTTCAAACGTTTTAACTTCTACAATTATATTTCAACTTAATAACTAATAAAAAATATGTCGTTATAATATTTAGTTTTTACAGATTTTCGAAAGCTGCAAACATTGAAGAAATCTTGCATGATTATTGAATTCAATTCGCAGGCGTTAGTATCTGATTATGTTATTAAATAAAAAAGAAATAAAAAATTAATTATAGAATAGGCAAATGATATAATTAGCATTTGTCTTAAAATGTTTTTCAATTGTATAATACTATTGTTGAAGAACGCGTCAATAATAGTACCTCTCAGGTGATGTGGAAATCTATTGTCCGATATTTATTATCTTGTTGCATTTGTGATATGACATTCCTGAGGTTGAGTATTGCGCACCTTAGTTATGCGTGTTGTTAGCGCGTTTGGCGACTCGTTAGCATGCTAGTGGCAAGCAGGGGACAAGAGGCGTCAATCAGAAAATTGAGCCCAAAGTTGCAACTAATTACCATTTCTGCTAAAAATAATATTACTATTAATAATAAATTAATTAAAAATTCACAAATTTTACAGCCGTATTGTATATTTTTAACTTTTGATGTTAAAATTCAATACGATTGCAGCTCAATAATATGATTTTTAACTTTTCGACCTCCTTTTAAACGATTTTTTGGAATAAAATATTATTATAATGACTATCTTCTTTACCTCACATTGAAAAACCATTGAATAACTTTTTCTTACAAAGCAAAAATGTCTTCACTTATTTTTATTTTTCGTCTCAAAAGAATGTTTGATAGCGATATTACACACTATAGTGAAGAATGCACTACAGTTAAGAAACCAATTCTTGATGAAACATTAACATAAAATATTTTTGGACAAAATAATTTTCTCTCCTTGATACAGCATTATTAAATACTATTTTGTACTAACATAGATACGATAAGAAATACATAAGAAATGCAATAATGAAACAGATCGCGCTACTAAACTCGTTAAATTATGTTTCGCGACAGAGTTGTGTAGAACGATATAGGATCCCAAGCAACACAGTTACGTTTAATAAATGTTTAACAAACGTTTAGCCGAAACATTTTTGTGATGTATAAAAATACGTTTATTAACCGATCGAAATGTTTCGTATAAAAACGGTATTTTATACTAGTAAAAAAAACGTTAATATAAACGTTGTAAAGTAAACGTTGTTTAAAAATATGTCTAAGGCCGATATTCATAGGCTACTGTCAAACGGATGCTACAGATGCTTCGAAGCGTTTGATCGACCAATCAGAATAAAAAAATTTACATTCTTTTTATTTTGATTGGTCAATGAAACGCTTCCGAAGCATCTGCAGCATCCGCTTGACCGTAGCCTTTGTCAGATCTTATATTTAAGATTGTCTTAAGATCTCATCCAACCAATGAAATGACACTATATACTGCTATTTCATTGGCTGAATGAGATCTTAAGACAATCTTAAATATAAGATCTGACTATGAATACCGGCCTAGAAATTTCTTTAATATAAATTAAATGTACACTTAAATATTTTTTATATTATTAAATTTAAAAAAATATTAATTTTTTAATAAAGTTTTATTTTATTTAAAATAATTGTTTACTTAATTATATATTATAATAAAAAATCGAATATAATCGAAAAGTAAATATTAAATTTTACAGAAACAGAAGTTATACACAAGTTATTACAAAAAGTTATGTATTTGCAAAAATGATAATCACAAAATAAAACATTTTTAAAGTAAAGACTAGTATATAAAATAAAAATATATATGTGTAATATATGTCTTTGGAAGAAACAATTAGGAATTATGCGACCTAATTCTCGTCTTGGCTTGTTTCAGTCAATCTTTAATAACAAAATAAAAATATATATGTGTAATATATATGTCTTTCACTAATAATAAAATGAAAATATATATGTGTAATATATGTCTTTGGAAGAAACGATTAGGAATTATGCGACTTAACTCTCGTCTTGGCTTGTTTCAGCCAATTTTTAATAACAAAATAAAAATATATATACGTGTAATATATATGTCTTTCATTAATAATAAAATGAAAATATATATATGTGTAATATATGTCTTTGAAAGAAACGATTAGGCTACGGAAACAAAGGCTACGGTCAATTATGCGACCTAACTCTTGTCTTGGCTTGTTTCAGCCAATCTTTAATGGCTGCTTCAATTTTTTCCGTTAACGCCGAAAGAATTGCTTTACGCACAGAATCTATAAAGAAAAAGTTAAATTAAGAGTATTAAAAAAATAAGATAAAATCATAAAACAAAGTTATTTATCTATATTATAACTTTAAGACATATCAAGAAGCAAATGCTTTGATTTAAGTTCTTTAAAAGGCCTCTTTGGAGCTCTTCCTCCCCAATTAAAATTTATCGCAAACTTAGATGTTATAAGATTTTTCATTATTTTTCTACTGATCTCTGCAGTACCATGACCTCCAATACGACTAAATTTCAATATCTAAAAATGTACACAATATTAAATTAATGAATTCAAATTAGATTAAAAAAGTGAAACACTTACCATGGCATTATAATTTTCAGTAGTCGAAATATATTGCTCAAATTCATTAAGTTGAGTGTCATTGTCAATTGGCAGTGTTATTGGGACATTTGTTTCTTGAACTTCCAATCTTTGAGGTTTTACATAGCTTAATACTTCTTGTATATCAGGTATAATAATATTGTTTTGCATATAATCGAGTTTCCTAAGTTTTTTCAAAATTAACAATTGCAGTGGTTCATCTGTAATCAAAAAAAGAATAGAAGTTTTACTTCAACTTGTAAAAACGATTGTGACTATACATATATGATTAAAGAAAAATACATTAAAAATATATAGACAAATTTTTGTCAGTATATCCCAGTAAACACAAAATAATAATAACGTAACATTAATGTTATAATTTCTCACTCAACAATATAACTGCAATGTAACATGCCTTGTATGTAAGTTACATTGTTGAGTAGGAAATTATAACATTAATGATATATTACTGTTACTTAGTGCAGTTTACTGAGATTGCTATAATAAAAATATTTTTATCAATAATTTCTTCGTTATCTCTAATAAGTTATTAAAACTATCATAAATTGTAAATAATTAATTCTGAATTTTGAATATTTAATATTAGATTAATTAAGATCGATTATATCAATCATTTTTAAGGATTTTTACTCATCCTCTATCACTAATATTGTTAATTATATTAAATAATCTATAACAAATTACATTTATAATTGCAAATACTTTTATAAATAATGCACATTCAGCATGTGTTCCGTTGCAAATTTTTCAAATGTAATATTGAAAAAAATTTCTAAATTATGAAATTAGAGCTATTTCTATTCTTTTAATTTTTGTACTTTTTTCGTTTATATATTTTAGTTTAAAAGCTAATGGCTAATATATTTATAGATAGGATTATAGATTTAATTAAAAACTGTCTTAAGTAATATTTTAATGCTAATACAGTTTTATAGTTGGTTTATGACACATCTTAAGACTATATATGTATATTTAAAATGATCTTAAATATAAAAATAGACTACAAAAACCGTCTTATGATCAAAAGTGCATTCTAAACTTATAATTATGACTAAATATAATTATTAATCAAATATTTTAATTTTATAAAAAAAACTAACCTGCATTTTTGTTATTGTTCATGGAAGTAGTAGGCATAATAAATAAACTAAAATTTTCATTTTCCATAAAATTCCTTCCACATGATACCTCTTGAAAGTTAGAATTTAGAGTTGAGTTTTTCCTGTTTAAAGTAGATTTATCAGATGTAATTTTAGGAGATTTTATTTTATTTCTATTTTTGTTTTGCTTTGAGTTCTTTGAAACAAAGCTGTCTTCACTTGAAAAATAAATCTCCGATATTCTTCTTCTTTTATTCCTATATTCATTATTATCGTCATTCGTAGAAGTAGTAGCTACAATAGAGGAACTCAAACTATCATTTTCTTTGAATGTCCTTTCACGTGGTAACTCTGTTAGAGAGTTTACAAAGTTTTCCTTATCTAAAGTACAGTTATCAAATAATCTTATTGTAGAAGGGGACCTTATTTTACTTTTATTTTTGTTTTGTTTTCGTTTCTTTAAAATAAGACTTTCTTCACTTGAAGACCAAGTTTTCGATATTCTTTTTCTTTTAGGTCTACATTCATTATCTTCTTCCGAATCTAAATGAGATGTATATACAGCTTTTGATAAGTGAGAGCGAGCTTCTTGATATGTATCTGCAATCAAGCAAAGTTCATCATGTGATATATTGTGTTTCTATTTTTATATTTTAAATAAGATGCTGGTTTTGTTTTTTAGTTAGAGCCAGAAATATCTGTAGGCATCTGTGAATTCAATATAAACCGATAAATATAGAAGTAAATAGCAATGCTTACGTTCAAACGAAACAAATCAGTGAATTCTCAGTGATTCTTTTTATTATGATTGGTTTCTACACTTATAATTAGATCTAGTGATTCTTCACTTAAAGGCAACAACCAATCGTATAAAAGAATCACTGAACGCTTACTGATCTCTATCTTCTGAACATGGGCAATATCGATCATGAAATTGTATCATTCCTAAAATCTTTCAGTTTATTCTTAATTACATTCGAGTCAAATAGAAAAAAGTGTGTTTATTTAGCAAGAAATCCTTTCATTATCCAGACATTATTGTCATTTATTACTTTTGTCTATTTATCATTAGCAATATAAAGTTTGCCTTTCAGATTTAATTCTTTTAATTTGTTACATATAAATATATTTCAAAGTTAAATTTTATATGATTTCAAATAAGTTAAATTATATAATAAAAATTTATTCGTATTTTTGAAAAATAATATAAGAAATAAAAATAATAAAAAAGCAATTTATAAAATAAGATGTGTGAAAATAATAAAATAATAAATAAAATTTGTTACACAAATGTACTCACTATATTTATGTAATATTCTGGTATCATACTCGACCCACTTCTCTGGATCAGGAATTTCGATTGATAAAATAGCTTTTTTAATTCGGTCGGTGCCTTTGTAATAAGGCCAAAAGCATTTAGTACCTTCTTTATTAATCCATTTTGCTGGTATAACTTCTGTTTCTGCAGTTTCAATAAATTCAGCCACACACAATACATATTTCTAAAATAAATACTATATTATAATCATACAAATATATACAAAAACGATTATATTAAATCCACACATTAAATGTTTTATTAATTAAATTTAAAAAATAATTACTTTTGATATTTTTCTTGAAATTTAATAAATGAAACTTAGTTAAAACAAGTTGATCACTTAATTCCGATATTTTAAACTTTCTTTATATTAATAATATTAAGAATTCATAATAAAGACTGCTAGTGAAAATTTTATACGCAACTTATTATTGCTCAACATATTTAATGCTCAATTAAACAATTTTATACATTTTGACATAATAATTTGATTACAGATATAAAACAAAAGTAATTATGTATAAATCCAAAAAATGCAATTTTAAAAACTTTATTTATCAAGATGTAATAATGGAAATATAATATATGTATCAATTTCAGATTGATTATCTGGTAAAGCAACTAATTTTCTTTTCACGTTTTTTAAATCGTAAGTATGAAGTGTTGGGTTTAAATTAGAAACTATAAAAGTATGAAGGATAGATGAATTACATGGATAGTTGTAAAAGTCTTTTATCTCTTTATATTCATTGACAACTACATAATGTTTTGTATGGACTTTATCAAATAAAATATTTTTAACTATAGCAATAGTCCCATTATCTAGTTCTATATGACTGTTATTGTCTGATATTAATAAAGTATACGATGGTGTGATTATTTTACGGAATTGTTTTGTATATTTATATTCTCTCGGTATAGGACCATTATTGTGAGAATGTATTACCTGCACACTATCTTCTTTAATAGATAATTTAAGCATACTCAACTCATTAATGCGTAAACAAATTTGTTGATGAGGATTAGATGGACCTCGAATCAATTTTTTTAATTTGCCTAAAAAATTTTGAAAGGGAAAACTGGAATAATCCCATTGTTACGTCCTGATAGATGTAGAATTTTTTCGTTGGGCTCGGCGATCGACGTAAACGGACCTGACCGCACGAGCCAAGCGGCACGTTTAGGACTTGCGACGGGTCAGCGACTGGAAGAGTCGTTTTTACTCCGTCAACAAGTCAACCGCTCGTGGTTCCCTTTTTGGGTCAAGGAATTGAATCCCTATTACCCGGGGCGGAACCTTTGTGCGCAATTTGAGAGGGAAGGTGTGAGGGGGTGACGAACAAGGAGGGTGTGGTTAAATGAAAAAGAACAAAAGTTTAATTTACTAAAGACAACATTTTAATTTGATTGAATTTATAATTAGGATACAAAAACTTAATTCTTAATCGCATATGTTAATAATTTTATTTATGTATTCTTTACAAGTGTGTGTGTGTGTGTGTGTGTATGTGTGTGTGTGTGTTTTATTTTTCCGGAGGGAGGACAGAAGAAATAATAAAATAAAGAGAAATGAACTGACTTACTCGTTGCAGAGTAGTTTCGGATCGCGTTGAATATGTTCGGTGGTTCTGAGCAGGCGCCCCGTTGAGGGAAGGTGTTGTATAGGCGTCGGACCCTTTTGTAAACGAGTGGGCACCCTACTGCGGGATGGTGTCGTCAAGGTAATGGACCCTCTACTTGAGATGCACCACGAGATGGTCGCGACAAAGTATCAACTGATTTTACTCTTTGATTCGCGCCCCCGAACTACTCGAAAAACTGGTTCGAGAAACTGAGCTAAACGGAATAACTGCGCAAACCAGTGCTGCCAGTCGGGCCGGGTTGCCCCTCCAACGGCTAGGCCGCGCGCACGGTAACCATGGTAACCACAGTAACGTGTTGTGGGTGCAGTTTTGGCACAATCCCAGTGAACAGACAAATACTGGTAAGGTTTTTGGCAGTTTTCCTTACCCTTGCAACAAATGTTGTTATTCTTAATAATTTCTGCCAAATAAAGTATTTCTTTATAATTATACAAGAATGTTTTTTTACAATTATTCTCATCCTATTCCTTTTTTTAAATAATTATTTTTATCCTATCTTATTCTTCATAAATTTAGTCTTCAATCTGTGTTATCAAAAAAATCAAAATTTAGATTTATATTTACTGGGATCCGCACGCTTACAATACGTTACTGGGCATAACCTAGTTTTTGGAAGGGACTGGAGGGGCAACCCGGCCCGACTGGCAGCACTGGCGCAAACTGCTTGAAAAACTGTGTGTGATTGTGTCCGGAGCCACCAGAACACGGGTTTTTATACTTTTTCTTTGGGGTAGATCCCTTTGGAAAATCTTAGGTTTTTGGAGCGGGGATCGAATAGGAATTAGTCTTGCGAGAAAATTTTTAATGTGGGGGAGGATGGCGTCATTTTTAGCTAATAGGATTGGGTTTAGATGACTAGGTTACTTGAAATGAGATAGGAAGAAAGAGGCCCTAACGAATAAGGAATAGCGTCGTTTCGGGTCCATATATGATGGGGGTAGGTTTTTGAGGTGGCGTAACCCGGTTGGTGTTAATTAGTATAGGTGGGGTGCATCTCAGTGTCTTAAGATCTGGGTGGGCGTAGTCTTTAGACCATACGATGGAATGATGGGTGGTCTATAGAAGTGCTTGCCCCGATTCTCGGCTTTCGGATTGGGTGGTTAAGAATCGGTATATAAGTTCGCAAAGCCTTGGGTCACTGATCTAATAAATTTGACAGTTTACGACTGTCGCGTGCCCTTGGTGTCGCGTGGAGAGTGCGACTAATGCATCTCGGTTTCCCAGACCTACTAAACACGTGCGCCGTATCAGGTGTCGCGCCTTCTCGGCATGCGACTGCGGTCATTCCCCGATCGTTACTCGGTAAAACCCTATCTACTAGCTAGAGTTCCCGTAGGTGGAATCCAAGAGTATGACTAGTTGGTGCCAGTTTTTTCTTTTTATCTCTTACTCTAACCGTCTGGAGTCGGTTAAGGACTCCAGCTACCGCGAAGTTTTGATTTTTACGGTTTTTCTGGCGACGATAGGCACGCTGAGCGGCCAAGGTATTTTGAAATATCCATGCTATTTTTCTCCGTGAGAAGATTCGAGCTCCTGGTGTCTCATGAGAAAAACAGCTCTGGCGTTATAATATTTCTTAAGAGTTTTGTTGGTTCCGCGTTTACTAGGTCTGGTATTTAATGAAAAGAAAAGAATCGTGTAGTCTGATCAGGACGTAACAATATTACAAATTACTTTTTTAATTATTTATTATTAAATAAGTAAAACTTAAATTTCTTAAAAAAATAATAACTTGTATAATTAATTATCAATCTTATTATTATAATTGTACATTTATACAGCTTTTACTGCATTAGTGCATTTAACCAAATTAACTGTAACATTTCTAGAAGAGAAATAAAAATTTTTTTTGCTTATAACATTTATTTTTTATATTTCACAATTGATATTAATTTTATATGAAAATATTTATGCCTCTCTGTAATTTTTCAGGAATCTGAATTATGTTCTTCAACAAATAATCATTCTGGAGGAGAGGAAGAATCTGAAGCATCTTTCTGTCAACAATTTTGTCGCATTAATAAAGAACAAAATTTTTGGGAAGAAAAATCACATCAGAAACGTACCATTTGTCCGTGTACAAAATCAACTGCAGAAGACGTTATGCTTATGTGTTTGACTCTAGGATTAAGATATAATTTATCGTGGCTAGCACAAGTAGACATTTTAAAAATGATAAATACAATGTATGGATATGAAACAATTCCAAGCTCCAAGTACATGTATTTTAATCATATAGATCGATCAGGTGACATTTTCAAATATCACATTTTTTGTCCAGAATGTGAAAAATATTATGGAAATAAGAATAACTTAACAGAATCTATCGATTGCAACTGTGGAAATGTTATCAGTGTTAACTCCTCAAATTATTTTTTATCCATAGATTTAGAATCTCAATTCAAGAGACTTCTTAAAAATACAACAATTGTTGATTCCCTTCTAACTTATAGATTTAATCGTTCAAAAATTAACGATATTGCTTTAGAAGATATCTATGATGGAGCAGAATATAGAAAACACTTTGATAATGGAAATATTCTTTCACATCTTTATAATTTCTCGTACTCGTTTAATACTGATGGTATTCCTATGGGTAAATCTTGTGGCAAAATAATATGGCCCATTTATATTACGATAAATGAACTGCCGCCAAAAGAAAGGAGTTAACACATCTTACTTGCTGGATTGTATGTTGGTAAAAATGATCCAAACCAAAATGTCTTTTTACAACCTTTTATTGAACAAGCTAATAAATTATCTCTTTATGGCTTTCATTGGAATCACAATGGAAAAGATGTAATAAGCAAAGTGATTCCTTTGTGCGCTATAGTTGATTTGGTAGCTCGATTTAAAATGTTAAATATGTCTGGGATCAATTCTTATTATGCATGTACATTTTGTTATCAAAAAGCTGAACGTACAGTGAAAGGGCAGAGATTCCCTTTATGTACATATAGAGCACCTGATCGAACAACAGAGTCTACTATAAAAGATATCGAGAAAGTATATGAAAAACGAAACGAACGTAATGATAGGAAACGATATGTGAAAGGCGTAAAGGGGCCAACAGTATTATTACAATTACATTTCTTTGATTTGATAACTGGATTTGTGCCCGATTATATGCATTGTATTCTTTTGGGTGTGATTCGATTACTTTTACTTTATACTTACAGAATTACTTTTTGACTCTTCTCGTAAAAATTTTTGGAAAAACATGGAAAATGATGAAATAGCTATGAAGCATTTAATATCTGCCATTGATGAACGTTTCACTAACATATGTGCTTTGACTTCTATCACCCGATCTGTTCGTTCTCTTTCACAAATAAATATTTGGAAAGCGTCTGAATGGAGATCTTGGCTAATATTTTATTGTATACCGTGCTTGAAAGGTTTTTTAAAAAAAAATATTTGAAGCATCTTGCTATGTTATCAAAATCTACAAATATACTTTTGCAAAAGTCTGTTACAAAACAAAATGTGCTAAAGGCACACGAATTATTTTTGACTTATGTTTTCTTATTTAACAAGTATTTTGGTGTTACATCAATGGTATTAAATGTACATCTTTTAACTCACATTGCACAAAATGTTTTAAATTGGGGTCCTCTTTGGACTCATAATGCTTTTGTATATGAAGGACAGAATCGTCATCTGCTGCAATTGTTACAAAGTCCACGTTATGTTGTAAAGCAAATAGCTCGCAAGTTTTTGATATTTAGTGATTTACCAATTTTGTGCAATGAGTTAGTATCAACAAAATCAATAATAAAATTTTGTGAAAATATTATTCAAACTAAATTGCAACATTTTATAAGATGCGAAGGAGTAGTTCTTTTAGGTAAAAAAGAAATATGTACATTTTCATCTGAGGAATATATATATGCGTTAAAGAATACAATTTTAATTTAGAAAATTGTACATTGTTTAAAAAAATGTTATATAATGGTGTAAGATTTTGTTCTGAAGTTTATGCAGCTAATAAGAAACATAATGACTCATATATTTTGACTTGTTATGAAATGATTGCCGTTATAAAAAAAATTATATATGTATCCGATTCAAAAGTATTAATTTTAGTGCAAGAGGTTGTGGTGCAAAAGGAACCTTTGTTGTTTGATCAAGATTTTAAATATACTCAAGTTAAACGATTCACAGGTTATGGTAAATTTTTTTGTATTGAACCTGTTGAAATAGATGCTCAATGCGTATTTATAGATCTTATAAACGATAAATATCTATGTAAAATGCCATTTGGTTGTTATGGTGATTAATGATGACGCATTTCATTTTATTGTCACATAATATTAAGTAGCATTTCATGTCTATATATTTAAATATGTATATCTTAATGTAATAATAAATTGAAAAAAATATTACTCTAAATCTTGATTACTTTAACCCAATAAAAGTTCTATAAACATTTTCTTGAATCCATTTTTTAATAGTAGCAATGCATAGTTTTCAATAAAAACGGGTTAAAATAAAGAAATTACAAAAATATTCTTCCAACATAATATCGTACATGAGAACTAATAATTAAAGAAGAAATAAAATTGTTTCCTTTTTTCTAAAGTTTTTAAACTTTCACTTTTATAATTTTGTTATTAATTTAAATAAATCTTTTAAATAATACATTATATGATAAATTTTGCTCTTAATTATCTGAAATACTTCCGGTTTTTTTTTTATTTTTATAAATTAAAGCAATTAGTAAAGTTCCTAAAGCTTCAAATTAAAAAAAAAAAAAACGTAAAAAAACGCTTAACACACAATTTAAAAAAATATTAATTAAAAACATAAATGAAAAATTTCATCTCAGAAATGTATACAAAGCGTATCGGAATGCTCTGTATATTCTTTGAGAAATGTTTGGGAAGCGTGAACAAAGCGTTTCTTAATATTCATTATTAAAGTGTAAAGAAAGTGTATTTTAATGCTTCGTATACATTTTGTGGAATGTTTGAAAAGTGTAAACAAAGCGTTTCTTAATATAAATTTTCGAAGTGTAAAGAAAGTGTATCTGAATGCTTCATACACATTTTGTGGAACGTTTAAGAAGCGTAAACAAAGCGCTTCTTAATATAAATTTTTAAAATGTAAAGAAAGCGTATCGGAATGCTTCGTATACATTTTGTGGAACGTTTGAGAAGCGTAAACAAAGCGTTTCTTAATATAAATTTTTGAAGTGTAAAGAAAGTGTATCGGAATGCTTCGTATACATTTTGTGCAACGTTCAGGAAACGTTAAAGAAACATGAATTATTGGAGAGTATAGAAAATGTAATAAAACACTTCATACATGTTTTATGGAGCGTTTAAGAAACGTGTATAAAGCTTCGAAATCATGAAGAGTTAATGGAAAGTCAATGAAACTTCTAAGAAGCGTAAATTCTATTCATTCACGCTTCTTTGACGCTTCGTAAAGCTTTTCATTTTCACCAGGGTTGTTGTACAACTTTCTATATAAACTTATAACTATTCAAAGATCGACCATTCATAAGAATAACATTGAAAATTTATACACAAATACACGAAAATAAATGCTTTTTTTTAATTATATTTTTTATGAATGGATTTAGTTAAGAATAATGTCATTCCATTGTTATGTTTTATGTTTTCTCTTACTCTAGATCCATTTTTGTTTTTCTCCCTAGTTATGCTGTCAGGTATAGAGAAAGAAAACTGCGTGCAAGTATGTAAAAGTATTTTATAAGTTTGATTCAAATATACTTATTTTGCTCAAGCACTATACATACAATTTGTTTAACTGCATCATAAAGAAATAATCCTCATATATATTTTAGAGATTATAGGCTTAGAATTGCAATAATTAAGTAAGACAATTGGCTTTAAAGCAGGTTATATTTTTTCTTCGTATTATCGCTGGCTCGTTTTAAAAATGACCCATAATAAGAATAACAGTTATAACATTGATCCATTAAGTGGTAATAATTATGAAACCTGGATATTTCGAGTTAAAACAATATTGACAGAACTCATTGTATAAGATATGATACTCGTTAAATACAGTGATAAAAATTATGATACGTCGAAGCAGAAAGAAGAAGCCAAAAAGAAGGAAAATAAATACAAATCTATACTTGTACAATGTATTAATGATACGTAAATAGATATTATTAGAGATATAGAAATAGCATATAATATGTGGATACGTTTACACGAGGTATATGAAAAAAGAGTTTGTCTAGAAAAATATTTCTTAAAAAAAAATTAATGTCGATGAAAATGTGTGAAGGAGAAAAGTTAGAAGACTTTTTATTAAAATGCGACCGTGTTTTATGTCAGCCGAAATCGTCAGGTATTGATATAAAATACAAGGATGCTATTTGTACACTGCTTCTCGCATTACCAAAATCATATGAGATTAGTGGTAACCGTTCTTGAGAACAAGGCAGTCGAGACGTTGGACTTAAAATATGTAAAGGCAAAATTAAGAATAGAGTCTGAGAAGAGAAAGGAAAATGATGGAGATCAAAATAAATTAATAAAAGAAGCTGCATTTATATCTAATATAAAATGTCACAATTGTGGTGAGAGTGGACATATTAAGAAATACTGTAAAAAGACATCTCAAATTTAACCTAGTTATAATAATACTTAAGAAAATACATTCCGGGGAACTAGAGGTAGGAGAGGTGTGAATCAAAGCAGTACGAACCGTGGGAATGCTACTAACAAAAGAGGTCATCAAGGTTGGAATAATCAATCACATTTTAGACGAACCAACTACACCAACAAATGAGAAAAGGAGACTATGTCGAAACGGATAAAACTCGCGAAGATAGTATATGTTTTATAAGTAGTAGGAATGATGGCGTAGATACCGTAAGAAATGAGAATATTCTGTTTTTTGTTGATTCGGGATGTACTGATCATTTGGTAAATAATAAGAAATATTTTAGTGACTTTATAATTATATTATAAAGTTTATAATTATATATTAAATGAGAAAATAAGAATAGCAGTTGCTAAGGATAAAAATTATCTAAAAGCGGTAGGTATTGGAAATATTAATGTTTATAGTTATGTAAATGGCAACAAAATTAAATGCACAATCAAGAATGTTTTTATGTTCTAAATCTAAGGAAAAACTAATGTCTGTTAAAAAGTTAGAAATGTTCAATATAAAAGTAGTGTTTAAAAAAGGTAAAGTTATGGGATGGAAATAGATTAATTGGTTTGGGTCTCAGAAATTATTTGTATGAAATATGTTTTAAAGTACTGAAAAGTGAATGTTTGAATATTGACAAAGAAGATGAAATCTTAAGTTATGGCACAAGAGATATGGACATTTAGATTATTCATATTTAAAGAAGTTAATAAATAATGATATGGTTAATGGTATTGAAAAATTAAAGTTAAGTAAAGTAGAATTTTGTGAATCATGCGTATATGGAAGAATGAGAAAGCTACAATTTCGAACGAGAAAGAAAAGTGAACGTATTCTAGAAATAGTACATTCAGATGTTTGTGGTCCGATTAATCCAGTTTCACATGATGGTGATAAATATTTTGTTACATTTATAGATGATTATTTGAATTTTATTTGTGTTTATATGATTAAAGCCAAAAGTAAAGTATTTAGTTTTTTTATAGAATATATACAAATGGTACAAACTAAATTTAATAAACGAATAGTCATTTTGCGATAATGGCAAAGAGTACGTTTCAGGTGAAAGGATACGTTATTGTAAAGAAAACGGCACTGTTGTTAAATTATACAATATACTCCCCAGCAGAATGGTAAAGCCTGAACGTTATAATCGCAGTCTAATGGAAAAAGCAAGATCAATGATAAATAATTCAAAGATACCACAACATTTTTGGAATAAAGCGATAAGAACAGCGGCGTATATCCTAAATCGTAGTCCAAGCGCAAATCAATTACTCCTGCTGAACTATGGTATAATAGAAAACCAGATGTTAGAAACTGGAGAGTTTTTGGTGCAATGGCGTATCACATGTGCCGGGACAATTTAGAAGTAAATTTGATGAGAAATCTGAAAAGTGTATAATGATGGGGTACGCAAATAATGATTACAGATTATGGAATGTTAAAAAAGAAAAAATTTAAACTTCTAGAAATATAGTATTAAACAAAGATATTTTTTATTATAAACAAAATGGGAAAAGTAACATTGTCAAAATCAAAGATGTAAATATGAGTAGTGACGTAGATGATGATAATGATGCAATTTTAGAAACCGAAGAATTAAAACCACAGAGAGATGAAAATGTAAAGATTAGAAGAAAAAAAATATAAAACGTACAGAAAAATTTAATGATTTCAAAATGTATATGACTTTTGATGCTATGTCTTTTGTAGAAAAAGTTCCGAATTATTATGATGATTTAAGAAATAGAATAAATAAGAACTTGTGAGAGAACGCAATGAGTAGAAAAATAGAATCTATAATTAAAGCGAATACATGGAAGTCAGTTGTTGAACGTAAAGATGTAGAAATATTGGATACAACATGGGTATATAGTTACAAACCACTTGAAAAAGATAAGTTAAATCAATATAAGGCAAAATTAGTTGTAAGAGATTTTGCGCAAAAGGAAACATTTAATTACGATGAATTATATTCACCCGTTGCAAAGATGTTCACTATAAGAATTTTGTTAACTATAGGAAATCAATTTCAATATCATTTTATACAACTAGATGTTCAAACTGCATCTTTCCATAAGAATTTAAAGGAAGATATTTATATTTATCCGTCTAAAGGTGTTAAATATAAAATTGGCCATGTGTTCAAGAAAACAAAGCGCTCTACGCTCTAAAACAATCGTTCAAATGTTGGAACAATAGAATTAATGATTTTTTATTAAGTCTGAATTTTGAAAGATCAAACGATGATTACTACTTATATTTTAAGAAATATAAAAAAAAAACTGTTTACTTATTGCTATATGTTGATGATATAATACTAGCAGATCCAAATTTAAGTTGTATAGATTTCTATAAAGACAAATTAATTCAAGAGTTTAGTGTAAAAAATAAAGAAAAATTTAAAAATTTTGTTGGATTAGAAATAGAATATGATAAAGTAAAGGGTATATTAACCAAATTAAATTAATCAAAAACGATATTTGCTAAGAATTTTAAGAAGATTTAATTTTGAAAACTGCAAACAGTGTGTAACACCTATTGAATCTAAATTAAATTTAACTGGAATTGAAAGTGATAAAACTACAGATAAACAAGTGAACGAATTAATAGACTGCTTAATGTATTTAATGTTAAGTTCACGTCCAGACTTAAGTTTTGCCATAAACTACTTTAGTAGATATCAAGATAAATATCCGAATACCGTGTAGCAACATCTCAAAGAATATTAAGATATTTCACAGAGACAAAGAATCTTAGTTTATATTAGAGAAGAAGAGACACATCCACTAGTGTGTTATGTAAATGCAGGTTTGGGAGATGTACATGCTCGAAAATCAGTGCCTGGATACTTAATTAAAGTGTTTGGTAGTATAGTTTCTTGGACCACTAAAAAACAAAATTGTATTGCATTATCAACGACTGAAGCTGAACTTATAGCGTTGTGTAATTCAGTTGTGGATGGACTTTAGTTTAAGAGATTATTAGATTTTAGTATAAGGACTGATAATATTACAATATTTGAGAACAATCAATCATGTATCTTCTTAGTTAAGAATCCGGAAAATAATCGAAAAGTTAAACATATAGATCTGAATAAAAGTTTGTTTATAAGAACTTTAAAAATAGAGCTATACAATAGGAGTATATTAATGGTAAAGATCAACAAGCAGATATATTAACTAAAAGCTTAAAGGGGGCGCGTTTGAGAAGTCGAAAAATGCAGGTTTTTTTAAAGATTTTTTTTTCAGCTGAAATAAAAGTAATCAGTTCAAAATTATGTGGTTATTTTATTTACAATATTAAATATAAAAAATAATTTTTTTAGAAAAAAATATTAATATTTTCATTAAAAAATAAGGCCGTGTTTCTGGTACCTCGCCGCTTATCTTGTGTACAAGATAGTGGCCATTCCTTTTATTTGGAACTAGAAATGAAAATTTTTTTATTAATTTTATGTAGTTACCTTCTGGGTGAACTAAAATAATTTTGTAAAAAGTTAAATTACACTAATTTTTTGCAATAAAATCAAAATTTTTTTTGTGAAAAATGCATTTTTTTTAAAGTCGTATAAATTTTCCATTTTTTGTAATTACATAAAATTAATGAAAAAGTTTTTATTTTTGGTTTTAGATAAAAAAAATGGCCGCTATCTTGAACACAGTGGGCGGCGAGGTACCAGGAACACGGCCTTATCTTTTAATAAAAATATTAATATTTTTTCTTAAAAAAATTATTTTTTATATTTAATACTGTAATTAAAGAACCACAAAGTTTTGAACTAATAACTTTTATTTTAGCTGAAAAAAAAAATCCCTAAAAATCCTGCATTTTTCGACTTCCAAAACAAGACGCCCCCCTTAACAAGTGTTTTATTTTGTAAGAATCGTAAATGTTTAAGTTTAAATAATTATCCAAGTAGAAATTTTTCTCGATCTTCCCTGAATATATACGGACCCTGCATGGGAAATATTAGCTTGGAAAATTCAGACGGGTTTTGGCTTTTTGCTATAAATTTTCCACGATTTTTCCCAGGTTTTGGTTAAAAAATATCTATCTGTATTTTTTCCTGGATCTGGCCGGGTCCAATCTAGGAAAAACCAGTATTTTTATTCTGAACTTTCAGGTTGTGTTAACGTTTGTTAAATATTTTACGGCTCAAAATAGTAACACCTTAGAGCATATTAAAGAGTTACGGTTTAAAATAAAAGAAAAAACGGTTTAAGACGTACAAATTGTGTGATCGCATATTCGCGGTTTCTCGTCTACTGTTGAAAAAGCGAAAATATCGGGCGAGGACAAAATTAGAAACAAACATAGCGAACATTGAAACTGAAAGTGACACGTGTGACGAAAGTGACTTGATAAAAAACAAGTATTTGCGATCTAACAGTAATGAAGCTACTGATAGTGCTGTAAATGAGAATGTCTATCATGTACGCGACGAAGAGGAAACTGATGGCCTGGAAATATTTATGGAAAATAACAATTCAGAGCTCGAAGATGATATGTCAGATCCAGAAAAAGAAATCGAGAATTCAAAGCTCAAAGATGATATATTAGAATCAGAAAGAGAAATCAATGAATACAATGAAGGTCACAATAATGAGGATAAAACGGCTGATGAAATGGTAAAATTACGTCAGTGAATTGTAACCAACCAAATTCCACACAATCAAGCAGATGAGTTGTTGGATATTTTAGACCTAGATTAATGCCACTTTTACCCAAATCTACAAAAACGTTTATAAGAACATCATCCGCAAAATACAATATCGAACAATCCAGGAGAAAACCCAAGTAAAATAAGGGCCATAGGCGAGATTCCAGTATAATTTCTAGAAAAAACCGTGGAAACAAGCCTGGGCCTGGGTACATTTTAGATAATGGATCCGTCCATGCCCGCCGTCCCCATTACATATGGGTCCAAGCTAGATTTCCCGGACAGATCCAAGCTATACTCGGGGAAAAATATCCAGGGCCAAACTTTCTCCTAGACCAGATTTCTACCTGGTAGAGAGGGCATATTATGAAGCATTATAAATTATCAGTAGATTAGAAATCTATATTTTAAGTTCAACAATCCTATTTTAAGTAAGTTGTATTATTTTGTGAAATGTTACTTTAAGTCTTAAGTTGATTTTATTGAATGACATTAAGAGAGGGTATTAAGAATAATGTCATTTCATTGCTATGTTTTATGTTTTCTATGACTCTAGATCCGTTTTTGTTTTTCTTCCTAGCTATGCTGTTAGATATAGAGAAAGAAATCCGCCTGCAAGTATGTAAAAGTATTTTATAAGTTTCATTCAAATATACTTATTTTGCTCAAGCACGATACGTACAGTTTCTTTAACTGCATCATAAAAAAATAATTCTCATATATATTTAAAAATTTTAGTGCTGCTTAAATTTATATAACGGCCACAATTTTTCAATTCAAAATTTTTTTTATTTATTAGAAGCATACTAAATAATTTTATATAAAAAAATTAAATAAGGCATCTTTTTTTCATGCATATGTATTTTAAGTACTTAAAACAATTATTATCACATGCATTTGCGTCCGCACTCAGTCTCCAATTATACTAATAATTATACTATTAATTACATTAAATTATTATATGCAACACTATAAATGTGTTACTTCCATATTCAAAATTATGTATCGCAAACTGAACATCATGCAAGCATTGACAGCATTAAGTGAGTAATCCAAAAATTTTTACATAAGCGTAATATTAAAATAATAAAATGGCGCAATTTCATAGATACTTCTAATAGAGAATTAATATTTAGAGAATTAATATTTATGCATTATACATTATTTATGCATTTGTTTACACGATACTCTGAATGTGTTCAAGTTTTAGTTTTATATAGTGTCATTACTGCAATTTATACTTTTAATCAGAAATAATTATAAATTTAGAATACAATAAATTTCTAATTCGTTCAAACGTTTTAACTTCTACAATTATATTTCAACTTAATAACTAATAAAAAATATGTTGTTATAATATTTAGTTTTTACATATTTTTGAAAGCTGCAAACATTGAAGAAATCTTGCATGATTATTGAATTCAATTCGCAGGCGTTAGTATCTAATTATGTTATTAAAAAAAGAAATAAAAAATTATTAATACAATAAGCAAATGATATAATTAGCATTTGTCTTAAATGTTTTTCAATTGTATAATACTATTGTTGAAGAACGCGTCAATAATAGTACCTCTCAGGTGATGTGGAAAGCTATTGTCCCATATTTATTATCTTGTTGCATTTGTGATATGACATTCCTGAGGTTGAGTATTGCGCACTTTAATTATGCGTGTTGTTAGCGCATTTGGCAACTCGTTGTTAGCATGCGAGCGGCAAGCAGGGGACAGGAAGCGTCAATCAGAAAATTGAGCCAAAAGTTGCAACTAATTACCATTTCTGCTATAAATAATATTACTATTAATAATAAATTAATTAAAAATTCACAAATTTTACAGCCGTATTGTATATTTTTAACTTTTGATGTTAGAATTCAATACGATTGCAACTCAATAATATGATTTTTCACTTTTCGATCTTCGTTTAAACGATTTTTTGGAATAAAATATTATTATAATGACTATCTTTTTTACCTCACATTGAAAAACCATTGAATAACTTTTTCTTACAAAGCAAAAATGTCTTCACTTATTTTTATTTTTTGTCTCAAAAGAATGTTTGATAGCGATATTACGCACCATAGTGAAGAATGCACTACAGTTAAGAAACCAATTCTTGATGAAACATTAACATAAAATAATTTTGGACAAAATAATTTTCTCTCCTTGATAAAGCATTATTAAATACTATTTTGTACTAACATAGATACGATAAGAAATACATAAGAAATGCAATAATGAAACAGATCGCGCTACTAAACTCGTTAAATTATGTTTCGCGACAGAGTTGTGTAGAACGATATATATGTAGCTCTGCGTCCTATTAAGCCTTAACCAAAGGTTAATGCAATACTGTTAACTGTACTTTATTATTAAATTTTATTTTGCATATATATATATTCATCGGCCGCATCGATCGTTTTCGCCAAATGTTAATATAAGTTCGTCGGCTACATCGATTGTATTCGCGGAATATATATGCATTTATTGTATTCAAAAGATTAAACGCATAAAAATTAAATGTAATTAAAATATTTAATATAAACTAAATCAGCGCTCGGAATTAGTTGCACATTTTGGGCCGATTCCCGAGACGACGCCTTCTGTTCCCCCAATACCACCCAGCCGCTGGCGGCCGAGTCGCCGATAGCTCTGGCTCAGAAGCGTTTTATATAAGAAATAGGCTGGGTTGTTGAGGCACCTCTTAGAAAATAGTAATATTTTCTTCGCTACATAAATAATGTTTATTTTCATTAATACATAATATACAGGTTGTCCCAAAAATTTTGACACAGCGGCCGTATGCCGGTAAAGCAGACCAAATTGAACCGAAAAATCCTCTATTATTTTACAATTTTCACAAGGGTTAAAGAGATATTAATTATTAAAGATTACCGAATGCGAACACACGACTGAGATACGACCGCCTAGCGAGACGCGCCGTTCGCCGCTCCCCGCTCACCGCTTGTCGCTCACCGCTTACCGCACGCCGCTTACCGCACGCCGCGCGCCTAACGACCGTAGTCTGTAGACGGTCGTATTTCAGCCGTGCGTTCGCATTCGGTAATCTTTAATAATTAATATCTCTTTAACCCTTGTGAAAATTGTAAAATGGTAGAGGACTTTTCGGTTCAGTTTGGTCTGCTTTACCGGCATACGGCCGCTGTGTCAAAATTTTTGGGACACCGTGTATATATACTTAAGAGTGGATTTCCGAAAAGCTATCACCTCCGATTTGGCTTATAATCAGCCTAAATACTAATTTTCTCTAGTGAATAATATTCCCAAATGGAAGATGAATGCTTCTTTTTAATTATATTTTTTAAGGCTGAATTGTATTAAGAATAATGTCATTCCATTGCTACGTCTTATATTTTCTATGGCTTAGTTTACACCGATTGTTTAGTACTCGTACCAAATACTAAATCTACTTCTCCGCTAGGTATAAATCGTTTAGTGTAAAATCTACACCAATCAAAGAAGCTGATTTAGTACTTGGTACGCGTATTAAACAATCGGTGTAAACTAATCCTATGACTTTGGATCCGTTTTTGTTTTTCTCCCTAGTTATGTTGTTAGATATAGAGAAAGAAAATCGCGTGCAAGTATGTAAAAGTATTTTATAAGTTTGATTCAAATAAACTTATTTTGCTCAAGCACGACACGTACAGTTTGTTTAACTGCATCATAAAAGAATAATCCTCATATATATTTAAGAGGTTATGGGCCCAGGATTGCAACAGTTAAGTAAGACAATTGGCTTTAAAGCAAGATTATATTTTTCCTTTGTATTACCTTTGGCTCGCTTTTAAAAATGGCCTAAAATAAGAATAACAGTTATAAAATTAATCCATTAAGTGGTAATAATTATAAAGCCTGGAAATTTCGAATTAAAACAATATTAACAGAATTCAATGTATAAGATATGATACTCGTTAAACACAGTGATGAAAATTATGATACATCGAAGCAGAAAAAAGAAGCCAAAAAGAAGGAAAATAAATGCAAATCTATACTTGTACAATGTATTGATGATACGCAAATAGATATTATTAGAGATAAAGAAACAGTATATGATATGTGGATAAGTTTACAAGAGGTATATGATAAAAAAAGTTTGTCCGAAAAAATATTTCTTAGGAGGAAATTAATGTCGATGAAAATGAGTGAAGGAGAAAAGTTAGAATTCTTTTTATTAAAATTCGACCGTGTTTTATGTCAGCTGAAATCGTCAGAAGCTGATATAAAAGAAAAGGATGCAATTTGTACACTTTTGGTAATGCTTCTCGCATTACAAAAATCATATGAGACAATGGTAACCGTCCTTGAGAACATGTCAGTCGAGACGTTGGACTTAAATTATGTACAGGCAAAATTAAGAATAGAGTTTGAGAAGAGAAAGGAAAATGATGGAGATCAAAAAGAATCAATAAAGCATTTATATCTAATATAAAAAAATGTCACATTTGTGGTGAGAGTGGTCGTATTAAGAAATACTATAAAAAGACATCCCAAATTCAACCAAATTATAATAATACTTAAGAAAATACATTCCGGGGAACTAGAGGTAAGAGAGGTGTGAATCAAAGCAGTACGAACCGTGGGAATGCTACTAACAAAAGAGGTCATCGAGGTTGGAATAATCAATCACATCTTATACGAAACAATTACAATCAACAAATGAGAAAAGGAGACTATGTCGAAACGGATAAGACTCGCGAAGATGGTATGTTTTATAAGTAGTTTTATAAAAAAATTTTTTTGGATTACAAATAGAGTATGATAAAGTAAATAGTATATTGAAAATTAATCAAAAACAATATTTGCTATGAGTTTTAAAAAAATTTAATTTTGAAAACTGCAAACAGCGAGTAACACTTATTGAATCTAAATTAGATTTAACTGGGGATAAAGTTCCGAATAGGTAAAACGCCCGATTTTTTTGAAACTGCACTATTTTATGTATTTTGGCGCGCTGATTACAAATATGATAATAAAAATCACCGACAAGGTCATTTTCAAGGTCATAACTCCAAAAAAACTGAAAAAATATTACTTTTTAACATTATTTCAATAAATATTGACGTAACAAACAAATGTTTCAAATAAAAGTTGTAGTTCTTGTAAAAATACATTATTTATGTTCTATGCATTTTTTGTGTAAAACTGATAATTTTCGAGAAAATTGACGTTAAAGATTAAAAACTTTGGTAAACAGGTAGGCCTTAGCTTGCATGCGCATGCCGTTCAAAAATGTAGCGGCGTGTGTGCGTATACAATTTATGTATATTTATTAAATTTTTGCCTTGCTAAAAATCTAATGAGTCTACAATATACTAAAAATACTAGATACTGAAAAGATTAGCAAGACTCCAACGCAAGGTGTGTGCGCGCAGAAAGTTTATATGAATTAAATCTTTGCCTTACTAAAAGTATGATGAGTCTACTATATACTAAAAATTTTAAATACAGGAAAGATTAGCAAGACCCCAACGCAAGGTGTGTGCGCGCAGAAAGTTTATATGAATTAAATCTTCGCCTTACTAAAAGTATGAGTCTACAATATACTAAAAATATTAGATACTGAAAAGATTAGCAAGACCCCAACGCAAGGTGTGTGCGTGCAGAAAGTTTATATGAATTAAATCTTTGCCTTACTAAAAGTATGATGAGTCTACTATATACTAAAAATTTTAAATACAGGAAAGATTAGCAAGACCTCAACGCAAGGTGTGTGCGCGCAGAAAGTTTATATGAATTAAATCTTCGCCTTACTAAAAGTATGAGTCTACAATATACTAAACATATTAGATACTGAAAAGATTAGCAAGACCCCAACGCAAGGTGTGTGCGTGCAGAAAGTTTATATGAATTAAATCTTTGCCTTACTAAAAGTATGATGAGTCTACAATATACTAAAAATATTAGATACTGAAAAGATTAGCAAGACCCCAACGCAAGGTGTGTGCATGCAGAAAGTTTATATGAATTAAATCTTTGCCTTACTAAAAGTATGATGAATCTACTATATACTAAAAATTTTAAATACAGGAAAGATTAGCAAGACCCCAACGCAAGGTGTGTGCGCGCAGAAAGTTTATATGAATTAAATCTTCGCCTTACTAAAGGTATGATGAGTCTACAATATATTAAAAATATTAGATACTGAAAAGATTAGCAAGACCCCTACGCAAAGTAGAGAGCATATTGTGTTTGAAAGTTATTTTCAACTTCTATAATAGACACTAGCTATGTAATAAGCGGGGGGAGAGGCTCCGCCCCTCCCCCCTGCACCCCTTTCCCCGCCTGCACCCATTTCCTCCTCGGGGGGCTCCGCCCCCCGAACCCCCCGTGTTTCATCCTACTTACCAAAGTTTTTAATCTTTAACGTCAATTTTCTCGAAAACTATTAGTTTTACACAAAAAATGCATAGAACATAAATGATGTATTTTTACAAGAACTACAACTTTTATTGGAAACTTTTTTTTGTTACATCAATATTTCTTGAAATAATCTCAAAAAAGTGATATTTTTTCATTTTTTCTGACCTTGTTTTGGCCTTGAAAATGACCTAGTCGGCGAATTTCATTATCATATTCGTAATCAGCGCGCCAAACTACATAAAATAGTGGAGTTTTAAAACATTCGGGCGTTTTACCTATTCGGAACTGCACCCTTAACTGGAATTGAAAGTGATAAAACTACAAATAAACCAGTGAAAGAATTAATAGGCTGCTTAATGTATTTAATGTTAAGTTCACGTCCAGATTTAAGTTTTGCCATAAACTGCTTTAGTAAATATGAAGATAAATATCCGAATACCGTGTAGCAACATCTCAAAAGAATATTAAGATATCTCACAGAAACAAAGAATCTAAGTTTAGTTTATATTAGAGAAGAAGAGAAGCATCCACTAGTGTGTTATGTAGATGCAGGTTAGGGAGGAAATGTACATGCTCGAAAATCAGTGCCTGGATACTTAATTAAAGTGTTTGGTAGTATAGTATCTTGGACCAGTAAGCAACAAACTTGTATCGCATTATCAACGACTGAAGCTGAATAGCGTTATGTAATTCAGTTGTGGATGGACTTTAGTTTAAGAGGTTATCAGATTTTTAGTATAAGGACTGATAATATTACAATATTTGAAAACAATCAAGCATGTATCTTCTTAGTTAAGAATTTGGAAAATAATTGAAGAGTTAAACATATAGATCTGAAATATAAGTTTGTATATAAGAACTTTAAAAATGGAACTATACAATTGGAGTATATTAACGGTAAAGATCTACAAGCAGATATATTAACTAAAAGCTTAACAAGTGTTTTATATTATAAGAATCGTAAATGTTTAAGTTTAGATAGTTAGAGAGGGCATATTATGAAGCATTATACATTATCAGTAGATTAGAAATCATTATTTTATGTTGAACAATGCTATTTTTAATAAGATGTGTTATTTTGTGAAATGTTACTTTAAATCTTAAGATAATTTTAGAAAATGTCATTAAGAAAGGGTGTTAAGAATATTGTCATTCCATTGCTATGTTTTATGTTTTCTATGACTTTAGATCCGTTTTTGTTTTTCTCCCTAGTTATGCTGCTGGATATAGAGAAAGAAATCCGCGTGCAAGTATGTAAAAGTATTTTATAAGTTTCATTCAAATATACTTATTTTGCTCAAGCACGATACGTACAGTTTGATTAGCTGCGTCATAAAAAAATAATTCTCATATATATTTAAGAATTTTAGTGCCGCTTAAATTTATATAACGGCCACAATTTTTCAATTTATAATTTTTTTTTCTAGGAGCATACTAAATAATTTTATATAAAAAAATTAAATAAGGCGTCTTTTTTTCATGCTTATGTATTTTAAGTATTTGTAACAATTATTACCACATCCCACACAGCATGCAATATTGCAGTAATATAGCAGTAATGTTACAATTTTTTTGGAATATTACGCGGCAATACATCAGTAATATTGCATAAATATTGTTGTAATATTAAATGTCCGCGAGAATCCATCACTTAAATATTTCTGCGATATTTTAATAATATTACGATGATCTGTCTGTAATAATGCGATGATATTTATACAATATTACGGTAATGTTTCGACAATATTACTGATACTGTTCTGCAATATTGCCATAATAATTCTGTAATATTGTCTATAATATTATAATGATGTTTACGTAACGTCGCTCTTTTACTGCAACAGTGACATAACTCAAAAGTCACGATTTTTCAGAAAACGAGTTTAAGTGTTTTAAATCGTTATAACACATCTATTTAAAACATTCAAATTCGTTTTGTGGAAAATCGTGATTTTTTAATTATGTCACTGTTGCAGTAAATAAAAAAATTTTATTTATTTGTTATAATTTCATATAAATTGGTTATTATTACAGTTTTTATTATTATATTATTATATTTTTTTATTAAATTCTAAAAGCATACTTGACATGTATATATGTATATATTATAAGAACATTACTTTATCTATATGTGTGTATGTATCATTTATATATATGTGTGTATTTATATCTATATATATTTCACAGATCGTCTCCTTCGTCTGTTTCCTGTTCGTCATCTTTTCTGTTATCTTTTTCTTCATCTTTCTTTATTCTATAATATAAAGTGATCATTTATATGTATATTCGTTTCGACTGATAAAAATTATTTTATGGATAATAATAAACAAATATATATTACCTCTCTCTCAAAACTCGTTGCGGAGCATTTGCTAACCAATTGCCTATTTTTCTTTGCAACTCGTCTTCTTTGATATTTCTGTCACATTTCATGACTGTTTCTGAAAATCAAAATTCCATAGGATGTAACTTCGTTATCTAATTAATATTACTATAACATATTATATACATAAATCTCGTTGTTTTGCATTTTATAAATCATGTACGTTAAAATATTCTACTTTTCTCGGGCTTAATATTATTTTTCTTGAAAGATTTATTGTAAGGAGAAGCTCAACTATAATTACGTAAAAATTTGGTTTTTTATTGTTTATTTTATTTTTGTCGCTACAAAATAGTTCATAAAAATTAAGAAATTCTAAATTATATTGTATTTATAATATTTTTGTTATTCTTAAATGTTTCTTATTGTGTTTCAAATTGTTATTTTTAAAATAAAATGGTTCAATTGCTTTCAATTACAAAAAAACTGTTGTTTCTCTATACACACTGTAATCTAAAATTATACTTACCAATAATGCATTTTGTGATTTTGAATTTGGACAGAGCTTTTTTCTTCTGTTTTCCAAAATAACTAAATTCACAAGCAAACTTATTTGTGAATGCTTTTGATAGAATATTGGTTGTAATTTCATAAGCATTTCTTCCTCCTCTTTTGGCGAACAGTGTCATCTGCAAACATTACAACTAATAACTACTAATGTCAATATATTTAGCATATGGAAAAGCTACTTCCACAAACTGCAAAAAGTACATGCTAGAGTATATTGCAGTATCAATACTCTACAATTCACCCAACACAGAGGATTTTAGAAATATTAAAAGACTAATATATATATATATATATATATAAGTTATATGTATGTCCAGAGGTAGTTTTCGGGACATTTTGTGCGACGCAATAGCAGTTTTCAGGACTTTTGTTGGTTTTCAGGACTGTCCCGAAAAAATTTATATATCCAAAGGCAGTTTTCGGGGCGTCCCGAAAACTGCCTTTGGATATATAAGAGAACTGTTCTGAAATGTACCTCTTCATATATAATGTTTATATATATAAATCATTTGTATAATGGTATTTTTCAGGACCTATTAATAAAATCCAGAAATTAATACACACCGATGTATATATATCGTAAATCATAATATATATTTCCAAAGTAGTATTTCTAGTAATGATTCTAATAAATATAAGCTTTATATATATATTTCTTAATTAATATACTCACAAGTAAAATACTTAAGTCCCGAAAGGTGCCTTTATATAAGTTGAAATATTAAAACCGTTATTATTTTTAATAATGATGTATATATCAAAAACATACTTCACGCACACATTACAGAAAAAAATATTGATTACAATAATACAATAATAGATAGCAAGTATATGCGTGAGCGGCGCACGAGCAACTGGACCGTGTTTACCCGAACAAAAATAGATTGTAATTATATAAAATGATATGATATAAATTAATTTCATATGATCATATATAATAATATCTAAAATTTGACTGTGTTCATAACACAGATAAAATAAAAAGATATTTATTAAAAAACGCAAAAAAACTTGGCGCTGCTACGGTAAACTACATATTAATTTCATTGCTTTATAATACTTTGTGGTGTAGCAGCGCCAAGTTTTTTTGCGTTTTTTAATAAATATCTTTTTATTTTGATTAAATTTTTTATATTTTTTCATCTTTTAATTAAATATTTTTATTTTTTAAATATATTAAAAAATTTTTTAATTTTATAGAATTTTATAGAAGAGTTTTATAGAAATAGTGTACAACTTTTTTCATAGTTCTTTAGTCCCACTTGGTGCCATTTCCTGATATCATATTTTTTTGTAGAAAGTATATATAATAGCTTTTTTGAAAATTTTAATATACAAGTTTTTTTTGAAAGGTTTTAATATATCTCTTGATAATATATATGACAGGTTTTTTTGAAAGGTTTAATATATACAACAATTTTTTTGAAAGATAAAACAATACGGTTTTGTTTTAGTTGTGACAAGAGCGTGTACTTGGTTCAATTTACATTAGTGTAGTTGTGAAAGTGTAAAGAATATGCTCAAGTGTGTATAACGAATTTAAAACATTACGTTTATAAAAAGGCAGTGTCTAAAACTGTTTGTACAATAATGTTACTGCTAGGAGGACTTTAAATGTACTTGCAGAATTATTTCTGTAAAAAATTGTAAAATAGGTTGTATTGATAGAGCCTATATAGTTCGAATAGAAATCGGAAAGTTTCATAGTTGTATTTCTGCTGTTTTGTTAGATTTTTTTTCGTGGATGGACGCATCGCATTTGCGATTGTTATACGCATTTGCTTTAGTTTCGCGAACAGATTTCTTTTGTATTAAAGATTAATTTCATTAACAATAAGAGATTATTAGGACGCAGATGTTCGTGCACGATCCCGAGTCGGGCGCGGAGAACCACAGCGTGCGAGTGCTCGCTAAAGTGAGGTAGCAAGTTGCTCGCTCTCACTCGCACTCACACGCTGCGGTTCTCCGCGCGCGACACGGGATCGTGCACGAAAATTCACGTCCTATTCATTAGTTTATTAAGATATATAAAACAAATCCATATTCTCTAACAATGTTAATTAATCGTTTTTCATTTTGGAATATCATGCAACAAAGACTCAAGTCTTTATTATTAGATCTATTGAAAATAAAATTGTTCTGGAAACTGCCATTGTATATGTTACAGTTTTAAAACTGATTAGAAAAGATATACATAGTCAATATCTATATTTCAAAAACAATCATAAAATTAGGATAATTATTTAAATAATGTGTTGTGTGTCGAAAGACCACAACGTAATAATTATAGGTTAATTAGGCAATAACAATAATAAACATTTAGGCCATTAATCGAGGCCACTTCTCGAGAATCCTGTGACAAAAGTTATTTAATTATTAAACAATTAGGCGCTGACGCGAGCACTCGTTCTTAGAAGCCCGAGTGTCACTTGCGTCTAAAGTAGGTTAAACAGATCAGCATTTTGGTAACACAATGGATCGATATAGTTCAAGTCTCATTGTGTTCCGAATACTGATCCGTATAAATTAAGGCGGCACACAAGGCGCCGCGGGTTTTTATCAGCAAAGTTCCGGACGAAGCACGACACGTCGCGTACACGCGTAACCACGGTAGTACGGTCGCCGAATAAGTGAGGTGACAAGTGTAATAAGAAGATACCAAATAAAAGCTATTCTATATATATTCAGAAGTGCCTAATTATTCTACACTCTCCGAGTCAAAGCCCCCTTGACCAGCACGGCGAATCCCGAATCTATACGCAGCGCCTACCGCCACCATAGTGGGCGCAACAAATGAATGAAATTGACTATTGCTTTTATTTATTTCAATAATCTAACAAATTTTACTTTATAGGTTTGTTCATGTATGTTTCAATAACAGGACGCGATCATTCTTGTCGCGCGGTAAAAGTTAGTCAATCAACTGATAACTTTTTCATAAAAACAAAAGACGATTGGCTACTGCGTCGTACGACAAGCGTTACCGCGTCCAGTGTATAGAAGCCATAAAACTACATACCGTACATACTATATACGTTCAAGAATTATTTCATTTGATATGTAAAAGTCATTTTTGTTTTGTATGTATATATACGACTGAATACTTATGTGAAAAAATGTCACGATATATATTGTTTTTTTGTAATTGTCATAAATATTACGGAACAAATATGAAACACAAAAGGATGAACGTTAAATGTGCAGTTAATAGAAATTGTAAGAAAACATGTATTATACGTACAATTGCACAGAACAGTAAGTATTCATTTTTATTTTATTTACTTAAAATAATTAAAATATTTTCAGCGCATGTTGCATACATTCAGCATAACCTATTATAACCTATTTGACAGAATATAACCTTTTTAATCAAGTAATCTTTAATCAAGTAACCTTAATAATCAATAAATAAATCAATATAAGCCATAAATATGTATAGATTTTGCACAGTATCGTTATTTTAACTTCCTTTTTAGTTAAATTCTTTTTTAATTAAATTCTCGCAGCAACACGTTTTGATCAATTGTGTCCAAATAAATGAAATTAAATATTCTATTTTTACAGAAAATAAAGACGATCTTTTTATAATCGCTAAAAATTTAAATACAAATAATCCACGCATTTTTCTGGAGAAAATAAAATTAATTATTCATGATAACAATAGTAAGTATTACAATTTTAAATTCTGAAACTACGTGTAATATTTACATTGCATTTTTATTTTCTACACTAAAAATTTTTCTATTTTTTGCAGTAAATACAGAAACATCACAAGATGTTTGCACTATTAATATGAATACTAATAAGCATATTAATACCAATAGTTTGAACAATGCCACTGATTTTGACAATAATACAGAAATTTTTCTTAATAACGAATATGACCATAATGCAATAAATAATGTCAATAATACACATATTGATTCTGATAATGCCATGATACTTTCCAAAGATAATAAGAATAGTAGAGTAAAGACTATAAATCTTAATGTAACAGTTTCCCGTGATAACGATAATAATTATAAAACAGTAGATAGTGATATTAATACCAATAATTATATGAATAATAATAATCCTAATAAGAATATATCATTCTCCTGTGATAATGACGAAGATCATAGCATAGCAGATAAAGCTATTAATGCCAACAATTCTACGAATGATACTGATTTTGATAAAAATGTGATATTTTCTTATGGTAATAAATATGGTCACGATGCAATAAATGTTGAAGATTACGCCAATAATCCTAAGAAACATGCTGATTCTGAGAATGCCATAGTATTTTCCAATAAATGTGATAATAAGCATAGTAGAGTAAAGGCTGTAAATCTTAACGTTACATTTACCTGCGATAAAAGTTACAATACAGTAGATGATGACATTAATGTCAATAATTCTATGGATGATAATAATCCTAATAATAAAATATCACTTTCCTGCAATAATGACAAAGGTCATAACATAGTAGATAGTGCTATTAATGCCAACAATTTTACGAATAATACTGATTTCGATAATAACGTAATATTTTCTTATAGTAATAGCAATGGCTGTAAAACGGTAAATGATGATATCAATACCAATAATTCTACGACTGATAATGATCTTCATAATAATATATCATTTTCCTTGGATAATGATAAAAATCATACTATAGTAGATAGTACTATTAATGCCAACAATTCTATGAATAATGTTGGTTTTGATAATAATGTGATGTTTTCTCATGATAATGACAATGGCTGTAACACTATAGATATTAATATCAATAATTTTATGAATTGTAATAATTCTGATAATAATATGACATTTTCTGATAATGACAATGCCAATAATTCTGAAACTGGTGTTGTTCTCAATAATGTCATGATATTTTCCTATGATGATGACAATAATTCTAGTATATTGAATGATCTCACTACTGCCAAAACTTCTACGATTTACAATAATAGTGATAATAATATAATATTTTCCTGTGATGATGATAACATTATTAACAACACACAAATTGCTTGTGCAAATATAACAAATACTTCTGAATATCTACCTTCAGCATCGGAAATTACAGTTGAAAACGAAACTACAGAACATGAAAGCATTCACAATAATAATTCTACAACTAATGATAAAAATTCTTCAGAATCACTGATAGACATTTCTTTTATAAATACATTTGGTTGTAAAGAAGACAATTTACATATTTCATTCTCCCAGCCTAAGGGACTTCAAAAAAAGAATTTTTGTTACTATTGTAAAAAGTTTCAAAGTAAAATTGCACGCCATTTAGAAAACGTGCATAAATTGGAACCTGAAGTAAAAAAATTTCTGTTATTGCCAAAAGGTGATCATATTTTTTAATTTTAATTCTATAGAATATTGTATATTTTTTATAAATAAAATAAGTATTAATAATCTTGTTAATATGTATATACATTTTACACAAGTTTATTAATATGCATTTCTTTATTAATATGCATTTCTCAATATTATTTTTGTTTTAGGTAATTTAGAGAGGAAAAAAATTATCGAAACTATTAGAAGAAAAGGAAATTTCATATTTAATACAGATCCTGCCATAAATACAGGAGAGTTAATTGTTTGCCGAAGACCTGCCAAAAATAGTTGTAAAACAGTACGAGATTTTACGAGCTGTGCAAAATGTAAAGGATGGTTCACTAAAAATAATATCAGGCATCATTTTAAGCAATGTGTAGGTGTATCCAAAGGCAGAAGTGTACAAATTTTAGGACGTGCTGTGATGGGAAGAATACATGAATGTGCAAGTGAGACAGTAAGAAAAGTTTTATTCTCAGTTTTGAGGGAAGATGATGTTACACGATGTATTAGATACGATAAATTATTGATAACATTTGCAAACAAATTATGTATCAAGTACAATCTTCAGCATCAACAAGATATGATACGTGCTAGACTTCGACTATTAGGACGGTTTCTTATCGCAGTAAAAGAATATAATCCTGATGTAATAGAATTTTCTGATATATATAATCCTTCTATATATGATGATTGTCTTAAAGCAGTAAATAAAATAGCACATTTTGATAGCATTAATAAAAAATATGGTGCACCATTAGTTGCATCAAATATTGGGACAAATTTAAAACAAATTGGCAATTTGTTAATAACAGAGTGCATAAAAACAAATGATATAAAGAAGCAAAATAGTACAGAAAATTTTTTAAAATTAGTACAAGAAGATTATGGGATTTCTATAAACAAAACAGTGGAAGAAAATATAACACAATATAAAAGACAGAAAAAAGTTACGCTTCCATCTATGGAAGATATAAAAAAGCTACACTCATATCTAAAAAACAAAAGAAAATTATTATACACAAAACTTCAGAAGAAATTTATGTACAAAACATGGCTGGAACTTGCAAAAGTTACACTTACGTCTACACAAGTTTTTATCAGGAGAAGAGCAGGAGAAATTGAACGTGTTACTATAGAAGATTTTAATACTCGCGAAGGTATAACAAAAGAAGCATATTTTGATTTATATAAATCATTAGGAACCAATTTACAACAGGTAAAAATTATTTTTTTATGTGTAAATAAAATACAAACTAATATGCAATGCAAAATAAAAATTCTATAACTTTTTTATGTAGGTTGCTGATAAATACGTAAGATTCTTAATTCGTGGAAAATTAGGACGCACAGTGCCTGTCATTTTAGACATGGAATTAGTTCAATGTAGTGAATTAATTTTGAAGCACCGACAGGATGCAAATGTTTCTGAAAAAAATCCATATGTATTCGGCATACCTAATAGCAGTAAGCGCTATTTCAAATATTTAAGGGCATGTATCCTTATGCGATATTTTTCTAAAAAATGTAGTGCACAAATATCACATACATTAAGAGGCACTGAATTACGCAAACATATTGCTACAGCGTGTATTACGTTGAATTTATCTGAAAATGAAGTGGATGATTTGGCGAATTTTATGGGACATCACAAAAAAATTCATAAACGCCACTACCGGCAATCAATACCAGCAGTAGAGATCATTCGTATGACAAAGTTTCTTCAAGCAGCATTAGGTGAAAATATGCAACAAGAATCTAATAATAGTGATTCAGGTATAATTATTTACCTTTATTACTCCATATATTTATATAGTTCTTTTTATAAAATACATTAACTATTGTATAACGTTTTTCTATATTTTTTATTACACATACGTATTTTATCAAAAGACAAAATTAGATAAAGGCATCTATAATCCGATTCAAAAAATTAATAATAAAAATAATGTTATAAAAATGTAATATTAAATCATAACAAAATAATGAATGCATTAAATTATTCCTCATAACAAAAATATTTAAATTTCTAATTCATACATATATAAATTATCATCTACCCTGATAGCCAAGCATGTTTTGCAAAATCAAGCAACTTAATGCTGAGCATGAATTTTCGACTAGTTGCTGTATATTTGTTAAAAACGTAATGCATAGTCATACGTATTCAACAACACGGGAGCAGATTTGAAACATTTCGTGTCAGCAGATTCAGAGCAAACGGAGAGCAACTGTTGCTCATTTTGTTGCCAACAAAATGACTTCTATTCATGGAAAACATTTTGCTTTGTCATTCATTTTCGACAACATAAGAGCAACATGACGGTGATAGAAAAAGATAATGATGTCTGTGCTTTTGTCGTATATTTGTTAAAAACTATTTAAATATATTAATTTGTTAAAAACTGTTTAAATATGTTAATTGTGCCTTGTAACCAATATAAAATGTCGAAAATGACCTATCTTTGTGTATGTGTGTATGTGTGTTTGCGCGAGTGCGTGCAATTTAATAAATAAATAAGTGATACATCGACGATACTTGTGGCAAATTAACACAGCTTTACCTATAAATATTTGCGGCAAGGTATATACAGGGTGTCCCATTTAACTTGAGACAACTAATAATTTCAAAAAATAATTGTACGAAAAAATGTCCCAAATAAACTTTTAATATTATCAAAGGGGACGTCTGCCTGTGTGAAAATTAACCCGCCCCCATCGCCCCTTAGGGGTAGGGCGGGTGCAACTTTGAAATTTCAAATGAGAACCCCCATTTTTTATTGCAGATTCGGATTCCTTGGAAAAAAATACGTAAGTTTTGTCCGAGACATTTTTTCGAATCGTGATAGATGGCGCTGTAATCAGTGAAAATTAGTTTTTGCCATTTTCTCTCACAATTAGGTGCTTTATTTCGGTGAGTTCCCTTGCCTCTCACTATTCAATTACAATAAATGCTCGAAATGATGACCTTCCATTTCGATGCATTTATTAACTCGAGCTTGGAATGCTTGTACATATGTAGAAAGTGTATCTGGCGTTATTTGTGCGCAAGCATATCTAATACGTTCCACCATGTTTTCTCGAGTATTTGGTACTTCTGTATACACTTTTTCTTTAAGGTAACATAAAATTATTTCAACTTTCAAAATTATTTCAAAATTATTTCAACTTTCTCCTCTAAAGATAAATAATCCATTATTTATTTGCTGAAATAAAGAACGCGTCCGTAAAAAAACAAGTAGCTAGCGTATGTATTACTGAAATTTACTTGACTTGAAATTTAAAGAATCCAGTTATTGAAGAATTGTTCTGACTTAATTTCTTTCATTTATTTTGTTTCTCCTTTTCAGTATTTTCAGTATTTCAGAAATTTAATACATATGTAGATGCCTCATAGTTTTGGATTATTTATCTTTAGAGGAGAAAGTTGAAATACTGCAAATTAACTATTTCTAACATTGTAAACAATTTTTAATATCGGCCGCCAATGAAGTAGTACGCACGCACGCACATACATAAATACATACATACATACATATATATATATAAAATACATAGAAACACATGTAGACATCTCACTCGTCCAAATGCGTAAGTAACACGTGAGTAGACACGTATTCGGCGAGTGAGACGCCTATAGGCGCTTCTATTCGCGGTGTGAAAGTTTTATTGGCTCTAAAAAGGGCCGATCGTATGACTAGCGCGGAAGCTTCTTAGTAGTCCGTCCAATATCCGGACCGGTCAATAACTTGATTGATTCGACGGGGTATCGAATCAATTAAGTTAGCGAGAAAATCTGGTCAAAACCGAAGTTCTTCCCAGATTTCTCTTGCATGATTAACTAGCGCTGCTGCCGTTTTTTTCTTTCTTGGCTCCCATCGTCGAACCATTTGTGCCCAAACATTTTCGATCAAATTTAGATCTAGTGAACGAGCAGGCCAGTTAACCAATTGGATCTCCGGATGATTCCGAAACTATGTTTGTGTTTCATGCGATGTATGGACTGCGGAATTATCCTGCATTAATCGGATTACTGGCATGTTTTCTGCGGAGTAGATTGCGCGTACTGATGGAAGAAGAACATCTTCCAGTATGCGAATATACTCCACAGAGATCATACGTGTGGAAATTTCCACCAGCTCACCAATTTTAGTGCCTGAAATCCAGCCCCACATTGCGCATAAAATCCTTCCACTTCTGTGGATAGGCACAACATGGTTTGGATTCAACCGTTCACCTCTTGGTCGCCATACATAAAATTGGCGGTCGGCATACGATATAAAAACCTTTTCATCGGTCCAGATCGTGGCCTCCCACTCTTCACGACTCGTTACCAGGTTTTCCAAAGAAAACGCGATACGCTGTTCTCGATGAACGGGAGTCAGCGGAATTTTGCGGGCTAGACGGCAGCAATGATACCCGATTTCGTTGAGACGTCGCCGGGCAGTCCTCTCGGATATGTGGACGTTCGCCGCGTTGATAGTCTGCTGGACGGTACCGAAGGAGTTATCAGAAACTGCGGCAACGATAGCTTTGTCTTCTTGTGCACTGGTCTTACGAGGACCACAATTATTTCGACGAAGATCATGCAAAACATGATCACCATCTTCAATAAACCGTTGGATCCATCGTCGGACAGTTTTTACAGAACAAAAATAGCAGCAGCAATTTCTGCCACTGCTCTTCCCACCTGCCACTGTCCGACAATACGACCTCGTATCTGAGGACACAAGTTCTGAGGCATCGTTATATTTATCGCGATTCACGTCCGCTTGATGCTATGACACAACGATAATTAATTGAATAACAAAAAAAAATCAGAAGTGCGGTCTCTTAGTAATAAATCAATAAGAAAAAAGAAAAAAGAAAGTGACACACAGGCAAACAAAAGTGCGATATTCTACAACTATTTCATTGGCGGCTGATATTAAAAATTGTTTACGATATTAGAAATAGTTAATTTGCGAAACTCTGCACAAAAATGACTTTCAGAATGAAACGCTCGCGTAAAACAATCAAAACATATTGCAAAAAGTTGTAATTTTTAGCTAATTAATATAGTTTAGAATGAAAAAAGATCATGCTATATTCGCAAAATTAGCACGCCAGTTGATATATCTGAACAGTTGATGTATCTGAAAATTATTATCATCAGCGTATTCTATTCATTATACCACGTATAAAAGCATAAAAATAAAATCATCGAGAAATGACTACCAAATATTTCGTATTTAAGGCTAAAAATATTAGAGTAAGATGCAAAATACCTTGTAAAGAATTCATTTCTAACTTAATTATTTTTCTACACAGAACGATGAAAGGAATTAACTTAAAAAAAGCCATGGTTTGGCTTTCAAAAAGTAGAAGTAATCATATCTCGGAAAAAGACCTCCACTTAAAACAAACTGTGCTGATTGGATGTCTAGAATATCTCCCGCGCAACCAAGCAATTTTTCTATGATATACATATTTTTGAATAAATCTTATATTTAAACATTTATTGGAGACAGTATGTTTTAGCGACTTATCCTGATTCATTATTACTAATTTTGCTTATAATAAAAAAGTTATTAATTACGCAATCATAAATAAACCAATAATTTATCAGGACAAGCGTGTATTTTTGTTACGGAAGCAAACAATTCTTATATTCGTATAATTAAACATTTCAATACAAATTTTTATTCTTCATTAAATTAAACCTCTTTATATGATATAATAATTAATAGAATGAATGCCGGCGGTCAGTGCACGCGGCTCAGCTACGTTTTTTAAAGGAAAGAAAGAAAAGCACGACACATAGGTGTTAGAGCGAACGAGACATCGATAAAGACACCGAGCTGCTCTAATTGTCTCGCTCGCATTTCCTTCATTAGACGGTCGCATGAGGAAGACAGCTATAGGGACACCACTAACTTGACATCACGTCTTGTAATGCTTTCTCTCTCGATCGTCCGATTTGCGCTAAGGATGCAAGATGAAAATATCCGCTACTACTATTCCCCTTGCTGCTCGCTGTGCTCTTCGCTTCAAACAACACGTCAAATACGCGTTTGTGTGAATGCGTGTGACGCCTTCGGTTGTTTCACACACGTATACCGTTGCCGGCAAGGGACACCATACGTGCCGGTACGTGTACATCTCCTCCCAAACCTGCATCTCCATAACACACTAGTGGATGCTTCTCTTCTTCTCTAATATAAACTAAACTTAGATTCTTTGTCCCTGTGAGATATCTTAATATTCTTTTGAGATGTTGCTACACCGCATTCGGATATTTATCTTGATATCTACTAAAGTAGTTTATGGCAAAACTTAAGTCTGGACGTGAACTTAACATTGAATACATTAAGTAGCCTATTAATTCGTTCACTTGTTTATCTGTAGTTTTATCACTTTCAATTCAAGTTAAATCTGATTTAGATTCATTAGGTGTTACACACTGTTTGCAATTTTCAAAATTAAATGTTCTTAAAATTCCTAGCAAATATCGTTTTTGGTTAATTTAATTTGGTTAATATACCCTTTACTTTATTATATTCTATTTCTAATCCAAGAAAATTTTTTTAATTTTCTTTATCTTTTATATTAAACTCTTGAATTAATTTGTTTTTATAGTAATCTATACAACTTAAATTTGGATTTGCTAGTATTATATCATCAACATATAGCAATAAGTAAACAGTTTTTTTTATATTTCTTAAAATATAAGCAGTAATCATTGTTTGATCTTTCAAAATTCAGACTTAATAAAAAATCATTAAATCTATTGTTCCAACATTGGACGATTGTTTTAGCCCGTAGAGCGATTTGTTTAACTTGAACACATGGCCAATTTTATATTTAACACCTTCAGACGGATAAATATAAATATCTTTCTTTAAATTTTTATGGAAAAATGCAGTTTTAACATCTAGTTGTATAAAATGATATTGAAATTGATTTCCTATAGCTAATAAAATTCTTATAGTGAACATCTTTGCAACGGGTGAATATAATTCATCATAATTAAATGTTTTTTTTTTTGCGCAAAATCTCTTACAACTAATCTTGCCATATTGATTTAACTTATCTTTTTCAAGTGGTTTGTAACTATATACCCATGTTGTTCGCTATTCGACTCGGTCCCGACGGTTTCTGGGACTTGGAGTGCCTTCGCGATAGTTAGAACAGTTTGCCGCTACTGTCTCTCGGCCGTACAGAAAACGGATAAAAAATAACTCTCGTATGGTCGTTAACACAGTTTTATTGATTCGGGCGTTGTGTTATAAATACAAGCCTTATAATTCGTACTCGTTAGACCGCAATAATAGTTAATTTAGGTGACTAACTACACGCGGGATAGGTCCCGTGTAACGTCCGTACCGCGCGTGCTAAACGGGTTAACGTTCGCGAATGGTCTGTGTGCTCTCTTCTCGCCTCTCGCGAACAGGAGGTCTCCCTCCCGGCCCCGACCCTCGTCGCCTAGCTCCTCAATCCGCCAGAGCGCGAGTGTCGGTCCGGAAGAAGACGTCTCTCAAGCGCCTCGCGCAGATTCCGCAAAGCACTGGAAGGCCCACGGAAAGTTCCGGAAGCCCGGTGACGCGCAATGCAGGCGCGAAGTGCAAACACATGTTGTATCCAATATTTCTACATCTTTAGGTTCAACAACTGACTTCCATGTATTCACTTTAATTATAGATTCTATTTTTCTACTCATTGCGTTCTCTCACAGATTCTTATTTATTCTATTTCTTAAATCATCATAATAATTCGGAACATTTTCTACAAAAGACATAGCATCAAAAGCCATATACATTTCGAAATCATTAAATTTTTCTGTATGTTTTATATTTTTTTTACTTTTAATCTTTACATTTTCATCTCTCTGTGGTTCTAATTCTTCAGTTTCTAAAATTGCATCATTATCATCATCTACGTCACTATTCATATCTACATCTTTGATCCTGACAATGTTACTTTTCTCATTTTGTTTATAATAAAAAATATCTTTATTTAATACTACATTTCTAGAAGTTTGAATTTTTTCTTTTTTGACATTCCATAATCTGTAATCATTATTTGCGTACCCCATCATTATACACTTTTCAGATTTCTCATCAAATTTACTTCTAAATTGACCCGGCACATGTGATACGCCATTGTACCAAAAACTCTCCAGTTTCTAACATCTGGTTTTCTATCATACCATAGTTCAGCAGGAGTAATTGATTTGTGCTTGGTCTACGATTTAAGATATACGCCGCTGTTCTTATCGCTTTATTCCAAAAATGTTGTGGTATTTTTGAATCATTTATCATTAATCTTGCTTTTTCCATTAGACTGCGATTATAACGTTCAGGCTTTACCATTCTGCTGGGGAGTATATTGTATAATTTAACAACAGTGCCGTTTTCTTTACAATAATATATCCTTTCATTTGAAACGTACTCTTTGCCATTATCGCAAAATGACTATTCGTTTATTAAATTTAGTTTGTACCATTTGTATATATTCTCTAAAACAACTAAATACTTTACTTTTGGCTTTAATCATATAAACACAAATAAAATTCGAAAAATCATTCATAAATGTAAAGAAATATTTATAACCATCATGTGAAACTGGATTAATCGGACCACAAACATCTGAATGTACTATTTGTAGAATACGTTTATTTTTCTTTCTCGTTCGAAATTGTAGCTTTCTCATTCTTCCATATGTTGCGTTGTCTTTCCGATCGCAACCGTAAGTTCGAGATCCGCTTGGGGAACGGGACGTACTGCTTAGAGGTGTGGAATAACTGGACGCAAACCTTGCCTCGAACAATTTATTTAATCACTCACAAACCGCCAGGACGGTGTTAGATTTTCGTGAGCCGTGTACGGACACGGGGAAACGAGTCGGTGTATTCGCGTATCGTAAACTGAATCCGTCGCTGCTTGCGCGCGACTGTATTTATACGAATCGGCAATCAAGAGTTTTGTAATATTATTGATATGTTATTGTTGATATTTCTCGGATTGCTGATTCGTGTCACCTTGAATCCGAGGTTGTTTCTCTGCAGCCTCATCGTTATTCTTTATTTGCTAAATAATTTTTTCTTAGTATTTTTATTTTGGTATTTAACTTAATTAACCTTATAGCGACACGTTGTGTGTTACGACACACAACACATATACGCATGATTCACAAAATTCTACTTTCCTTAACTTTCATTTTTTAATACCATCAACCATATCATTATTTATTAACTTCTTTAAATATGAATAACCTAAATGTCCATATCTCTTGTGCCATAACTTAAGATTTCATCTTCTTTGTCAATATTTAAACATTCACTTTTCAGTACTTTAAAACATATTTCATACAAATAATTTCTGAGACCCAAACCAATTAATCTATTTCCATCCCATAACTTTACCTTTTTTAAACACTACTTTTATATTGAACATTTCTAACTTTTTAACAGACATTAGTTTTTCCTTAGATTTAGAACATAAAAACATTCTTGATTGTGCATTTAATTTTGTTGCCATTTACATAACTATAAACATTAATATTTCCAATACCTACCGCTTTTAGATAATTTTTATCCTTAGCAACTGCTATTCTTATTTTCTCATTTAATATATAATTATAAACTTTATAATATAATTATAAAGTCACTAAAATATTTCTTATTATTTACCAAATGATCAGTACATCCCGAATCAACAAAAAACAGAATATTCTCATTTCTTACGGTATCTACGCCATCATTCCTACTACTTATAAAACATATACTATCTTCGCGAGTTTTATCCGTTTCGACATAGTCTCCTTTTCTCATTTGTTGGTGTAGTTGGTTCGTCTAAAATGTGATTGATTATTCCAACCTTGTTGACCTCTTTTGTTAGTAGCATTCCCACGGTTCGTACTGCTTTGATTCACACCTCTCCTACCTCTAGTTCCCCGGAATGTATTTTCTTAAGTATTATTATAATTTGGTTGAATTTGGGATGTCTTTTTACAGTATTTTTTAATATGTCCACTCTCACCACAATTGTGACACTTTATATTAGATATAAATGCAGCTTCCTTTATTAATTCATTTTGATCTCCATCATTTTCCTTTCTTTTCTCAGACTCTATTCTTTATTTTGCGTTTACATAATTTAAGTCCAACGTCTCGACTGTTCTCAAGGACAATTACCACTGTCTCATATGATTTTGGTAATTCGAGAAGCAATGTACAAATAGCATCCTTTTTTTTATATCAATACCTGACGATTTCAGCTGACATAAAACACGGTAGAATTTTAATAAAAAGTCTTCTAACTTTTCTTCTTCACTCATTTTCATCGACATTAATTTCCTTCTAAAAAATATTTTTCCAGACAAACTCTTTTTTTTATATACCTCTTGTAAACTTATCCACATATCATATGCTGTTTCTTTACCTCTAATAATATCTATTTGCGTATCATTAATACATTGTACAAGTATAGATTTGCATTTATTTTCTTTTTTTTGGCTTTTTCTTTCTGCTTCAAAGTATCATAATTTTCATCACTATATTTAACAAGTATCATATCCTCTACATTAAGTTCTGTCAATATTGTTTTTACTCGAAATTTCCAGAAATCATAATTATTGCCACTTAATGGATCAATGTTATAACTGTTATTCTTATTATGGGCCATTTTGAAAATGAGCCAGCGATAATACAAAGCAAAAATATAACCTGCTTTAAAGCCAATTGTCTCACTTAATTATTGCAATTTTAGGCCTATAACTTCTTAAATATATATGAGAATTATTTCTTTATGATGTAGTTAAACAAATTGTATGTATAGTGCTTGAGCAAAATAAGTTTATTTGAATCAAACTTATAAAATACTTTTACATACTTGTACGCGGTTTTTTTTCTCTATATCTGACAGCATAACTAGGGAGAAAAACAAAAATGGATCTAAAGTAAGAGAAAACATAAAACATAACAATGGAATGACATTATTCTTAACAAAATCCATTCATAAAAAATATAATTAAAAAGAAGCATTTATTTTCGTGTATTTGTGTCTAAATTTTCAATGTTATTCTTATGAATGGTCGATCTTTGAATAGTTATAAGTTTATGAAGAAAGTTGTACAACAATTCTGTTAAGATTGTTTTAAAAAATAATCTTAAGTTTCACCTTTACAATTGATATTTCTCGAAGATGTCTTTGCTTAATAAAGCGATATTAAATTTGAATAAATAATTTTAAACATCAAACTTCAAGCTTTATATTTGTACACATATTTGTACAAATTTGCGTAACATAAAAAATTTGTATAACTACTTTAAATTGTTCAAATTTATAAATTTTTTAGATTTAATTCTTTTTTAAAATTTTTACATCGCTTTCTAATGCAAAAAACTCCTCCTCTTCGAAAAACTTTGACATATAAAAATAAAATATTGCTTTACTTTATATTTTAGACAAAAAATATGTAAGTAAAGTAATGTGAAATCCTTAATTCGATTCAATCAAGCTGATATCTGCAATAATTTTTACTTTATTAATTAAACTATTTATTCAATAGTTATATACAAATTAAATACTTCAGACTATATGGAAGCGATATATTAAAAGAAAAAACAAAATTGTGTTAATTTTAGGAAAAAGATTATATTTTTATTTGTGACTTGAAACAAATAATTTCAGCTTATATAACTTTTAACATATACATAGTTTAAAGAAACAATTACATATTAACCACGTTGTGTTTTATAAAATCCTACAAAACTAAATGTAGTATTTAGATTTTGTGTATATATAGTATATATATTGTGAATGCATATAGTATTTTAAATTGCATATTAACTTCTATGTCTAGTATGGATATTTTAAACAAATGTCATATTATTATTAACCATTATATTTGCATGCCTTTAATAGGTTCGATGGAATTAATTGTTTCATTAATTACAGCAACGACTTTGTCATTGTCCATTATTGTCATGTGAGTGCCTTCAACATAGTGTATTTCTATTTTTCCTTTAGTAATCTGCAAGTAACTTTATATTAATTATAATTGTTCTGCTGTATAAATTATTTTTTTATATATTTCAATTACCTTGTGCAAGCCATAGTCTTCTTGAGGAAAAAGTAACGAATATGTCGTGGGCTTCAGAAGTATTATAGGTGATTCGATTTTCGGTACTTGTGTCACATCGTATTCATGAAGACCGTTCAAATGCTTATATATTGTTGTGCACAAAGCTTTTCTTTTGTCAATCATTACTTGTGAATAAGCCGAAGAAACATGTTTCAAAAAAATTTCTAACTTTTCGTCCCAATTAGTATTAGTACATTTGTTCAACTCCAACACAAACTGAAAAGATTAGATTTGTGAATTTTGCCGAAAAGTCCATCATTTCAGACCATCATCAACGACTATATATACCTTTCCACTAGCTGCTGGTTGAAACAAATCCATTATACCCAAAAGAACATTATTCTGAAATTCATCTAACGCAGTGAAAGGACAAATTATATTAGCCATTGCCTTTATATGCTCGGGTGCTCCATCGATGAGTATCAATCGGCCTTTGAGATTCATTTCTTCTAACTTCCGCGCTAATTCAATTGCAATTGTCGATCCATACGAATAGCCGACTAGTACAAAATTCTGTGGCAATTTTTGTTCTCTGCTCAAAATGTGCTAGAAACACATAAAAAACAGTAAAATATAAAAAAACTTAACAGAAAAAAATGGGATTGAAAATATCTTGAACTGTAATCTTGTTATCATTGTATTCTGGCATGCAGTATTTTATTGTATCACAATCTGTTTCCTTCTTTCTACATTATGGAGTCCAGTTGTTAATTAAGTGAAGAATTTACCTCTAAAAGGCTATTAGTGATATCTTTTATTGATGTTAAGTCTGTGCCGATGTTATGCGTGTTGTATTGCAAACACGTCGCTGAACCTTCGATTTTTGGCACCAGCAAATCAAAGACGTTTGCACAACCTTCTATACCTGGCAATAGGAATATTTCGCTTTCCGTCGTGCTTTTTTTCGTCGAAAGCTTTCTACAAACATCGGGTATCAATTGATCATTGCCTGATATGCGAATGAGCAATTTCATTCCTGTTATCTCGGTGAGTTCCTCGTCCTTCATATCTTTCTCAAACATTTTGGCGAGCTTAGCGAAATTGAGATCGCGAATATCCTGCGCGGTAAGGAAAATCTCATACTCCCGTTCCAAGGTCTGTTTAATTTCCACGGCCATCATCGAGTCCATTCCAAGCTCGGACAAAGGCATGTGATGAGCCACGGTACTCATGTCCTTCAGATCTATATTTAATTAATTTTTTATATTTAGTTTTAATTATTTAGTTTATATTAAATATTTTAATCACATTTAATTAAACACATTGATCTTCTTTATCAAATAAATTCAAATTGAAATAAATAGATTAATCAAATTGTCTAATTTTTTTAATGTTATTAACTCACTCATAATATTGGCCACAGTTTCGACAATACTGGATGCGTCAAAAGTGTTCAACCGCTTCTCGGCTACAACCATGCTCGCCACTATAGGCTGTTTTTGTAACAAAAAGTCCTCAAGTTTTGCGATGCAGGATGTTATCTTTTGCTGCAAAGTGCCGCCGATAACCATTTCTTTGTCGTTGTCTTGCATATCAGCCACGAGGCCGACATCGCCGACCGCACCCCATTGAACCGCTAGTCCATGCCGACCCTCTTGCACTCGTCTCTCGCAAATTCTCTCCATGATGGAATTTGCCATACCGTAATTGGTCTGTCCGGCATTTCCTCTGCCGCAAGATACCGAAGAGAACACAACAAAGTGACGAAGCTGAGGACATATCTTTCTGGTCAAATGATCCAAGTTCTTCGTGGCCCAAGCTTTCGCTTTGAAGGGCTCCTGGAACGTCTCTACAGTTTGATTCCGGCAAATTTTATCATTCAATACCACAGCCAGGTTGAATATAGCGTCCACCGGTGCCAGTTTTTCTGCCGATTTCAGCATATATTCGCAATCTTTGACGTCCGATACATCGACGTTCGATATGATTAGCACTTTCACTCCGTAAGATTTCCACAGATCGATCTTCATCTGCTGATATCCGTTTCTTACTCCGGCGCGCGAGATGAACACCAGATTCTGAGCGCCACGAACAACCAGCCAGTCGGCTAATTCTAAGCCGAAGCCACCCAAGCCGCCTAAGATGATGTATGATTTGTTTGATAGACAGTAATAACGTGGAAGTGCAAGAATGGGTGCGCTCATAGATTCATCTTCTTCGTGTATTTTTATGATTATCTGAAAGTACGTTAATTTAGTTAACTCAGTTTTTTATTTCATGTATTATGTTTTATTCTTAATTGATCAACCGTAATTATGCCACAATTAATTCCAGTTTAATTGATTTACCTTTCCTATATGCTTTCCAGCTGCCATGTATCTGAATGCAGCCTCCACTTCATCTTTTTTGAAAATCTTTCTGGCAATCGGTTGAAAAGCTTTATTTGCAAGATTTATGGCCACTTCCATGTTCAAACGTTCTTTTAGTTTTTCCGGAGCTGTGAATATATTATCCAACATAACGCTGTAAAATGAAATTCCTTTCGAAAGCATCGACAGGTTCAACGAATTATTGGCCATAAAATCGTATTTGCCTATTTCCAGAAAACGCCCGTCCTTCGCCAGGCAACGGATGGACGTTTGGAGTTTCTCTTCGGCGAGCGAGTTCAATACAATGTCCACGCCACGGCCGTTGGTCTGATTAAATATCATTTGCTCAAAACTGTTGTCGCGCGAATTTCCAATGTGATTCTCTGGGATGAACGGGAACGTGTCTCTGATAAACTTTCGCTTTTCCGGAGTGCCAACGGTGGTGAATATCTCGCAACCTTTGTGATGCGCAAGATGAATCGCAGCTTGGCCCACGGCACCGGTACCGGAGTGGATAAGTACTGTGTCGCTCTTTTTCATATTTGCCTTGATAATTAATCCGTAACAGCACGTGCCGTAAGCGCACGGAACCGTTGCAGCGTCTTCCATGCTCCACTCGTCGGGAACATTCCAGCATAAGTATTTGGCGGATGTGCACATATTTGATATGGATCTGTGAATTAAAGAATTAAAATTTTTTTATATCTAAAAAAAACAGGATTATCTAGAAAAAGGATAACTTGTAGGTTTTACAGTAAATATAGCAATATTGTTTATAAAAAATTTATGCACTTCAAAAAAATAATTCTACGTTTGTGCTTTGGCTTTACAAAATTTTGCAACATTTATAATACAAATTTTTTTACATAAATACTTTTTTAATTATTTTTTATTTTTTTATCACACATGGACATACAATATATACAAATACAATATATTAATTGATCCAAAAAAAGGCTTACTTTAAAGTACATCAATCTTTTTTATATACAGTATACTTTTAAATGATTGTGTAAGAATAACGTACCTGTTTTCCCAAATTCCCATTACTCTCTGTCCAGTATTATTGACGCCGACATATTCCATACCCACCATACAATCCTCGAGACGTCCACGAGTTGAATTGAAACCATCTCCTGCAAGTTTGCCGGATGCTATCATTACATCTTTGAAATTGATAGACGAGTAAGCTATGTGAACGAGATTATTCTCCTTATAATCCGGTGTAATCGGGCCCTCGATCCAGCGAAATGAACTCAAATCACCGCTCACCTAAATGAGAAATATCTTTTATTATGATAGAACTGTAAGAATAACTTTTTTAATTAATTTATGAAACATTTATACCAATTGATTGACAAATGCGTGGTACACGAGCTTCGGTGTCAGCGGCGATAACGGAAGATGTCTATATGAACCCCATGTTTTACCCGGATGCAAGACATTTATGATAAGATCGATCCGGAGTTGCTCCGCGTATAATGACTCGTGCAAAGAAAACTCCGGTGCAGTTTCGTCTTGAATAAACACTCCTCTGATCGATTCGCCACCTGGTTCCATCCTCAAGCAATTGATGAGGCCCAACAAGCCGCATTCCGAATCTTTCTCGCTGACTAAAATTATTTTCACAGCGTTTTTTAACTCATTCTCCGCGTTCAAGATCGATTTAAGCTGCTCTAACCAAGAGAACTCATAATTGTTTACGTGAATAACTTCAGTTTTCCTCGTCGACTGTTCTCTCTTCTTTAACAGTATAATGTGCTCTTTCTGCGTGCGTTTCTCAAGTACTACTGCTAAATTGTACTTTTCGGCAGTCGCAATGTCGTCTTTCGTGAAGGACTGTTCTCGTGTCAATAAGAATCCATTGTTTTGTAACACCGGCAAAATTTCTTTTAAGGTCTTGCTCCTGTTCTTCGTGAACAAATTGTATCCTGTGATTAATATCGCATTATCGTCATTCGGCAACTTCTTCGATTGCGAAATTGTGATTTTTGAAGGAAGAGTAACGCAATCGAAGCGATCGGTTCTGCTCACCAGAGTAATGTTTGGTTGAAGCGACGGTAGATCATTCAAGATATCGATAAACAATGTTGATGCTATTTCATCTGTTTCTACTTTGTCATCATCTTCGATCAACTCGATAATATTTACTTTTATCACTTGATGATATTCCAGAGCAAGATGCGTCGACAGCATCACGCCTTCCCGCCATGAAACCTCGGCTCCGTCGCGATGAGCTATGAATCTGTACTCCTCGAGAACGGGCTCTTCCGCTGGCTTTCGACGAATTATGGAAGTAGCTTTGATTCCGCGAATTTCCACACCGCCGGATACTACCGCGTTGTAGGTTTTGTACACACGCACAGGAAACTCTAAAATAATATTTATAAATATTATATTTTTCTATGCTCAAACTTCATATACGTTAAACAAATTTCTTTATTTGAATATTAGTCACAATATTTAAAGTTTCATTAAAAAATTAATACTAAAAAGCTGTTAGAAAGAAAATAAGTCGACAAACTTACGATAATCGTTAGCTGCTGCGTTCCGTATTTGCTGTATGTGAAGTTTCGTATCGATTACCAACTTTTGTATTTCCGTGGGAACGTGAAGACTCTTCGTGTCTATCCCGAGGATTTTCATTTGCAGCATATTATCCATAAATGTTACCCAATTGTACATCCAAGCTATGTGCCCTTGTTTTCCCGTAGTCGACGAACTCTTCAAACCCCGAAATATGCCGGCGTATTGATATCCGCGTAGTCTGAGTTCCTTGTAGATATCTTTTGTGTTCATTACTTCCTCCTCATTGTCGTCCTCTTGATTTAAAAATTGTCTCGGTAACTTTTCTTTGGTAATATCTGTCGGTTCACGCACAGTGCCAGTGACAACGGCATTATCTCCTTCCATGACTTCAAACTTTCCAGTTGCTGCAATAAATAATCTTGAATATTTCTCTTTATCACATAAATTGAGTATTGTCATTCTTAATGCAGCAAATAAAATAGCTTATTGAAAAATAAATTTTTTAAATAAAATCTACCTTTCTGCACCATTATTGTTAGATACACGGGTCCTTCTTTCGGAAAGTGCGTTGCCCGAATGAACTTGACATTTTCAAATACGATTGGCATCTCGGTATACGATAGATTTTTCAGCAAACCCATCGTTTCCCAAACTAGCATGAGATATCCAGTAGCCGGCAATAACTGTCTTCCGTCAATCACATGACCGCTCATATATTCGTAATCTTCGTCAGTTAGCGCAACTTCAACCATCCTTTCTCCGTTACAGAGTCTCGTCTGCATTTTATGACACGTTACGTACCAGTCCTCGGAATGGTTCCATCTGAAATAGAAATAGAAAAAAAAAGTCCTTACTGTGAAAATAATTTTGTATTCTATTATGTTTACCAAATGAATAATGTGTTCAATATACTTGATTGACGGCGAGATCATCGGCGTGGAACGACTAACAGGAAATTTTACGGTCGGATATAGATTTGCTAATTGCGGTTGCAAGCCATTGTTATACATTTTTCCCAGACCTCGCAAAAATACTTTGACGTTATCCTCGTGATTACGCTGAAGTAACGTGATGCTGGTTGTGTTGAACAGTTCTTTCGTAACACTCTGAAGAATAGCATCTGGAGCGATTTCAAGAGTCACTGCGTTTCTGGGAATCAATTGCGCAGTTTTATCGAAAGATACAGGACTTGATAAATTATTCGTGAAATATTCAGCGCAGGACAATTTTGCGTTGTCAAATAAACTTTGCCATATCTGATTGGGAGTCATTGTTTGCGGTATTATTCGATTTAGGTAAGCCAGAATCGTGGCTTTTGCGGGGAGGAGATAACGAGTATGCAGAGGAATATCGCAGCAGTTGACTTCCTCAGTAAATACGTTATTGGCCTGCAAAATTATATAAAGAGTATAATTTGTTTAAGTTAATTACACGTATAATCGACAAAATATTTTAATGAAAAATTAAAGTACCTCTAATTGTTTTGTAAATGTTTTTACTGATTTTTTTAGACCGCTTATGGAGCAAGTATTTTGACTGTTGCTGTAAATTATTTCGATATCTGGTGGGCATATGTTCTTCACATTCTCATAACTGAGACCGATATTCACCATCGCGCAGTTAATTTTTTTCGTTTCCTTCAATCCCAATCCTATGTAATACGAAGATAAAATCACTTGTTCAAGGGTGAAATTACCAGTCGCATATGCGCAGCAGAGTTCACCAATTGAATGACCAACGACAAAATCTGGCACAATATTTACGGATCTTAAGAGATCGATTAATCCCACCTAAAAAGAATAAAATATTTTTTTCTATTATTATCAAGAAACATTTACAGAAATTGTGCGCATATAATTTGTAAAAACAATTTACCTGCATTACGGTGATGCCCACAAGTGAATTCAATATATCGTTAAAAGTATCTTTATGTTTACTCGTTAATATGTCAATGATATACATTCCATGCATTTTTAAAATCGTATTGCATTTTTCTATGGTTTTGGAAAATACTGGGAATCGCAGTAGCGCTTGACCTGTTAACATGTAAATTCGAGTTTAATTGCAAGCAATCACTTCTCTAACATACTGAAAAAAAATCCGTACCCATGCCAATCCATTGCGATCCAATTCCGGAGAACACAAAACAAATCGGTCTTCTTTCACCTGAATAATATTGTATTTCATTTGCCGCTTTGATCGGCGTTTTAGATTCGACAATCACGTATCCTCTGTAAGGATGATTTTTCATCTCGTCAGCGTAAAGATCATGCAATAGCCGTACATATTCGACGTCTATCGGCCGGTTCTCGATCTAACATACAAATTTTTGCGGTGTAAGTGTGCTTTTATTGACTGTGTAACCGCAAAATTTTTATATACCTCATTTAGAAATGATTCAACTGCTTGTTCGGTACGTCCAGACAGGACAACGAGTCTGGGCAGATTATCATTCGGAGCTCCTTTGTTGATTTTATCCTTTGTGTTACTTTGCATCAAGATGTGGCAATTGGCTCCACCAAAACCAAACGAATTGATACCTATAAATCCAGAAGTCCACGGTGTTGTGTTGGTCACCACGCGAATACTTCCATCTTCAAAAGCCTTAACACCTTTCCGTAATTGTGTGAAGTTTATATTTGGCGGGATTAAGCCAGTTTCCATTGCAATTATCACCTTACGAAAAGTTAATTAAATGCTAACTTGTTGCTTCTTATCTTTTTATTAAATTATTTATTAATTGATAAATGTTTTTTATCTTTTTATCATGATACTATTAATGATTTAGCAGCGAAAAAAATGTTATACAAGTTTTTGTTTGTAAAGTATAAAAATTTCATTAATTTACGATCATTAAAGTCGACGGCTATTATTACACGTATAATAATTATTATTACCTTAGCAATTTGACACATGCTACTAGCAGCTTCAGAATGGCCCAAGTTTGACTTGATAGAGCCGATTAATAGAGGAGTTTGCCTGTTCTTGCAGAAAACCTGCTCGAGTGCATTGATTTCTTCTGGATCGCCAACATAAGTGCCGGTGCCGTGAGCCTCCATGTAGCCTAAGCAAGTCGGTGAAATACCGCATTCATTGTAAAACTCTTCAAGTAAAGTTTGTTGCATTTTGCTCGACGGGAAAGTAATGCCTTGTTCCTTGTATCCGTCACAGTTAGTTTTCGCATAGATGACGGTTGCATAAATTCTCTTAGCCACCTTTGCTTTTTGTAAAAATGCGACTCCGATTGTCTCGCTACGCATATAACCGTTTGCATCGTTGGTAAAAGGTTTGCAGAATCCGTCAGGTGCTAAAATTCCTGAAATTGTAAAATTATATTAGAAAATCTAATTTTGATGTATATTTATATATATTCCAAATTATTTTGATTATAATAATTTTTATATTTTTCAATTATCTCCTATATTCTAAATTAATATTTCAATAAGTATAATACCGAGTCGCGCAAACTGCAATGCCATATAAGGATTAAGGCAGAGATTTACACTGCCGACAATGGCAGCGTCACACTGCCCTGACCGTATACTTCTATAAGCGCACTCTAAAGCGAAGAGACTTGAGCTGCACGCGGAATCGAGTGTGCAAGATGGTCCTGTTATATTTAACCAGTAAGACATCCGATTTGCGTTTAGAGTCTTGTAACATTCGAAAGCTGCGGCTACCTGATGTGTATACAAAAATAGTTTAGAGAATTTAAATGTTCATTGTATCAGCATTGTACGAGCTGATTTACAAACAAATAAATTTTTTATAATATAATATAAAAATGTTATTTTTCCAAATTTTTATGCTATAAGCTTGTGCAATGTTCTTGTTTGAATAATAAGTAATTTTTTGTACCTGTGGTTTTTCAAATAACCAAGTTTTCTCTGACTCCGACGCGCATATTCCAATAAAAATTCCAGTTTTTGTTCCAGATAAATTTTTCGGATTTATTCCTGCATCGACGATAGCTTCATACGTATGCTCCATGAGCATCCTACTCATAGGATCCATGAAATGGACTTTGTTGAAGGGAATTTCAAAATAATCTGCATCGAACTTTTCGATATTATTAATCAGTCCCATACGTTGAGGCAAATCTGGGTGACCTGTATATTAAACCGTATGTAATAAGTGAACAGTTATTTTCGTTCCAACTAATATACAAGTTTAGATAAAAAAAAGTTATTGCAATGAATAAGAAATTAAAATAGAACAGTAATTTTATACATATGTTACTATGACATATTTTCAATATAATTTTTTATTCATAGACCGAAGAAGATTTTACCATGATTCCATCGTCGTTCCTCATCTGATCCAAGATCCACTTTGTTAAATAGGTTTTCTTGAAGCTGGCTAATATTATCAGATTTAGGAAATCTACCGGCGATGCCAGAAATAACGATGTCATCTTCAGATTCGACATCAATGACCGTGGATTTTTTATTTGAGTTCATGTCAAACCCAACGACAGTAAGTTTTACTTTTCTGGTTAACAAAGTCTCAATATCAGCAAATTTGTATATATTTTAAATGATTTTATTTTACGTTTTTACATTTACACACTTTTTTTTCTTAATTTTTAATGATAATATTTGAGTGAGATTTTGAAACCCAACTTACGCGATTGCCTGTGCGGCTGGCGTAACACTAGTTAGTAGCCCACCTTAAAACTTTACCTGTTTTTATAAAGAAGACATATGTTAATTATTTCATTACTCCTTATGCAGGCACATTATAAATTTACTATTTAAAAAACAATTGATTGATCTCAATAATAATTAATAGTTTGTAATCATGAAACTTTAATGCCACGTATTTCAAATTATTTGCAATCATTGATCTGTAATAGTAAATTCTCTTATTTATTTTACTATTTGTTGCATTGAGGGACCCAAAAATATGATATGGAAATAAGAGTTTGGAGACCAATTGTATATATCTAGTAGAAAATTATTATAATTTTTAGTTATATGAGCTAGTTACATAATAAATTACATAATTCTAAATAAAGAGAACTACACTTGTTTTAGGATTAGTAAATTTTTTTACCGTAAGAAACAATATATCTCTTTAAATAAACATGTAATTAATGTAAACGTAGTTTAATGCGTTTAACCTTTTGAATACAATAAATGCGTATATATCCCGCAAATACAATTGATATAGCCGACGAATTCATATTAACATTTGGCGAAAACGATCGATGAGGTCGATGAAAATATGCAAAATAAAATTTAAAAATAAAGTACAGATAGTCTGAAAGAAAAGGCAACAAGAGCCGTTGCTAGATTTTCGTGCCACTAAAATTTACATTATATTGTAAAAATTATAAAAACCCGAGAATAAATGGTGTAATATGGTCAGATATAAAAATATATAATTAGTTATGAAAAGATCTAATAACATATGTAATTTTATATGATCATATAAAATTCAGGTTTTTTCATAACTAATTGTATATATTTACATCTGCACAATTATATTATTTTTTTTCAGGAATTACAAACGTTTCTGCCTGTGTTAGGCCTTCTTCAGTGTCGTTACAAATAAAAATTTTAATAAAACGGTATTACAAGAGTCGAAGCGTTTAGTAAACAAATAAGGCAAATTACACAGAATATTCTTTGTAATAAATAATTTCCATTATAGAAAGATTGGTAAAATGGCACTGCAACAATATTGCTTGTGTAAAATAACAATTTTGTTTTTTTAATAAAAAGATTATAAACCTGTGATACATACTTGTAATTAAACGCCGGATCTATATGTCCAATAAAAAATGGAAGAGCCAGAGAATAGTATTATCTATCAAAATGCCTTCAAAATTCGTAGTGGAATTGTTTGAAAAAACCGAAATGTCACTAATTGAAACAGAACAAATAGTTATACTAAGTCGGTTGAAATGATAGTGTTCGGAAAAATTATAGCTCAGGCTCTTGTGAGTGCCTGAAGTGGAGAATTAAGGAGGGGGTTTTTTGTGATAAGAAAGAGAGGAAAGAAAGAGTAGGAAGGAAAGAAGGGGAATAGGCGGGGTGGAGAGAAACATGGCTCCATAATGGTGGAAATAAGTTTAGAACCTGTTGATAAGCTTCTGGTAAAGAATCAGTATCGCTCTGTTTATTTAAGCCTTTTTTCTGTCTTTTTATGAAAAGCATCTCTGAAGTGAGTCTTTTCATATAAGGAGGTTCCTTATCTAATATCTGGATGTTATTCCAATCGAATTCATGGGTGGAATCTAATTTGTGATGAGAAGTGACAGAGGAAGAGCTATTTTTTTGTTTATGTCCGTCCTGTGTTTTTTTATTCTTGTATTTGATTGTCTTTTTGTCTGTCCTACATAGGTAGCCTCACACTCCAAACATGAAATTTTGTAGACTACACCACAGTGAGACAGAGAGTTTAAATTATCTTTCCCCGTTTTAATGAATCTTTTTAAAGTACAGTCAATAGTATTGCATTAACCTTTGGCTAAGGCTAAACAAGACGCAGAGCTCTACACAACTCTGTCGAAAAACACAATTTAACGAGATTAGTAGCGCGATCCGTATTTCATTATTGCATTTGTTATGTATTTCTTATCGTATCTATGTTAGTACAAAATAGTTTTTGATAATGCTATATCAAGAAGAGAAAATTATTTTTCCAAAAATATTTTATGTTAAGGGGGAACACCACGGTGACGGTTTCAAAAAATCGATTTTTTTTTTTGCATTTTTGTGATGTTTGGAGTCTTAAAAATATGTTCCTATAATATTATGGTAAAATTCGTAACGAAACTATAGTAAATATGTCATAAAGTAGAATTTGGTCAGATGCCGCTAGTAAAACCGGCCGCGCGCTACCTGAAAAGATTCGGCAGTCCCCTTGATCTGTCTGTAGGGAGTTTTACCGGTATTCTTTTGTTGTCTACGTGCTTGAGTTCTATTGCTTCAGAAGGCACTTCATATGCACCCGGATTGGACGCACTTTGGTTCGTTACAAAATTTTATCGTTTTATATGAACCAATTAGTTGTAAAATTTTAAACGCGTTTTTCTCGAAACCACGTTTTCGTAACTGGGCGCTCTCATATCTCGGCCAATTTTTATCCGAATTACTTGAAATTTGGACAGAATGTTCACAACAAAATTGTCTTTAGTTGCACGTACGGATTTTTCAATCGGATTATTAGTTTTTGAAAAACAATTAAAGAAGTAACGAATTTTTGTTGAAAAATCGAAAACTTTTTTTTTAAACAGTGCCATTTTGTCAAAAATTATTTTATCAAAAAATCCGTACGTGCAACTAAAACTACATTCATATACTTTAAATCACAATTAAAAAAATTTATTTTAGAGCTCCCGTTCAGATGCAGCACGAGCGCCCGTGCACCCATGTTTTTTCAGACGAGGTGCACATCAATCATCATAGTTATTATAAATATGAATATTATTTTATGAAATTTTTTTGTAACATAATATAAGTATGTACTTTTAACATATATAGTTTATAAATTAAACAAACTATTAGATAATGAAAAAAAAATTCACGAAAATAGCCTTTTTTTTCGGCCGTCACCCTGGTGTTCCCCCTTAATATGTATAACAATATACTTATAATTTCGTACACATTAGGTATCTCGATGTAAGATCGGTGTACAATTTAACTGTCTCTTGTAGATTAATTTATTAAATAATTCTTTAAGAAAAATAAATTAATAATGTAGCACTAACATCCTGCGACGGCTCTGGATGCCATTCTATTATATTTATTTTATATTAATGTTTTATCAAGAATTGGTTTCTTAGCTGTAATGCATTCTTCACAATCGTGCGTAATATTGCTATCATACATTCTTTTGAGACGAAAAATAAAAATAAGTAAAGACAATTTTGCTTTGTAAAAAAAAGATATTCATGGTTTTTCAATGTGAGGTTAAAGAGATAGTCATTATAATAATATTATATTCCAAAAAATCGTTTAAAAGGAGGTCGAAAAGTTAAAAATTATATTATTGAGTTGCAATCGTATTTAATTCTAATATCAAAAGTTAAAAATATACAATACGGCTGTAAAATTTGTAAATTTTTAATTAATTTTTTATTAATAGTAATATTATTTATAGCAGAAATGGTAATTGGTTGCAACTTTTGGCTCAATTTTCTGATTGACGTCTCCTATCCTTTCCTTGCCGCTCGCATGCTAATAACAAGTCGCCAAACGCGCTAACAACACGACTTAACGCTTAAAACTTTATCTGTTTTCGTATAAAAGACATATGTTAATTATTTCATCACTACTTATGCAGGCACATTATAAATTTACTATTTAAAAAACAATTGAGTGATCTGAATAATAATTAATGGTTCGTAATCGTGAAACATTAATGCCACGTGTTTCAAATTGTTTGCAATCATTGATCTGTAAAAGTAAATTCTCTTATTTATTTTACTATCTGTTGCATTGAAAGACGCGAAAATATGATATGGAAATAAGAATTTTGGGATTAATTGTATATATCTAGTAGAAAATTATTATAATTTTTAGTTATATGAGCTAGTTACATAATAAATTACATAATTCTAAATAAAGAGAACTACACTGGTTTTAGAATAAGTAAATTTTTTTACCGTAAGAAACAATATATCTCATTAAATAAACATTTAAATAATATAAACGTAGTTTAATGCGTTTAACCTTCTGAATATAATAAGTGCGTATATATTCCGCAAATAAATATAATCGATGTAGCCGACGAACTCATATTAACATTTGGCGAAAACAATCGATGTGGCCGATGAATATACAGGGTGTCCGACAATTGCTGAATCACCTCTCGGGTGCAGGTAGAGCGGGTTAGACCGAGTAGAAAAGTCCTCTATCGTTTTGCGATTTTCGCAATAATTAATGAGAAATTAATTAAAGAAGATCGGCCAATTTGTGCGAGTCTAAGCGCGCGGCGAGAAGAGACAGCCCGTTGTTACGTGGTCGCTAGGACGCAAGGATCTAGCGTTACACACCGCTCGTATATGCCGTTGTCATTCATAGAGCGCTCCTCCCAACGATTTATCGCGCGCCTAGTAACCAAATAACAGTGGGCTGTATCACCACGGGTTTCTTCTCGCCGCGCTCTTAAACTCGCGCGAATTGGCCGATATTTTTTAATTAATTCCTCATTAATTGTTGCAAAAATCGCAAAATAATAGAGGACTTTTCTATTCGGTTTAAACCGCTTTACCTACATCCGAGAGGTGATTCAACAATTATCGGACACCCTGTATACAAGGTGATTCAAAATAACCTGATGTTCTTGCAATGCCATATTCTTGAGCGAATTCTGAGACGATTTTTCCTTTTACAAAATTTTGTTCAAAGTTTAGTTTTCGAATTATAATTGAAAGTAGGTAGCAACTTACGAGTTCGGTACAATGGGCAGGCAAGGACGGCAACGTATAATGAGACTGTCAAGTATTTACTATCGTCTCATGACGCATTGCATCGTCCCTGCCTATCCGTTGTATCGGACTCGTAAGTAGGAAATTATTTTCAATTATAACTCGAAAACTAAGCTTCGGACAAAATTTTGTAAAAGTAAAAATTGTCTCAGAATTCGCTCAAGAATATGGCATTGCAAGGATGTCAGATTATTTTGAATCACCCTGTATATGCAAAATAAAATTTAATAATAAAGTACAGTCAACAGTATTGCATTAATCTTTAACTAAGGCTTAATAGGACGCAGAGCTGTCGTAATCGGCGAAAATAACGTGACCGGCAAAAATAAAAAGCCACCTCATCTATAAGACTGATTTGCTTTATAAAAAAAAAGTATGTTATAAATTTTTTTTAACTAAAATTGAAAATTGATTTATTAATTAAATGTTTTTAATTCTAAAAAATCAATTTTTTAATTTAATACTTTATTTATTTTTAAATGATCATATATTTAAGAGACAAAATAAAATAGCCAGTTAAAGTAATATAGAATTTTAATTTTAAAAAATAACAATATTATTCTAATTAATAGTTAATATGATTTCTTTTTGCTTTAATAACTTTTTGAAGTCTTCTTAGCATACTTTCAACTAAATTTTGCAAATGTTATAAGTCCAGACTCTCCCATGCTAGTTGTAGCGCTTCAAAATAGGAGTCCTTATTAGTTACTCCGCATTTGTCAACTCTATTATCCAGAATCACCCATAGATTTTCGATCGGATTCAAATCTGGAGACTGTGGAGGCCATTCGATTCGGCAGGAACGAAAAAAAGCTTGACTTTTCTTTGCTGTGAGTTTCGGATCGTTATCTTGCTAAAAAATAAAATTATCTTCTAGCCTGAGCTTCAGCAAAGACTCCTCCAAATTTTTATTAATTATGTCAATGTAGACATCTGCCGTCATAATTCCATCAATCTTGACAAGATTTCCTACTCCTGCCTATGAGAAACATCCCCAGATCATAATATTTTCTCCACCATGCTTTACAGTTTTTTGAATATGCCGATCTTGAAGCTCTTTTCCGTGTTTTCTCTAGACTCTAATCCGCTTCTTTTGTCCAAATAACTCGAATTTGCTTTCATCTGTTTATAGAATCTTTTTCCAGAAGTCCAATGACATTCGCATATTTCCGAGCAAATTGCAAACGTTTTTTCTAATTGATAGCACTGATGAAAGGTCGTTTATGTGTGAACCGGCTGTGTAAATTTGCTTTACATAATCTACGACGTACAGTGCGGTCAGAAACATTGAGATGAATGTGTTCCCTGAATTTCTCTGACAGTGATCTTTGGATTTTTTTAACTTCTCGAACTATTTTCATATCTTCCCGCTTGGATGTTGCTCGTTTTCGGCCTCTTCCGATTCTATCTGCCACTAATCCAGTTGAGTGGAATTTCCTTCTAATCTGTTCTACCGCTCTCCTACTTACTTCGTAGTTTTTAGCTATGTTTCGTTGAGAAAGACCTTTTTGAATATTCCGCACAATTAGATTTCGGACTTGTGTGGAAATTGGCGCTGCTATAATAAACTACATGTTAATTTCATTGCTTTATAATACTTTAAGGTATAGCAACGCAAGTTTTTTTGCGTTTTTTAATAAATATTTTTTTTTTATTTTTTGTTTTTTTGTTTATGTATTATTTTTTTATAATATATATAGTATATGTAATAATATATACATATAGTATATTTAGTATAATATATGTAAAATATGATAAAATATAGTATATAATATAGTTAATTATATATATGACAGCTTTTTTTGAAAAGTTTTAATATATACGACAGATTTTTTTGAAAGATTTAATATATACAATTTTTTTGAAAAATTGTATATATTAAATTATTAAATTATTGTATTTTGAAAAACAATACTGTTTTGTTTTAGTTGTGACAAGAACGTGTACTTGGCGCCTTTTTCTACCTTTTTTTAAAAAAGGTAATTTTTTGATATTCTTTTTTTTAGTAATATAAGTATATACGACAGCTTTTTTTTTATTTAATATATACGACCATATTTTTAAAAGATAAAACAATACTGTTTTGTTTTAATTCTGATAAAAATGACTGGAAATTATAAATATTGTTGGAACTAATTTAGGATACATTGGACAGAAATATTAAACTTTGAGATATTTAATTTTATTTATTTTAGACAAATCATACATTAATGTCTCAAAACATGTGCCTTTTTGACTGAATGTATGGTAAATTAATTTATACAATCATACCAATCATCACTATGCCTCATAGGACAATTGTTTAAAGACTTTATTGTATGATTTGTCTAAAATAAATAAATTTAAATATCAAAGCTTAATATTTCTGTTCTAAATCTGTATCCTAAATTAGTTCTAACAAATATTTATAATTTCCAGTTAATTTTAATTTTGTATTAGGTGTTAAACTTAATTTCCGTTTCTCACAAGTAGATGGTGCTAGTTACAAACGAAATAAGTTTTGATGTTTGAAGTTGCTTGTTTTATGAAGGATAAACATTGGTCAATACAATTTAGTGTGCAAAGATTGATTATTGTGTAAACAGAGAGATTTTTTAATCGATAAAAAATGACTCGTAAAATATTTTTAAATAAAATATTTTTTTGATATGTACTTCTCCACTATTTCGACATGAAGAAAACTGCAGCTAAAACGCATCGCTTACTGTCTGAGACTTATGGTGGAGACTTATGGAAGAAGCTCCATCAAAAACAACGTGTATAGAGTAGTTTCAATGTTTTTGAAGTGGTGATTCTAGCGTGGAAAACAAAAAACGTTCAGGACAGCCAAAAAAGTTTGAGGATCTCGAACTTCAAACTTTACTGGATAAAAATCCATCTCAAACGCTTTTAGAATTATCGAAAGTGTTAGATGTGTAAGAGTTTAGGGTATAAGGCTATTTGTCACCTTGATCTCACGATAAGCATCTAAATATGTGATTGATTAACGCGTGCGTTAATGCATTCATAGTTGGCGCCATGTACTTCGCGTTTCTCGCGTACGATTGGTAGTTGGAGTTGTCAAGGTAACAGAAGAAGAACGAGAAGTTGAGAGAGGTTTTTTCGCGGTGGATCAACGTGTCGCGATCCTCATTCTGTAGTTTTCGAGAAATAAAAAAAAAGAATATATCGCATTCAATGTCGCTTGCCACTTTCAATCCTCATTCCTCCTGGGGTGCGTTCATAAAGTTTACTTCGAGTAGAGTCAGATTAGAGTTGGGTTATGTAGGAATTAACTCTAGGAGTATACAATTTTATGTGACTTTGTGAACGACTGGCGTAACAGTTGAGTTGACAACATGGCAGAAAATGTGAAAAAAGGAATTTATTTTTCTGTGTTTTCTTTTGCAAAAAAATGCTGAATATTCAGATAAGTATTATAATATATAATGCTTTATATCATAATACATCTTTCTTTTATAAGTAGTAAATTTAAACAAATCATTATTATTAACAAAAACATTTTAACTATTCATTATTATTAACAAGTTATTAAATTACAAGTTATTAAGTATACAATTAGTCATTATTATTAACAAGAATCTTTACAAAATGTTCCATAAATATCTTAACTTATTTAAAAATATTGTTTATATTTATATTCTATACGTATTTTTAGGAAGAATCTGACGATGAAGCTATGCAATGTTATTAATTGAACACATTTAAAAGAAAAGCCTAATTGTATTGTTGGATACATAGAAAATGTTGTAGCAAACTATACAAGTAAAGAGTTTCAACAACATTGAAAATAAAATTAAATAAAATACGTTATTGGCACAATTTTACATTGCACGCGTTACATTTACGCTTTACATTGTGTGCGACCATCGTCCTAATAAAAATTACAAAAACTATGGATAGAATTAGAAATAGAGAAGAATACATATGATACAGAGAGATTCTATCTATATTGTATGTTTTTGTCACGGTTTTTTCTGTTTCTAATTGCATCTATCCAAAATTATTATTAATCTTTAATTTATTTATCTACAAACTATGAAAGGTAAAATAACAATTGATTACAAATCTTTTCATTAAAAAAAATAATAAAAAATAATAAATAATTGAAAATAAATTACCTGCAACATTTTGTATTAATGTAATACCATTTTTGTTCATAATTCTTTTTCCTGTTTCGTCTGTTAATATTATATAGTTTTCCATTTTTGAAATAATATTTAATAATATTAAAAATAGAAAAAATGCCCCCAAAAGTATGTTTAGCGTAGACAGCGTTTAGGTTATGTAGGTTCCACCACACCATTATCACTTGATTATAACCTTTTAAAATAAGTAGATCATTATTGCGCATGTCGAGTTATTTTGACCCACCTTCTTGACATGAGTTAAAAAAGTTAACTCTAGAGTTAACTCTGTCAAATTTATGAACACTTTACTCTGAACGTACTTCCGGTCATATTCGTAGTTTCTGAACGCTATAGAGTTAACTCTAGTTAACTCTAATAGCGTTTTTGATTATACAGGATTTGAACGACCCAAGATTGGTTAATGACGTCATTGCAACCTCTCCACCAATGAAAGATTTGCATTTATAGTAAAATAGTGATTGATCAACCCTAGATCGTTCAAACCCCGTTTATTCGAAAACGCTATAAGTTAAAGAGTAAAGCCGAGAGCACAGACTTTTGCATAAAGCATAACGCATAAGCATAAGGAAATTGATTGGTCCGTTTCCTTATGCATTTGCTTATGCTTATATATAGACCAATCAATTTCCTTATGCTTATGCGTTATGCTTTATGTAAAAGTCTGTGCTCCGGCCTTAAACTTTATGAACGCACCCCTGACAATACGTTTGTGTTGTGATTCCGCGTATTAGAGTTTCCACGCCGTGGTTCAACTTCCTTGTGGTTTGTCGGCTCGGATCTCTTTGTTCGAATCTGCATATGCTATTTCACGGACAATTCATTGACTCTGTCGGTATTAATTATACGCGTTTCACGCGGTCTATGCTCATAAACACTAAGAAAATTCATAATTTACAGATGTTACTCAAATGGCTGTTTGCAAAAGCTTACATGCCCTCGGAAAAATTCATAAGGAAGGAAAATGGCTGTCACATGTGTTGTCCGAAAATGCCATCTTAAACCGTTTGTCCATCGCAACTTCTTTGCTTGCCAAGCAACATAAAAAAAGTTTTTTGTGGCGTATTGTAACCGGAGATGAAAAGTGGATCTACTTTGATAATTCCAAACGGAGAAAATCATGGGTGGATCCCGGGCAACCATCCATTTCGACACCAAAACGAAATATTCATGGACATAAGGCTCTGCTGTGTGTTCGGTGGAACCAAGGCATGCTTTATTATGAGCTGTTGCATCCAAATCAAACTGTTATCGCTGATCGCTACTGACAACAACTGCATCGATTGAATAATGCATTGATGCAAAAAAGGCCATCCGTAGCTAGTAATTGACGCAAAGTGATCCTTTTGCACGACAATGCGCGACCGCATGTTGCAAAAATCGTGAAAGACACACTTTTGGAGCTCAAATGGAAAGTTCTTTCACACCTAACGTATTCTCCAGACTTGGCTCCATCGGATTATCACCTTTTCCGATCGATGCAACACGCGCTCGAAGACACACACTTCTCCAGTTATGAAGAAGTTCAGAAGTGGGTGGATGAGTAGTTTGCTTCGAAAAATAGCGCATTTTATCATCGCGGAATTAGTCTCCTGCCAGAAAAATGGGCAAAAGTCATAGAAAATAAGGAAAAATATTTTGATTAATGTATTTATTTTACTTTCTTTCTAATAAATAAATTTTTTAAGACGAAAAATGACGAAAACTAAGTTTAACACCTAATATATTACAAGATTTCTTGTCGAGTTTATGTTTATAATTTTTGTTTCTTATTTTTTACGGATATAAAATTGACTGAAAATTATAAATATTGTTGGAACTAATTTAGGATAACTACAAAAACGTGACTTATGCTATATTTTTTTATATATAAAACTGCCTGGAAATTATAAATATTGTTAAAGCTAATGTAGGATACATAGAACAGAAATATTAAACTTTGAGATATTTAATTTTATTTATTTTAGACAAATCATACAGTAAAGTCTCGAAACATGTGCTTTTTTGACAGAATGTATGTTAAAATTAATTTCTATCATTACTATGCCTTATAGGACAATTGTTTAGAGACTTTAGTATATGATTTGTCTAAAATACATAAAATTAAATATCAAAGTTTAATATTTCTGTCCTATGTATCCTAAATCTATGTAAATAATTAACAAACTTCATTTCTCTCGATATGAAAGTTTCTTAATAATTTAAATAAAATTTAAAGTATTATACATAACCCAGCAACATAGCATGACTTTTCCTTTTAATCTTTTGTACTACTTTTGTTTCTGTCTTTTGTACTTTTCTGTCTATTTCTGTCCTATGTATCCTAAATCTATGTAAATAATTAACAAACTTTATTTCTTTCGATATGAAAGTTTCTTAATAATTTAAATAAAATTTAAGGTATTATACATAACCCAGCAACATAGCATGACTTTTCCTTTTAATCTTTTGTACTACTTTTGTTTCTGTCTTTTGTACTTTAGCTTCATTCTCATTATTGCTATCATCTAACATTGGTCTCTTATTTCCATGCAGCGTATTTACATTATACCTGTAATTGCGAGTTTTGATATTTAAAATGTTTTAATCACATTTTAGTTAATAGGCAAATCTATATAACCTTGAGATAATATCGAAATTTCAACTTCCTTTATGTCTTTTTTTTTATTGTGTATTTAACGTGACGTGACCATATTAACATTATATTATATTATGTCTTTATGGGCCACTTTTTCCAACGTCGGTTAACTTTAACCGACTGGTAACTTTTCAGAATAGCCAACTTAAAACTCGAAACTTGTATATACATATACATATACAAGTTTCGAGTTTTCAGTTGGCTATTCTGAAAAGTTACCAGTCGGTTAAAGTTAACCGACGTTGGAAAAAGTGGCCCTATAAGTAAGAAGGTTAGGTAAATTCGTAATAAGCTAACTAACACTTTTTCACACATTCGTAACGGCTAACACTTCTCAACGCCGTAAGCGCCCCTAGCGTATAAAAAGCGAAAATGGAACATCCCAGACGACAGAGACGTTGATTGAAATAGTTTTTCAATATCTTGAACTTTAGATTTTTATATCTATCTTTACAAAGCACGTAGAGTAAAAACAAACATACTTTTATTATATAATTTGGACATGCACAATCGATTGAGCCTATTTTTAAATCAATTGGCTTAGGCGTTACTGAGATCCGATAATCTCGGCTCGTCTCAGTTCTCGGGCTCGCGTAAAGAGACACAGTCGATCTTGCGCTGCGTTGCGCGTTGCACATGAATTTAGCGCGAGACACTACCGTATTGGCCGGAGCACAGACTTTTGCATAAAGCATAACGCATAAGCATAAGGAAAATGATTGGTCCATTTCCTTATGCATTTGCTTATGCTTATATATAGACCAATCAATTTCCTTATGCTTATGCGTTATGCTTTATGTAAAAGCTTGTGCTCTCGGCTTATCTCTTGATTCGACGTTCTTTTTTTGTCAATTTTAGTGCTACATTTTAGTACCTTGAATTTACCGGCAGTATACCTTCTCAGTACTTGACATTTGACATTTTCTTTTACTAATTATTGTACACGTGGTCACAGAAATGCCTTAACACATGAACTTGCACGGGTGTTAAGGCACATCGAGTCGGCGTGTTCCGACTCTACATATTTTTACATCATGACTGTGGTTATGAACATAGCGGCAAAGCTGTTTTGACCCATTAAGTAAAAAGAAACAGGAGGGAGCATATACTAGCCAGGACTAGGTAAATCCGCGGACGGATGTACGTCATGGCAGCCATCTTGAGCGACCACTTTTTGAAAGTGAGAGGGAATGCTCGAGCATTGCGGCAAGCGGCATACCGTACGCCGTACGCATTAATATGCAGTGTATTGTCTTTTATGCAACAGTGTATGGAAATAAACGATCAAAATAGTATACTGTAGAGCTTGTGGCATAACAGCAGCAGCTCGAAATCATGGAATAACGTTTCATCGGTTAGTATTATCAACAATAATGAGATTTTTATTTTGGAGATTATAATCATATGTATAGTATTGCGAAATTGTAGATTCACAATAATTACTAAATAATTTTCACTCACAAACAGATTTCCGAAAAATCCGGATCAAAGAAATGCATGGATAAATTTTTGTAAGGAAGAAAGATTTAATATAAATTTAGATTTTAGATTTTAACATTGCTCTTATGAAAATACTGCACGAGTGCAATCTCAATGAAAAACGCCATTAAAATTTGGTATTATTGTTGCATATTATAGTTATTTTCTTTTAATTGTACATTATTTCCTAATTAAACATAACAAGTCATTCAATATTGGCGTCCTTGAGCGGCCATCTTGAGCGACCACTTTATATAGTCACTTCCGTCCGCACTTTTAAGACTAAACGCTCCCTCCTGTTTCTTTTTACTCAATGGGCTTGTTCGTTTTAGCTACACTGGGGCTGCTCTGGGTCTGCTCTACACAGGATAATACAGGACAGATAAATAGTTTGTCCTGTATTATCTTGTTTAGAGCAGACCCAGAGCTGCCCCAGTGCAACTAAAACGAACAAGCCCATGTTTTGACCCAAGATCTATAGAGAGAAGGTTACCTCAGGCAAACCGGTTGTGGGCGAGGGACGATGAAGTAAGGGGGGAGCTAGAAACAGCTTGTAGGCGAGGGACGATGAAATAAGGGGGGAGCTAGAAACAGCTTGTAGGCGAGGGGCGACGAAGGAAGGGGAGAGCATGATGATCTTATCGGCTAACAGTAGCTGTCTCTCTCGCACGCTTTAGTGTTTTTTCTCTCGCTCCTTTAATATAGAAATGCTTTGAGTTTTTATCGAAAAAATACTTTTATTTTGTAAAATATTGATAGCACTGGAAATTGCGTAATAAAAATTGAAAAGTAAATTAGAAAAGCGCTATAAATTACATATATTGCAAATTATAGCGCTAGATATTTAACGTTTATAATGTTAAATATTGCTGCAACAGATGCATTTGTGATACAAATTGCTTTGTACTCGTATTTAGACTGTAATATTAATAAAAATAAAATATAATTTGGGGATATACACAAAAAACATCATTTGTAAAGTAGTAAAATAAAAGAAAAAATAGTACATATTTAAAAATTATTTTTAAAATAATATTTACTGTTTATATGCATTATTTACAAAAGAAATACTATAAAGAAATTTATTTTTTATATTTAATTGTGAAAACCTCAAAAATTGTCAAGAAATTGTAACTAAAATTCATAAATGTAAGTACAATTCTAGGATAATATAAAAAGCATCATACACAAATTTATTATGATACAAACTTAAATAATGAAATTGTAATATATGTTTCAACATTGCAAATGTGAATATTTATATGATAAAATTTACAAAGTGTTAACAATTTTTTAATATTTGCTAATAAAATATTATTGAAATGTTTCTGTTGAAATCTTAAAATAATTCTTTAAAACAAATATGATGGGGTATATATTAGGGATCATTAAATATGCGGCAACATTGTGATTATAAAATTTTATAAGTATCTATAATAAAAATTAAGTATAATAAATATAATAGGTATATAAGTATAATAATAAAATTTTTATAAGTATCTATAATAATAAAAATACATATATGTTGTATTAATCTGTTAATATAAAAAAAGTATTAATTAATTTAACGCAAATAAATTTTTTTGGATACTATATTAAAGGAGCGAGAGAAAAAACACTAAAGCGTGCGAGAGAGACAGCTACTGTTAGCCGATAAGATCATCATTGCCCCTCTTGCCGTTCACCCCGCTCAGCATGTGCCCCTCTTGCCGCGCGTCCCTCTTTGCGCGTGAGGTAACCTTCTCTCTACAGATCTTGGTTTTGACTACCTTGACTTGACACACGTGCAAGTTCATGTCATGGACATAGGAATATAGGGACGGAGCATAAACTTGGTTGATAGACAAGGGGAGTGAAGCCAAAATGCGGGGGGGTCCGCCATGATTCTGTGCCTGAATCTGATTGGTTATCGTTATACGTATGCTGTTGTTATTATACACTAGAGGTACGTTCCACTTGGCGATCGCAACGCTTGTGGAATTATTTTATCTTTGTTTTTCATCGAAAGTTAAAGAAAGATAGATAATGTTCGCGAGCGTTGCGATCACCAAGTGGAACTCAGCCTAGGTAATGCATTTCGTCGAGTTATCAAACATGTTCTGTCAAAGAATTTCTCTTCAAAGTGGACAGAGCAAATACGAGCTGTACTTGGGATAGATGATGAACTTATTTCCAAAATATCTAACCACAATGTACAAGTTTTAGGATCTTTAGAAAAACTAAGAAAAAAAAACAATATTTTTAACAACTTATACTCTTAAAATAAAGTATATAATATTACTTTAAACATATAATATTAACTTTAATATGAATAAATAATTTCAATACCTGTGAAATGTTATTTTTACATTATTTCCGCTGTTACTTTGTTTCCAATTTTAATAGTCGGATCTATTTTTACAAGACTGTACAAAACACTGCACCATTTTTTATATTCACAAAATATATTTAAAATAACAATTTTAATTAATGTTTTTTCTTGATATAACTTCAAATGCTCATTATATCTGCCCAAATTGCATAATATTTTTGCGTCGAATAATGACCAACTGCACTTGCGTCAAATAGTAGCCAATCAAAAATGTGCACAGTTTACCTCGTCCTCTTCCTTCAGTGGTTTTCCCCTCGCAACGTTACACTCCGTCCCTATATTTCTATGTCCATGGTTCATGTGTGACATTTCTGTGACCAGGTATACAGGTATACAGTACTGTAAATTTATCGGCAGCAGATGCAAACTCGAGCCGGCCAGCACTAAGGCACTATAAACGTGAGTATTCTCGCCATTTTTCTCCCATTTCCCCACTCCTTGCCCTCTCGTCTGCTAAGCTGCTTAGGTTGTTTTCCAGCATGGTGTAAGAAACAAGGTGTGCTCGTGCGCAGGCATTTTTATTAGCCAATAAAAGAGCGTGACAAGTTTCCGCCATCTTGTAGAATTTAAATGGTATTTGAAGCAAGTTGAACAAGTTTTTGAAAAATGTATATAAATATAAATATTTATTGTAAATATATTTTAACATAAATTAAATGACAAATGTAAGAGGCAATAAATACAAAAAAATATTAATACATTTAAATTACTTAGTAACTGTACAGTTAGTAAATTTTGATATTTTTTTATTATACTTTCTTTTATGATTTTCGGCCGAAATTTGTTTATTAATAATTCGCACTCTAATATAAGTGCGCGTACAAATTAAACATAATAATACCTCCCGTGGTATTTTAATATTTTTGTTTTTTTTTCTATAATATCTGCTATTGTTTTAAAAATCCAAGGACCCTTCTGAATGAAGTTTCCATGGTAATTTTGGAATTCTTCATTTATTATTTTTGCAGCTACCAGCAATTCAGAAGAAGGACTTATTAATTTTCCTTTTGAAATGTAATTAATCCAGTCGTTTTGTGGATTAACTATCATTTCAGTCGAAGTACCTAAATGATTGTATTTGTTTTTATATCTAAACGCTGCGTAACCGGCAATATATTTAAGGCCTTCTTCTTGAATTATGTCTATAGCATTTCCTAAATCTTCAACTTGATTTAGTAAAGTCAGTTCTTGTAATGTAGGGGTATAAAGCACTACAAAAACTGCACGTATAACCTCTTTATCGTGGCACTTCGAAACCTGTCGCGTTTCTATTGGTGATTTTCAAGGTGGCGGAACTTGTCACGCTTCCCCTTCCTTTCCCTGCGCAGAACGTGACGAAAATGCATTCGAGGAATGAGCACACCTTGGGCTTGTTCGTTTTAGCTACACTGGGGCTGCTCTGGGTCTGCTCTACACAGGATAATACAGGACAGATAAATAGTTTGTCCTGTATTATCTTGTTTAGAGCAGACCCAGAGCTGCCCCAGTGCAGCTAAAACGAACAAGCCCCTTGTTTCTTACACCATGGTTTTCCAGCAAAGGACACAAGTTGACACCATAGACTTATATGAATAGACGGAGCATACCGCTAAAAGCATGTTCCTGAGCGAGTAATCGGACTGCGATAGAAATAGGGAGTGTACCAGCGCTCTCTCTCTCTCTCTTCGCGCATGCTTATAGTGTTAGCTTTTCCATCAAATACACAGCAACATATTTGCTCTTCATTCAATATGTTATAAAAATGCCTTGAAAATGTGCAGTGTGCAGTTGTGAACAAAATAAAGGAATACTTTTTCGGTAATTATGCAGAATAGCCACGTCACCTCCGATTTTGACCTAACTGGTCTCATTCGATGCGTTTTTTTTTTTTTTTTTTTAACTTTTTTCTTTTACTAAAATGTCGCTCTGTCCCAGGGGACGAGATATTAAGCGTCAAAGTTGACGACTTTTCAGGTTAGAAAACCTGTCACTTTGACGAATTATAGCGATGTGAGCATACGCTGCGGTCAGGCGCGCATGCGTTGTAACAGAATTGTGCGCGGATAATCATAAATTGCAAGTCGCAAACTCATATAAAATAGTATAATTATGGACCTTGCTTTGCGTAGACACAGGGTATTCCGCCCCCCCTGCGGGGGCTTCTTCCTTCCTGGATAATGGAGGATACAGCTCAGCAATTAAGTCGAAGAAGTTTTCTATTCGCTCACTGAAAGCATGAGCGCGTTTGTATAGAAATTCGCACAAATATCCCTCAAGATGAGACTCTCGCGTTCCATATCTTGGGATATTCGCGCGAACTTCTCTCCAAACACGCTCAATATGCTGTGTATGGGCGCCTGTAAATAAAAAAATACTGTAATACATTGTAATATATACATTGTTAACTTTGGTAAACGTATCAAAAAACTTTCGATATATTTTAACATTTTTACTTTGTTTTAAAATTTCTTACCAGTATCTGGATCGACGAAATTGTATGTATGATTAACATTCAAATGTTGGAAGCCTTCACTGTTTAAACAGTCATAGGACTTCCAACAATCTGAAATAATTGTCGTTCCTGGCATGATCCATTGTTTAATACATGCCAGGAGCGTCTTTTCTGATCGATCCTCTACTGGCATAATAAAAACCTTCTTCGACTCTCTCTCGTATCCTCCAAAGATCCAATTGCCTTTTACAAGGCGACCACGATTATACTTTCGATGGCCAATTTTTGCCTCGTCTATTTCAACAGTATGTCCAGGACCTCCAAGTTTCTCGCTTTGCTTGTCGGCCCAGTACGCACAGACCTGTAAATGTACAAAATATTAATTATATGTACACATATATACATATATATATATATCATTAATGCAAAATATTAAAATATATTACCTCGCGACAAAAACTGAACCAATCAACAATCGTGTGGGAAGAAACACCTAGTTCCTCCTGGAGAAACTCTTGTCGAGGAGGACGTAGCATAAAAAAACATGCTACAATCTTGCAAATTTGATCTATTTCTAAGTTGCTATTACTAAACCAAGATCCTACTTTAGAACTTTTAATATAAGTGCACTGTTTACTTATTCGTTTTTTTTTTGCATTTAATAAAAAATATCTTTTGTTGCATCGGAACAACAACGTTTCCTTATCGATATATAATTCATTTTCACATTTCTCACAATTAATTACCGATGGCAATACACCATGTTTTATTAAAAAATCTACAAAATTATCTTTTTTTGACATTAACTGTATAAAATCGAATAATTGCATTGTGAGGTCGAATTGCGCATTTATACAAGTATAACATATGTATTGACATGTTTCATTTGTTTTAAATTTCGTGAAATATTGTGTCCACCGCGCATGCGTTTCTGTTACAACGCATGCGCGCCTGACCGCAGCGTATGCTCACATCGCTATAATTCGTCAAAGTGACAGGTTTTCTAACCTGAAAAGTCGTCAACTTTGACGCTTAATATCTCGTCTCCTGGGACAGAGCGACATTTTAGTAAAAGGAAAAAGTTTTTAAAAAAAAAAAACGCATCGAATGAGACCAGTTGGGTCAAAATCGGAGGTGACGTGGCTATTCTGCATAATTACCACTTTTTCATATAAGTAAGTATTTATTCTAACCAACGCATATTTATATTTATTCACATTTACTACTCTCATATATCAGCTTTGGCATCCTAACCTTTATTTTACAATTGTATAAAAGTACTTTTAAATATATTTTTAAACAAATTTTATGTAAAACATTGCTATGTAAAATTATAAAATTACAGAAAAAGTAATGAATCCTTTAATGTAAATACAAGAGAGAAATTTTAAATTTGTTACTTACATTTAATGTAATATATTTGTTAATATCACTTGGACATTAATAGAATTTTTATAATTATTTTTTTTCTTCTATTACAGATTACCTACTAAAGAAGAAATTAAAAAAAAAATGGATAGATTTTATAAAATTTAAACATGGGACAGCGTGGCGAGAAATTAAAAATATATTTATTTGTGAGTTACATTTTGATGCTGCGTCATATAAACCTTCAATAATATCTAATCCAGACAGGAAATATTTGAAATCAGATGCTGTACCAATATTAGCTATAGATTCTGATACAAATTTTGATATTGATCACTATAATAAAGAAATAAGTACAACAGAGATATATACTACTAAAAATCAATTTTATACAATGAATGAAACTTTACTTAAAAAAAATAATACACATAAAGAAATAAATTCACAAACATATACTGATCAAGAACAACTCTGTACAAGTAAAAGTTTATTGAAAATTGAAAATCAAAATATAAAACAAACTGATAATTTTCAAGAAAACCCTTTAAAAAAAGAAAGGTAATATTATTATACTTATTATTAATAATAGTTTTATTTTTTATTCTATTTTTTCTAGTTCTATTTTTTATTCTTTGCTACTTTATAATTAATAGAAATAATAAAATTATTAATAATAAAATAAATTTATAGAAAAAAGCAACACAACATTCCCATTAGACGTCCTCGAATAGGAAAGCCACGTTATCTTGGGGATATTAAATCATGGAATCTAGAAAATCCTGAACGATTAAAACAATATTTGGAATTGACAACAAAACATATTACACAATTAAAACAACGGAATGGTACATTGGAAAAAAAATGTCAAAGATATAAGAAAAAAATAACAAATTTAAAAAACCTATTGCTTTATTTGAAAGAACAAAATTTAATATCAAATGATATAGAACGAAAACTCAGTGTATGTATATAAACAAAATTTCTTTATAAAGTAACGAATCTATATATTACACATGTACATTATGTATTAATTTTTGTAAATAAAAATTATAATAAATTACAATATATTATACTTCTAAAAAAATAATATTCTTAACATGAATGTCCTTAATAAATTTTGCACTTTCCGTATGTTTCTTAGGGATCAATGAGTGCTCCAGTCATAAGATTAATTAACAGAGCTTTAACATCGTCAAAACAGAAATATTCAGAAGAATTTCAATCGTTTGCAGTAACTCTGCATTTTTATTCTGCAAAAGCATACGAATATATAAGAACTAATTTTATGAATAGTCTTCCTCACCCAAAAACACTTTCAAGATGGTATAAAAATATCAATTGTGATTCTGGAATCAATGAACAAGCTATTGAATCGATAAAGGTAAAGTGTAAGAAAAGAAGAGAAAATGATAAACCATTATATTTTAGTATGACTATGGATGAAATGTCTATAAAAGAAAAAATTGAATATCATGGTCGAGAATGCTGTGGGTATGTTGACATTGGTATTAATAATGATATTAATATTGAGAATAATAATAACATACCTACAGCACGTTATGCGTTGGTTATAATGGGTGTTTACGATAATTCAAGTTCGAGTTATAGCGTTTTCGATTATACAGGATTTGAACGACCCAAGATTGGTTAATGACGTCATTGCAACCTCTCCACCAATGAAAGACTTGCATTTATAGTAAAATAGTGATTGATCAACCCTAGATCGTTCAAACCCCGTTTATTCGAAAACGCTATCAGTTTCACTAGGACCGAAAAATGAGATAGACATAACCATCTAGAACCTTTATGATTTATGACAACTCGACGCTGTCTTGTATTGCTTGAGTTAAATTAATTGAATTTGTTGAGTTTATAGAGCAAATTTTATTGTAATAAAAAAATGTCAACTGCAAATCAGTCTATGAAAGAAACAAATAATGTTGGTATGTATGTTGGTATACCTCTTTAATAGATATAATTATATATATATGTATATAATTATATTTATTAAACTCAACAAATTCAATGAATTTAACTCAAGCAATACAAGACAGCGTCGAGTTGTCATGAATCATAAAGGTTCTAGATGGTTATGTATATCTCATTGTCGGTCCTAGTGAAACTAACTCGAACTTGAATTATCGTAAACACCCAATGTTAGTTAGTATAAATGATGACTGGAAGCTTTCTATAGCATATTATTTAATCAATAGTTTATGCAGCGATGAACGCGTAGCAATTATTAATCAATGTTTAGAACAATTACATGCAATCGATGCAAATATTGTTTCAATAACAGCTGATGGTGCTGCATGTAATTTATCAACATTTAAAAAACTTGGTGCTTCTCTCGATATATTGACAATCTTAAACCATTTTTTAATCATCCGTCAACAAGAAAAAATGTTTATATACTTTTAGACGCTTGTCATATGCTCAAGTTAATTAGAAATTGTTTGGCTTCTAAAGGTACACTTATTGATGGTGACAATAACATTATTAATTGATTATATATTATTAAACTTGTTCAGCTACAAGAAAAAGAGGGTTTGCATTTAGGCACCAAAATACGAAAACGTCATATAATGTGGCAACAAGAAAAAATGAAAGTTGCACTTGCTGCCCAAACATTAAGTCTAAGTGTAGGTAATGCATTAATATTTTGCAGAGAAACGTTAAAATATCCAGAGTTTTTAGAATCCGCTGCAACATCCCGTTTCTGTATCTATATAAATAATATTTTTGACTTATTAAACAGCAGAAATTTATTTTGTAAAACTTCTACAAAACAATGTATCACTCGAGAAAATCTTGATAACATCAAAATACAAGTTAACGATTTTATTACATATTTGTCTTCATTACGCGATCAACAAGGATCAATATTAAACTCATCTCGAAAAACAGGTTTCTTAGGAATGATAATTTGCTTAAAAAGTATGATTGGTATTGCCGAAATGTTATTTGAAGATAATTGTTTCAAATTTTTGATGACATATAAATTGTCACAAGATCACCTCGAAACATTTTTTAGTGCAATCCGTAGTCGAGGAGGTTTTAATAACAACCCTACTGCATGGGAGTTCAAAACAGCTTTGAAACGATTGATGGCAAAAGCAGACATACGCATTTTGCATAATGCAAATTGCCATATATTAGATGACACTAAACTAGTCATGAGTGATAAAGTATTAGAAGGACAATCAGAAGAAATTCTTGATGAAACCAATTTATTTCTTCAGGAACATAACTATTGTATTAATTTTGAAATTAATTTGAGTGAATATGCTTACGAAGTAATTATGTATATTGCAGGCTTTGTATCAAAAAGTATAGCTAAACATTTGCAATGTGAACATTGTAAAAAATATTTAACAGACACAAAGATATTATCTAAATTACAAATTTTAAAATGTAGAGGAGCTCTTACTAATGCTTCACCTGATGTAATAGAAATATGCATCACGACAGAAAAAATTTTAAAAACTAATACAAACAAATTAACAAAAAAAAATGCAATTTCTATATTAAGCTTAAAAGTATTAAAAAATATAAAATCCAGTATTTTTAGTTCTAAAGATTATTTAAATCATATTTTAGAGCAAACTTATTTGGAAAATTATCGGCACCAATTAGTAAAACTAATTATAAAAAAATATTTAATAGTAAGATTAAATCATATTGCAAAAACTAAGAATGATGCCGCAAAACGAATAAGGTCAATGCATTCAAGACTGATTATTTTTAAGAATCAATAAATAAATTAATATTATACACACATATTCAAGCAAGCTAATATATATAATTTATATTTTACAATTACGTTTCTTTCAATTTAGTACAATAATAGTTTCTTTTTATTATTGAAGCAAGTATATTCTATAAATGAATGCGTGCATTGTTTACTTTTTGGTGCAATATTATTTTATTTATTTATTCATAAACAGATTATTTTATAAATGAATGGCGTATTCTCTAACTTTGGTGCAAAAATTTAAGTTAAAGTTTCTTTTATTTTATGTAAGCAGATTATTTTATAAATGAATGCGTGTATTCTTTAATTTTGATGCAAAAGTAGTTTTGTTCTTTTATTATATGTAAGCAAATTATATATTTTATAATCTTTAATTTTGGTGAAAAAAAATAGTTTTTGTTTTTTTATTATATGTATGTATAAGTAAGTATCAGACTGGATTTTGTGAATAAATTTGTGTATTTTTCAATTTCGGTACAATTATATTTTCTCTTTATTACATACAATATAATTTTTTTTACATGTAAGAAAATTATATATTTCAAATAAATGCTTTTGTATTTTAATTTTGTTGCAAAAAATAATTTTTTGTTTTATTATATATAATTATTTTATGTTTAAAAATTTTAATTGTAAGTTAAATAATTATTTAATTTACAATTAAATTATAATTAATATATTAATTATATAATAGATTTTTATTTGTAAATTTATTATTTATTTAATTTGTAATTTTATAATTAATTATAACTAATTACTATTTTTATAACTAATGCAGTTTTATTAAAATAAAATTTTTAATTATAAATTATATTTCTATACATTGAATAAAAATATAAAATGATATAAAAACAAAGAATATTTTTTAGATAAATTTTATGTAAATGTAATTTATTGTTAAACAAAATGCAAATGTATATGTGTGTATATGTATTTGCACATTTGCATTTTGTTTCATAAAAAATTATGTTTGCTTGAGTTCTTTATTTCCCTACATTTTTCGGAACAGCGCATGCGCGAAGAAGAGAGAGAACGCTGGTACACTCCCTATTTCTATCGCAGTCCGATTACTCGCTCAGGGACACGTTTTTCTTAGGAGGGGATAGGCAATGCTCCGTCTATTCATATAAGTCTATGGTTGACACAAATCGACACAAGTATCACTCTGTCTTTGTTCGATATTCAATGAGCAACAGAGAGAATAATGGCCGGAGCACAGACTTTTGCATAAAGCATAACGCATAAGCATAAGGAAATTGATTGGTCCATTTCCTTATGCATTTGCTTATGCTTATATATAGACCAATCAATTTCCTTATGCTTATGCGTTATGCTTTATGTAAAAGCTTGTGCTCTCGGCTTAATACTTTTGTGTCAACTTGTTTTCCTTGCTGGAAAACAACATTAGAAGACATAACCTAATCATCATAAACTTCTCAGCTCAGCGATAAAGGGATGAGAGGGCAAGGAGTGGGGGAATGGGAGAAAAATGGTGCAGACGAGAATACCTGTATCTTTAGTGCTCTACCAGCACCAGAGTACCGTGGTAGGGGAAGCATGCACACAAGCGAGAACCGCTACGTCACATGTACGTCAGTATGTAGCCAGTTTTGGCCCGGTTTTTCGCGCATGCGCGACTAGAGCACTAAAGATACCATTGAGTAAAAAGAAACAGGCGGGAGCATATACTAGCCAGGACTAGGTAAATCCGCGGACGGATGTACGTTATGGCAGCCATCTTGAGCGACCACTTTTTGAAAGTGAGAGGGAATGCTTGAGCATAGCAGCAAGCGGCATACCGTACACCGTACGCATTAATATGCAGTGTATAGTCTTTTATGCAACAGTGTATGAAAATAAACGATCAAAATGGTATACTGTAGAGCTTGTGGCATAACAGCAGCAGCTCGAAATCATGGAATAACGTTTCATCGGTTAGTATTATCAACAATAATGAGATTTTTATTTTGGAGATTATAATCATATGTATAGTATTGCGAAATTGTAAATTCACAATAATTACTAAATAATTTTCACTCACAAACAGGTTTCCGAAAAATCCGGATTAAAGAAATGCATGGATAAATTTTTGTAAGGACGAAGAATTTATATAAATTTAGATTTTAGATTTTAACATTGCTCTTATGGAAATACTGCACGAGTGCAATCCCAATGAAAAACGCCATTAAAATTTGGTATTATTGTTGCATATTATAGTTATTTTCTTTTAATTGTACATTATTTCCTAATTAAACATAACAAGTTGTAAGGTTCTGGACAAAGGCACTAGGGAACTTTTCAAATTTTTCCCGGTGCGAGTGTTCTTTCGGTATATTTTTCACTTGTGGCGAAGAGATCCTTCGCCACGTCGACGGTCCTTCACGACAGCGTGTTTCCGGTCTCGCGTGCGCGAGCGACTCCGAATTGATCCGGCCGAAATAAATCGTCTGTACTCTTGTACTTTAGAAATCACTTTATTTATAGAAGGAAATACGTAATATTGCTGGCTCCGAATTACAACTTCGCTTTCGGTAGCCAACCCGACTCGACTCGCTCCGAATTAATGTTAAACGACTAGTCCGTGGTTTTCTCGACTCGACTCTTCGACGACTACTTAATGAGTGATTCGCATGGTCTCGCACGGAAACTATTCCGTTTGTACGCAGGTTCTCGATCCTTCGAGCATGTTCTATTAAGGGGTGGATTTCCGCCAAGGACCCGCTAAATCCGGTCGATTGTTCCTTTTCGATAATCGATTGCGCTCGAGGCGCCAAGCGTCTGCTGAGCTGCCAGAAGGTGGCGCTCTCCCGCGTTCGATTCTGGAAGTTATCTTACAACTTCGGCCGTCCTGCTTAGCTTCGTCCTCGAAGCTTGTATTGCGTATGCGCGGTTAACATATGCCCACGTGACGTATGACGTTTTAATCGCAAACAATTCATCGCTTACAATGCCGGTACGTATAGCTTATATCTAAATTCAACATTTCCTTATCACTATAAAGTTTTTTTTCTTTCCTTATTTGCTAATCACCATGTAACTTAACCTAATTTTCAATAAATTCTTAAATGACTAGCAAGTCTGATCTTCTGTATTATCACAGATAAACTATTGCCGTATCGAATTACGACCAGGACTTCAATTTGTCCGAGGAGAGAATGGTGTTCAATGGACGGGACGCAATGTTAAAACCAGGTACGTCTTTAACCACATACCGATTATTACCCAAACTCTTATCTATCACGTAAGGACCCTTATATTTAAATTTAAACTTTCCGCTTTCCCCCGGTTTCACCCGAGTATCCCTAATCGCGACGTAATCACCGGCGGCATAGGTCGTAGGCTTGCGGGATCTTTCGTCCCGATAAACCTTATTATATTGTTTAATTAACTCGGTAGCCGAATGAGCGTTGCTACGCGCCGATTCTCTTTCTTCAAGAATGTTTTTGTCGATGCCAATCAATTTTTGCGTGAACTCTGCTAAAGCGTGGTCGGAGTGATTCTTTTTTTCGTATCCGAAAGTTAATTTCGACGGAGAACTTTTAATAACCGAATGGTACGTATTGTTAATTATATACTGTAATTTCAACAATTGATTTTTCCAATCCGACGGAGAATCAATTAATTTGGTCAAAGAACTCTTAATGAACCGATTAACGCGTTCAACTAGGCCGTTAGCCCACGGCGAGGCCACAGCTACTTTTCGATGCTTGACCGCAATTTGTTCTATGAAATCCGCGAATTCCGCCGAAGTAAAAGCAGTTCCACGATCCGACACAATCTCTTTAGGATTATCGAAAGTAGCAAAAATATATCTCAGAGTTTCGATAGTTTCTTTAGACGACGTAGATTTCACCGGACATAGCCACGTGAAACGAGAAAACGCATCGACTACCACGAAAATGTGTCTGAACTTTTCCGGCGTCTCAGGCAATGGTCCGAAATGATCGACGTGAATAATTTCCATCGCCGCCGAAGGAGACGAATATAGGCTAGTTTCCCTTTCGAAACGATTCATGGAATCATTGGCCATAATACACGTAATGCAATTATCTACATAATTAATTTTTTTTTTTCGCATTGCAGGGAACCAAAAATCTTGGCTTATCCCTTGATAAGTTTTTTCGACGCCGCAGTGGGCCATTTCGTCATGATGTGCCCGTATTATGCTGACTATCATTGAATCAGGTACGACAAATTTCAATCCGTTATCACGTTTCTTATAAATTAAACCGTCAACTAATGCGAATCTATTATCTTCTTTTTTTTCTAGTATATCACTAATTTGTTGGAGACGTGGATCAGCTAGCTGTCGAAATTCGAGCAGTTTCTCGAGCGGCATTTCGCTCACTAAGCCTACGCATCGGCTTAATGCATCGACGTGTTGCATCCTACAGCCAGGCCGGTGAGTCACTTTAAAATTATAATTTTGAAGTGTCAAAGTCCATCGAGCTATCCGTGGATTAAGATTAGCCTTATTCACGGCATAGACTAACGCGTTACAATCTGTAACTACCGTAAATGCCATACCATATAAGTACAAATGAAAACGTTCAATTGCTCGAACTATTGCAAGCATTTCTAGTTCGAAGCTATGGTAGTTAGCCTCCGCTTTATTTGTTGACTGGCTGAAAAATGCAACAGCTGACCACCTCCCATTTTTCTGTTTTTGCAGCAAAATAGCGCCTAAACCTACGCTACTCGCGTCTGTGTGCAGCTCTGTTTCGGCGGCCGGGTTATACAGCGCAAGCACCGGCGCCGACGTTAGTTCCGACTTCATCAATTCGACAGCTTGTAAGCAATTTTTATTAAAATCAAATTTATGATCCTTTCTCAATAACTCGTGTAAAGGTTTCGCCTTCGTTGCAAAATTTTTTATAAACCTGCGGAAATAACCAACACCACCTATATACAAGGCCTCTCCACTGAAGTCATGACGTCATCACTAGTAGGCCATTTGTCGTTCAGTCTTGTAATGTAAAACGCGAATTTTTGAACAGTGTAGTGCGTTTTAGTAATAATTTTTTGTTGTGGATAGTTGCTGAATGCCTGTATTATTGAGGTAAGTCATAATTTTATTAATTTACCGAATTATAAACGTATTTAGAAAACTGACAATAATAGGTTAGATTTGGATCATACTTCTTTATTATTGAAATTATGTATTTCTTTTATAGCAATGCCTTTCAAATGTTGTGTGCCAAATTGTAATGGCAATTACAAAAATGGGCCAAAGGTTGCAACGTTTTCTTTTCCAAAAAATGAAGAAATAAAAAAAAATGGTTACGTGCTATTTGTCGACAGAATTTTTGTCCTACAAATAGTTCTAAAGTAAGTTAATTCAATATATTTATAAATAAAATTAATATTATAAATAATATGTTAACGATCAATTTGTTAATTTATAAATAATCTCAAGACAAAAATTTATGCATTACACTTGTTTTTACTCATCATCATGTTTTAGGTATGCGAATTACATTTTCACTCTTACGATATTGAACGAGAAACGAGCCATTATAATGAAGCTAATGGGAAATTGTTAACTGCTCCATTGCGACATCCACGTTTAATTAAAAGTAAGTGTTTCAAAATAATTTCAAAAAATTCTACAGCTGCAATATTTTAATATTCTAATTGTATTTATCTCAATTACATGTTTATTGTTTTCATCAAGATAATACTTTAGTACAAGATAGTACTTTAGTTATATTTATGAATTACAAGAATGAAATTACAAATATTAACACTTGGAATTCAATATTCCCCATAACGAGACAATGAAATAGTATTCCTTTTCTCATTGCATTTTTTGTTACAGACGCTGTTCCAAGTCAGTTGCTATACAATCCTCAATACTTAACAGAAAGTGAAGCACCTCATCGAGAAAGCCCAGCAAAGAAACGTTTAAAGATGGAGAATTTTTTGATCGAGCAAGCAATTGCAAGCAGCATAGAATCGAGAAAAACGTTTGATGAAAAAAACGGATTTTCTACGTTAGAAGAGTTGTATGTGAAATTGAAGGATCGCATTGATATACACAAGTGGATAATTTCGCACAAAGACACTACTATTTATTTCTTTCATGTAGAAGATACATCATATCCAAATGTTAACAGCTTTAGTTTATTTCATTCTTTTGCAGTCTGGCATTGTTTTTTTTTTTATGGTATCATTTTGTCTTTTTGTATAATTATTTAAAAAGATGTTACAGAGTGTATGTATAATTTTTATAATTAAGATTTGAGCTGAATGCTTTGAACAACAGTGTCCTGAAAAAAGTTCCAAATACAAATCACGTATAGTTTCGAATGTTAGAGTCTTGACAATTTGACGTTGATTTTTTTGTACGAGAAAATCGTGATCATTTTCTAGTAATTTTTGGACAATTAAGAAAGTATATGCTGCACACGTAATAACGTCTTCGTTGGGATTACATAAACCTCCTCGATTGTTTGCTGCTATTAAAGCTGAAAAATGTATGTTGTCACCAATTAAAAAAATTTTGCAGTATTCGCATTTCAATTTTTTAATCGCTGAATATGAAGTGTATCCTGCTACATATACAAGAAGTGGCCAAGTATCGTCTTCGATATTGTTAAGGTCCTCTTCATCAATAACACATGCATTTCTTAATAATACGGGTATATTTCCTAATAAAAAATCAATTTAAAATGTCAATGCATGTTTTTAAAAAATGTTGTAAATTAATATAGTTTTCTATCCAGATAGAAAAACATGTAGAATATTAGTTTTAGTTTCATTTTAAAATATAAAATATGTTATAATTCAAAATGTAAATTTTGAAGTTATTAATTTTAAAATTAATTATTAAAACATATAGCAATCTTTATAAAATTGAAGCCTAAAGTAAATGCTTGAATAACTGTAAGATTCATCTAACACAATTGTGCCAGTAATTATGAAAGTGGTCAAAAATCTGAAAAAATTAATGTATCCATATCTTGTGTAAAAACATGTTTTGTGTTGTGATTAATTCATTTTTTTAGATTTTGTTACTTAGACACTTTCATAATTACCAACACAATTATTGCTGAATACATTTTACAAACTAATTTTGTAATTATTATAAAAACTATTGCAGTATCAAATTGTAGAATTATCTTAACACAATTATTATGAAAATGTTCTATCTGGGTAGCTTCTGAAATATTTTGGATTTATTTAAAATGTTTGAAAATAATGATTAACAATAGAATTAAGAAAATAAGAATGAAATAACAAAATGATTATACACAAATGAACAAAAATGATTATAATGATTGGAACTTGGAAGGAAATTTGAAAATACAGTTATGAGGAAAACAAATTTGTTTAAAGTTTATAAAAAATGCAGTTGCTCGAAGTTTCAATTAATTTTATTTTTTATTTATTACGATCATTTTTGTGAAATAAGATTTCTAAATTTTTCTACAAAATACGATACTTTTTATCTTAACGATAGAATCAAAGAAAGTTTTTTTTTACAAAAATATTGTTTTACAAATTTCTATAAATCCAAAAATATTTTTGAATTTAATGCAATTTTTATATTACGAAATTTAATATAAAAGAAAATTATGTAAAACCAGAATTTTGAACTTCCTCTTCATCTTCGATATTTTCCACAAAGTCCAAGATATCTGTCGAAGTCATTTCTATATCTCCATATACTTTGGACTTTAAAAGAAGTGGCACGGTATTCTGCATACGAAGCTTACTTTCGGATTCAAAAACTTGACGAACTGATATATGATATTGTGCTCCAGCTTGTTGTCGGTATATTCCAAAACGTTCTTCCAATCGATCAGTTTGGATTTTTCCACACAAAAAAAAACTCCAATGTTTTTCATCCAAGCAGTAAGTGGCTAACTTTATCAAAGCATCTGTGGTTTGAAATAAAGCGAAATGGGTTTCTTTTGTTAGTTTTCCACCACCTTCACAATTTTTCCATCTGTTTAACCAATTCAAAAAATTTTTTAGAAATTTTATGTGATCAGAATTTTTGGTGATTGGCTCTTCAAAATGATTCCTATGTCTTTTTCCTTTTAGCAAGGTTTTAACATTTACTATATCCCACCACTGAGAAATTAACTCTATATATGCAGCAGTATCTTCAAAATATTCAAAATGTTTTTTTGGGCCAAGTTCACGCAGCGCTATAACAACATTGGTATTGAAAATTTGTAAAGCCAACTTGACATTCTGTCGTTCGATTGACGTTGGATATAAGGATTTTAAAGACAGCGTGTACCCATATTGCAGCAAATTATCCTTTTCTGTAGAGTGCATATCTTTAAGACTTTGGAATGAAGCAAGTCTCATTTTCTGTTCATTAAAATCTGGATATTGCATATACTGATGTGGTTTCTGATTTATCCAATTATTTCGAATGTTTTTTATTATGTGTACTGAATCAATAACATAAAACAGAGGTCTTGAGGAATCTTTAGGATTGCGGTACACATTCGATATTTTCGGTGGATTACTAAAAAAAGACATTGCCTTTTTATTGATTGCGTTATTGTCAGAAACAACAGCTAATACTTCAAAACCAATATTTTCTAAACCAATGACAATTTTTGCAATGAAGTCATGGAGGGTTGATGCTTGGAGCGTTTTTACTGGTAAAATATGCACAACATCTCTGTAGGTTGATAACATACTATTGATCATAAATACATGAGCGCTCGTTGCACACTCTGTACTGTTAAAAGCTCTTCCCACTATATTTCCGCCTTTATAGTCCATATACGGTTTTATATGAATTTCGTCCATCATCAATGTAACTGTTTTATCCTCAGCATTAAGTAGTTTGAATTTCGATGAAATGTAATGCAGAAAAGTTGACTCATCTTGCTCTAATTGAGGATTAGTTGAAAAATTACTACAAATTCTTTTTATAGTAGTTGACGATGGTAATAATAAATGCCCAGAGTTACGAAGAAATTTGTAAGCATGTGGAGAAATTGAATGAAGTAATCCACAAAACAAAGTAGTTTCCCATGAATATCTGAATGCATTTTTCTTCGAAATATCTAACAGTTTAATTTGTTGTAATAAAAAGTCTATAACCGGCTTTTGTTCAGATAATGTTGTTGACAATGAATTTAAAATATCGATACAGATATTTAAATTCTCCTTCACCGAACAGTCTTCATATTTTTCTTCCAATGATATTAAGGCTTGGTCGAGAATATCTTCAATTTCAATGATATTGCTTACTACCAATGGAAATTTGAGTTTCTTCAGATATTTAACTTCCCTTGATCCATAAAATAAAGTGACGGTGAAATTCTCCGACACTCGTGCACAACATTTAACATTTGGATATGATGTATCTTCTACATGAAAGAAATAAATAGTAGTGTCTTTGTGCGAAATTATCCACTTGTGTATATCAATGCGATCCTTCAATTTCACATACAACTCTTCTAACGTAGAAAATCCGTTTTTTTCATCAAACGTTTTTCTCGATTCTATGCTGCTTGCAATTGCTTGCTCGATCAAAAAATTCTCCATCTTTAAACGTTTCTTTGCTGGGCTTTCTCGATGAGGTGCTTCACTTTCTGTTAAGTATTGAGGATTGTATAGCAACTGACTTGGAACAGCGTCTGTAACAAAAAATGCAATGAGAAAAGGAATACTATTTCATTGTCTCGTTATGGGGAATATTGAATTCCAAGTGTTAATATTTGTAATTTCATTCTTGTAATTCATAAATATAACTAAAGTACTATCTTGTACTAAAGTATTATCTTGATGAAAACAATAAACATGTAATTGAGATAAATACAATTAGAATATTAAAATATTGCAGCTGTAGAATTTTTTGAAATTATTTTGAAACACTTACTTTTAATTAAACGTGGATGTCGCAATGGAGCAGTTAACAATTTCCCATTAGCTTCATTATAATGGCTCGTTTCTCGTTCAATATCGTAAGAGTGAAAATGTAATTCGCATACCTAAAACATGATGATGAGTAAAAACAAGTGTAATGCATAAATTTTTGTCTTGAGATTATTTATAAATTAACAAATTGATCGTTAACATATTATTTATAATATTAATTTTATTTATAAATATATTGAATTAACTTACTTTAGAACTATTTGTAGGACAAAAATTCTGTCGACAAATAGCACGTAACCATTTTTTTTTTATTTCTTCATTTTTTGGAAAAGAAAACGTTGCAACCTTTGGCCCATTTTTGTAATTGCCATTACAATTTGGCACACAACATTTGAAAGGCATTGCTATAAAAGAAATACATAATTTCAATAATAAAGAAGTATGATCCAAATCTAACCTATTATTGTCAGTTTTCTAAATACGTTTATAATTCGGTAAATTAATAAAATTATGACTTACCTCAATAATACAGGCATTCAGCAACTATCCACAACAAAAAATTATTACTAAAACGCACTACACTGTTCAAAAATTCGCGTTTTACATTACAAGACTGAACGACAAATGGCCTACTAGTGATGACGTCATGACTTCAGTGGAGAGGCCTTGTATATAGGTGGTGTTGAAATAACCCGCTAGGCCCAGAAATCTTTGCACCTCGTGTACATTCGAGGGTGCCCGAAAATTCTTAATCGATTCAGTGTGCCTGCCGCTGAGAGTGATTCCCTCTTCCGAAATAATGTAGCCCAAAAATTCTACACGGTTTCTCAAAAAGAGACACTTATCGTAGTTTAATTCGAATCCATATTTCCTTAATAACGTCAGTGTTTCTTTTAATATTTCCAAATTTTGTTCCACCGTTACTGATGCGATAAGAACATCATCGATATAAACTATTATCTTATCTTGCCGTATCAACGGGTTCAAAATTTGAATAAGACGCTTTTGAAATTCGGCAGGTGCCTCAGAGTAACCAAAAGGCAAACGCGTGTATTCAAACTGCCCGTCCGGCGTTGCAAAAGAAAAGAACTTTGTAAAATTTGGATCGACGCGGATTTGATGAAAACTATCTTTCAAATCTAACGATGTGAATACTGCTTTATTATTTAACTTAGTTAAACATTCTTCAATTAAAGGAAATGGATACTTTTGTTTCTCAACGCGGCTGTTCAATGGGCGTAAATCGACGCAAAGCCGTATCAGACCGTTTCTTTTTCTAATTGGAATCACTCTCGCGCAATACGGCGAGACACTGGGTTTTATTATACCCCGTTCGAGTAAATCATCGGTAATTTTTCGAATTTCAATGCGTTCCGCATAGGCTAACCGACGTGGCGCATAAGCGTACACCGACGTATCTTTCAATTTAACTGTAACGCAATAATCGTCATCTATTTTTTCAATTTCTGCCGACTCGACCTGTATTATTAAATCGACGAGTTTCTTCTTAATATCTAAATCAAAATCTATATCTAACGACTCTATTTTATTTTTCAGATTCTCCGGCTCGCTTTCCTGGACGCAGAGAGGCAACTGGGAAAATAAATTAACATGTGTTTCTTGCTCGCTCGCCGATTGGTCGTATAATCTACACAATAAGGCAAGTTTTTGATCACGCAAGAATTCGCGCCCCAGAATTATGTCGCCCTCAACAGATTTTTCGCCCAAAATGTATAAGTCCGTATTTAGAACTCTATGTTCCATCGAATCAATTGTAAAACTAACCGACACCATTCCCATAATATTGAGCGGCTCTTTCGATAAATTGACGAATTTTTTATTTACAGGTTTCACGGCGGGCACAAAAGGCTTTATCGCGTACTCATAAACGCTATGTTTAACAAAAGAAACAGGACTGCCTGTATCGACGAGTGCGGACAATTTACAAACACGGTTGCACAGACTCGTTACCGTGACGAACGGCCGGGAGAGCTCCAGCAGGGATCCTTCCTCCTCCAGTACCGCAGCTACCACCTCTGAAGAAGTCTCCTCCGTTGAAACCGCCGCCGCCGTCGATGATACTGCCGCACGTGTTGTATTCGGTTGTGTTCCTTTGTTTTTAAGGGTCGGACAATCAAATTGCCTATGACCCTTCGACTTGCAATAAAAACAAATTATATCGGCTCTGCAGTCTTTGTGATTATGTCCCGATTTACCACAATTTCGACAAGAATTATCACGAGTCGACTTACTCACTCGAGTGTCTGTTCTGCCGGTCGCCACGGGAAAACGCTTTTCACTTTCCGTCACGCCCTCGGTCACTTGACGCATTTTTTCTAAGAAGCTGTCCAACGATTCATTTGCCATCGAGAGCGCGGTGGCCTTCACTGCACTTTGCGACACGCCACTAATTAACAGATGTATTGTGTCTCTTACCGGAAGATCTAATTGATGAATCAGTGCGAGTTTTGCGATAGCATACTGATCGAATGATTCTTTTGATTGAATCCACTTGCGCGCTTCGGCCCGTTGCAGCGACTTATAGAAGGGCACTTTACGTTCGAAAATCTTTATCAGTTCGTTTTTTAGGCTTGACCAGGACTCGATTACCGAACCCGTTTGAATCTCGTACCACTGTTTCGCGAACTTAGCCAATTTACTGGACGCGGCCAGTAAAATAATTCCGTCTGATGCCCCGTGTATCGTGGCGACCCGGTCGACTCGGCGCACCCACGCGTGCACATTTTCGTCTTCTCCCCCTTTGAATTCGGGGATTTGCGAGGCCATCCAGTTAATAGAATGCCCCGTCGGCATAAAATCTACGCTCCGTTCCGAACGCGTCTCGTGCGCAGGCGCCGCCTGAACGGAAGTCCCGTTTGGCTCCGGAACTACCGGCGCCTCTGCGCCATTCGGAGCAGCGTGTCCGCTTCCGGCAATCTGCTGCAGCATTCGGAGCATGATTTCTTGATTTTGCGCCAACATCTCTTGCTGCTGTCTTTGGAATTCCAGCTGCTGGCGCGTAAAATTTTCCGTCAGCGCCGATAGCGCCTCCCGAAATGTGCCTGGAGTGAGCGGCTCCTCCTCGGCACCCGCTTCCGTATCCGTCGGCTCCGATGCCGTTGGTTTCGACGTGGATGGCGTATCTCTTAATGGATCCGCCGATCCTTTTCTCTCGGCATACGACAGGATTGCATCGAGTAACACTACCCTATCGCTCGCGGTCGGCAGACCGCATCGTTTCGCCATCTTTTGGAGCTCGTCTAACGAGGCTTTCTCCAACGCGGCACGATCCATAGCACGTGTCGCCGGCATGACTCACGTGTTTTACGCGATTACTCCGATACGAACTCCACTGTACGACGTCCTCACGATTTTTTATTTGAGGCACTTCCGCGATTACGCTCCGCGAAAATTGTCAGAATACGCGGTCACAATCCCACTTCTGAATTTATTTCTCTGTAAGGTTCTGGACAAAGGCACTAGGGAACTTTTCAAATTTTTCCCGGTGCGAGTGTTCTTTCGGTATATTTTTCACTTGTGGCGAAGAGATCCTTCGCCACGTCGACGGTCCTTCACGACAGCGTGTTTCCGGTCTCGCGTGCGCGAGCGACTCCGAATTGATCCGGCCGAAATAAATCGTCTGTACTCTTGTACTTTAGAAATCACTTTATTTATAGAAGGAAATACGTAATATTGCTGGCTCCGAATTACAACTTCGCTTTCGGTAGCCAACCCGACTCGACTCGCTCCGAATTAATGTTAAACGACTAGTCCGTGGTTTTCTCGACTCGACTCTTCGACGACTACTTAATGAGTGATTCGCATGGTCTCGCACGGAAACTATTCCGTTTGTACGCAGGTTCTCGATCCTTCGAGCATGTTCTATTAAGGGGTGGATTTCCGCCAAGGACCCGCTAAATCCGGTCGATTGTTCCTTTTCGATAATCGATTGCGCTCGAGGCGCCAAGCGTCTGCTGAGCTGCCAGAAGGTGGCGCTCTCCCGCGTTCGATTCTGGAAGTTATCTTACAAAGTTATTCAATATTGGCGCCCTTGAGCGGCCATCTTGAGCGACCACTTTATATAGTCACTTCCGTCCGCACTTTTACGACCAAACGCTCCCTCCTGTTTCTTTTTACTCAATGAAAGATACAGGTATTCTCGTCTGCGCCATTTTCGTTCCATTCCCCCACTCCTTGCCCTCTTGGTCCCTACAAAATTCGAGCAGCTTAGAAGACTAATGGCCGGAGCACAGACTTTTGCATAAAGCATAACGCATAAGCATAAGGAAATTGATTGGTCCATTTCCTTATGCATTTGCTTATGCTTATATATAGACCAATCAATTTCCTTATGCTTATGCGTTATGCTTTATGTAAAAGCTTGTGCTCTCGGCTATAGGCTTAGGGCGGTATTCATAGTCCGTTCTTATATTCAAAATCGTCTTAAACACGAACTTATATTCGCTCTCTTCGTCAGACACAATTTGGGCGGTATTCATAGTCCGTTCTTATATTCAAAATCGTCTTAAGCACGGACTTATATTCGCTCTCTTCGTCACACATAGATTGTGTCTGACGAAGAGAGCGAATATAAGTTTATACTTAAGACGATCTTGAATATAAGAACGGACTATGAATACCGGCCTTTATGTGTGAATTTAAGTCCGTGCTTAAGACGATTTTAAATATAAGAACAGACTATGAATACCGCCCTTAGTTTACACCAATTGTTTAGTATGCGTACCAAATACTAAATCTGCTTCTCCGATAAGTATAAATCGTTTAGTGTAAAATTTACACCAATCAAAGAAGCTTTTGTTCTTGATACGCGTACTAAGCAATCGGTGTAAACTAAGCCATAACCTAATCATTATAAACTTCTCAGCTCAGCGACAAAGGGGCTAAGGCACTATAAACGTGAGTATTCTACCGTCTGCTCTGGTCTCCGCCATTTCTGTTCCGTTCCTCTACTCCTTGCCCTCTCGCCTCTATCGCTGAGCTGACAAGTTTATGATGATTAGGGCCGGTATTCATAGTCCGTTCTTATATTCAAGATCGTCTTAAGCAAGAACTTATATTCGCTCTCTTCGTCAGACAATCTATGTGTGACGAAAAGAGCAAATATAAGTCCGTGCTTAAGACGATTTTAGCATGTAGCCGCTACACTGACGTACGTATGCGTACGTGTGATGTAAAGGGTTCTCGCTTGTTTCCCCTAGTACGGTGTTCTGGTGCTGGCCGGCTCGAGTTTGCATTATTGACCGGCAGTATACTATTTCAGTACCATTATTCAATACTGATTTAGATAATGGGTAGTACTAAATCATTGTTATTTTAAAACTGGCTTTGTACTATGCCAGTACCGAAACGTAAAACCCGTTTTTCGGTACTGGATCTGTATCTTGCCAGTATCTAATACCTGTATCTAATACTAGTCTGATGTATGTAATTCTCACGTGGGGATACAAAAATGCGAACATATTTTTCGATTTGCGCTTTATTCATTCTTAAACTGAAGAAAACAAAAAGGCAAGTCTGCGGAACTGTGATGTGATTCGAGAATGCTGATCATCACGAGAGATTGCCTTTTTCACAATCAGTTCAAGAAACGTATGTATGTAATTTCTTTTACATACGCATACATACAACAGAATTAAATCAAAATCTACATTAAAAGCAACATATTTATATTTTACAGAAGTCGAAAGAAGTATTATACCCATACAGCACAGAACATTGCAATTACATTGCAGCAATGTTACAATCTTGCAAGTTGCAATGTAATATTGTTGAGACATTATTGCAACCTGTAATTGTAATATTTCATGAGAATGTGACAGCAACATTCCAATAACATTGCAATAGCAATATTCGGTAATCGCTAGTTCGTTCGTTTACTGCTTTGCGACGCGCGTTGCAAAATCTATCTCGTATTTAAGTTTTAGTCATGATGATTATATGAAACTTGCAAAGAGTGGCTAGTAAGATTAAAGACATAGTAATTATTTTTATCAGTTTAATTTTTCTGATACGACCTCAACACTGGGAATTCAGATATTGAACTGATTGTTCAAAAATTGGACAGATAAATGTCCGAATAAATAAAAATATATGCAACATTATTCTAAGATTGCAATAACAATGCATTATTGCAATATTACTGTAATATTTCGTTACAATCTTCCTAAAAGCGGACATTTTAACGTTGCTGCAATCCCACAGCAATGATGCAACAACATTTTGCAGTGAATTTGCAATATTGCAACATTGCGATGAAAGATTGATGCAATGTGTATGTAATCTTTGTGTGCTGTATGGGATGATTTTATCACACGAGCCTATTCCTCATATGGAAATTCTCTTATATTGATTTTAATAAATAATATTTAAAATACTTGTAAGAAAATATGACAGTCTGAACAATTTACTATTCGGTTGAAATTATTTTGTGAAACTGCCAATATATTAAATTTATAAAGCCTGTGTTAGACGTAAAAACATGGGATAGCACTCATGATATGCTACACACAGCTATAATATTAAAACCAGCATTGATTATCATATGGGATAATTCCGACTTAAGAAATTTAAAAGTTGCTGAAACAGAATGAACTATTTTGGAAAAAATCGTAGTTTTTAAAACTGTTGGAAGTAATCTCGTATATTCTCTAGCAACTCGTGCTTTATTAGATCACCGTGTCGCCATCTATACTTTTTGGGAATAACTTCTTAAGAATAAAATTTTCATGTAACACCGTACGACTCGATGTGCTCTCATGCTCTATCTACACCGAAGGATAATCCTACTTGTGGCTCATCCGAGCGAGTAATGTAGACGACCGAAAATCATACTAAAGTTGGTTTCCAATCGTACCAACTCAAAAAAGCAAATCACTCATCAGAATATTTGCATATAAAAAGCAAAGATATTTCTATAAAAAATAATTTTTTGTCGAACAGAATAACAATTCGGGTTACCTCAGATCGGATGAAAGTTTGTTTTATAGGCTAGGTACTGAAATTATTACCGGTTTTAAAGTCAACGGTACCAATATAACAACACTAAAATTGTACTTAGTGTAGACGAGCAAAAGTGGTCGGATGAGCCACAAGTAGGATTATCCTTCGGTGTAGATAGGGCATCACGTGTCCCGGTGCTTTTTCTGCGCAATATAATTTTTCCAAAGAGTATTCAAGTAAAATTAAAGTATTAAGTAATATTAAATAAAGTTATCACAAATCAAGCTGATCACTCGTTTTTATTGTTTCTGCCCAGTCCACGTTAAAGGATCGCGCCAACTCTACAAAAATAATTTAAATATTTTTTTAAATTTTATCAAGTGATTTAGACGTGACATTACCTACTGTTGTTTTAGCATTCAATATGCTTGTTGATAAAATTGAATCAATAACATTCAATTTAAATAATAAGTTTAATAGAAATACACAAGATCAGATTCTACTTCTTGCATTTCAAGCTGGACGAGATAAATTAACAAAACATTATCGCAATGCAATTAGATTTATTGCATTTTTTTAATTTTAGATCCAAGACATAAAATTGAAGGGTTTGATGTAACAGCATAAGGCAAAGATCTTAAAGAGTGTTTGATTTTAAAATTTGAGGATATTTATAAAAATAATTATTATTTAGAAAATTTAAATAAAACAGCTAAATAAAATTCAGCAAAATATATTAAAACATGATGAAGATAAAGATATAATAGATATAAGTGCCATCTATTTACATAAAAAACCATCAACTATTTCATGAAAAACAGAAATCAATAATTATCTGTAGGCTCCGAGGAAATGTGCTGATGTAAATATTTTAGAAAGGTGGAAAAGTCACGCTCATATTTATCCAACATTATCAAAAATGGCTTAAGACATTTTAAGCTCAAAATCTTGTTTTGATCTTGTCTCGAATTTCGAGACAAGATAATGGCCGGTATTCATAGTCCGTTCTTATATTCAAGATCGTCTTAAGCACGAACTTATATTCGCTCTCTTCGTCAGACACAATCTATGTGTGACGAAAAGAGCGAATATAAGTCCGTGCTTAAGACGATTTTGAATATAAGAACGGACTATGAATACCGCCCAATATCAAGACTAGTCTTGGTATCTCGTGCAACTCTACACACAAGAGTAATACACGAAAATTTTAATATAAAATATTTACTTATTAATTAATAATTAATATTTTAATCATGAGAAATATATTATCGGATTCTTATACATCTAAATATTTAATTTTTTATTGTTTATATTCTGAATATTTCTTATCATCAAATCACTATATGCAATACTCATACTTTCGTATCTCTATGTGATTTGCAAACTAATAATAAGGTCTTTGAAACTCTTGGATATTTAAGATTCTTGTCTCGCTTTCTCTCTTTCATTAGGTCTTAATATAGTAAGATCTCCTGAACCTTGCACGCTCGTACTCGATCGCGTCAGGGCGTTCCCGTAATTTCCGCAGTCGGGTAAAACATTCATGCGCGGTTGAATGCGCGAAGCGCAGATACGTATGTACGTGGGTATACGTTAACTCAGCATGAACCATTCATAAGCAAACCGGAATCCTAGAACCGGCATAGATCGAGGCCACGCTCGCCGCCGTGGCGACGACAAAGCGTCTAATCCGCATGTCGATTTCCGGGCCGGTAGTTCTGGTCCTCGAGACGCAGGCTCCGCCGAATACATCCGTCTTAACGATCGTGGATTATTGAATGCAAATTGATTATCGAGTTTCTCGGACTCCCCGGTATCTCGGTGTTTGCGGGATATCCCGTCAATATTCACAACCGCTAACGGATCGTTTGGAAGTAATCGCTCCTTCACTCCCAGTTTCTCAGTATTTGCGAGAAGGTGAAACGTAATTTTATTATCGTGAAACGTATGGAGGGAAGTGTATTCGGGTTTAGGGTCAGCCTAAAAAGTAATCGCTCCCTCATCAGATTTCCAAGAAGGTGAAACGTAATTTTATTGCTACGTCAACCATCAAGGGTGTGCGCTTTAGGGATAGTGAATTATTGGGAAATAATCGACCCTTCATTAAGTTACCGAGAAGACGAAAGGGGTGCTTTGCTATCAGGGGTTAGCGAAATAGATCAGCATGGCAGGAATCAATTATTGAAATGGTTTGAAAGCGGTATTTTGTGTATAATGCAAGATTAATTGCTCAAGTTGGAAATTTAGTTTTGTAATAAATTATTCGATTTTTTGATCCATATATATCCACATATATATCTTTGCTTTAATTAATACAAATCTATCTATTATCTATCTTTAGATATTATTTTCAGATTTTTGATTCTTGAATTTCCGTTGCCAAATGTTAACAGTTATATTATTCCTCAAATTTAATAATAATTCACATTTACATATTCGAGTTCACATAGTCAAATTCATACGCGCGTAGAATATATATTGGTGCATTACATCGATGTTACCTTTGAACACATAACTTGACGCTGCGACCCCCAGTATACTCGAACGATCTCATAAAACCGGTACATTCGATTTCATTGCGAGGGCCTCGAGTGAAGTAATCCTAGATTGAAATTGATGTTAGCTCGGAACCGGTGACAGCCTCCAGTATAACGTTCACCGACACTATCGAACACATCGCGCACACGCGCGATCGCGCCTTGCCGCAGGACGTCAACCGCAACCAGCGTCGGAAGTTATGAATGTTTCATAGGGGCGCCTATCGTCGGACGCAGTTTTACCGGTTGATTTTCACGTTGCGATTTTAATGCCCGATTAAAGACATCGCGAATGTTGTAAAAGAAATCGATGCGTCGCGTTTGTATCGCCGGTTACACAATTTTCACGAGAACAAGCAGCAATCGACGTATATCGCGAGTCTAATGGGCTGCTAATGGAGCGCTTTGCAAGATCAATTCCTTCCTTAGTACAGTCAAATATGTACACACACGCACACATTCGCCCCTTGGGAGAGGAAGCTTGGTACTGATTTTAGGCGATACTATTACTCAACTATTGCTAAGAGCTTATTCGGTTAATATATGTGATAAATTAGATCTTAAGATATAGAGATAAAATGAGGAGAACAGAGAGAGAGAGAGAGAGAGAGAGAGAGAGAGAGAGAGAGATTTATGGTTGTAAATTTAATTAAAATAAAAATATCCAGAATATGTTAATTTCATCAAGTCTGTTTAGCATGAAAGCAGCTTTAAAGTTTCAAAACAATTTTTTTAAGTTTCAGCACTACAATCTAATTTTCAAAACATAAAAAATTCATGAAAATTTATTAGAACGCATAAAAAGATTATAACAGTCGTAAATGTGGGAAAAAAAATTTTAAGATATACTGTGCGTGCAGCTATTGTAAAAATTTAGAATTAGAAATTTTAAATGAAGGATCCAAGAATCTTCAAGTATGTAGAAAGATAAATAATCATACTTATAAAAACTTATTACATTTATAATTCTTTATTTTAAATCCTTGAAATTATAATTAATTTGTGTCAAAGTAACATTTTTATAAATACGATATGTAAACAGAAAATATAATTGATTCAATTTATAGAAAAAATAATTGATTGGATTAACGAATAATCAAGTGAAGTAATTAACTAAGCAGCTTTCATTTAGTTTTTCGATTACGCCGTTGCATTAGGATGCCGTAATCGAGATTATACTCATCGAATTTCATACGAAGTTGAATATTTCACGATATTTTACGGCAGAGAAAATATTGCTGTTTGGTAAAAAACAACTCAAATAAAAAAGTTTGGAGATCGAATTAGTGCATTAGTTACGATAACATTATGCAATTTTTTACTGCCGTAATATTTAAGTTCTGTGTACAAGAAACTTTAATTCACAAATTATATTGAAACACGTAATACATATATCATTATCATATGAAATAAACTTTATCTGTTTTTATGCGATAATTGTGATAATTGTACACTTTTCGTTGGAAAAAATTTTTATAAAACTTTAGAGCTGCTTTCATGCTAAACAGCTTGACTTGATCAAATTAACATATTCTGGATATTTTTATTTTAATTAAATTTACAATCATAAAAATCCGATAATTATGCTTAATGAAATACATTTCTTCAAATAGTTTTTTTTTTTTTTTTATATTTCTGACTTGACCCGCCGCTTTATAATAATTATCGGTTATGATAAGAATAGGTCTATGAGCCGCTCATAGTGAGCGTTGGAGAATACACGAGTATGATCGTATCTTGGTGCCGTCACGTCGTTCGAACGTACGTCCGGCAGTTTTGAGTCACTCGCTAGCAAAACAAAAGACGATATAATAAGATGCGCAGCCGTGCAACGTTGCCCGTTGCAGCTGCTGGATGCTAATTGCTTGAGCCCTCCGGAAATTATAATTAGACTGCGCAATCAGCGACGACTGCGCTGAGATTTCTGCCGGCCGTCTTAACGAATGCGCTGACTTTGCCGTCGCCAAGATGAAATGAGAAAGAATGGCCAAGCTGCGCCTTAGTTTTGCTCGAGATCGAAACGCTCGGCGCCGCTGTAGCAAATGGACTTACCGCTAGCTGAACTTCGGCAGCGAAATTATTTCGTAATTTGTTTCGACGGCGGCGCCAGTCGTTTCACGGGCGGGAGGCCCTGTCGAGGAACTTCGAAATTTTCAAATAATTAAAAAATCGGAGAATCTAGATCTTAGCATATCTGAATTTTAACTCTAAACTCAAGTAACATTAATTAAATTTTACATTTAAAAATATCTATCATTTCTATAATTTATATTCATATTTTTATTAATTTATAATTTTACATTTTTTATTTCTGAAACTTTACATTATTTCATCCTTTATTGAATATACAGGATGTCCCAGACCAACCGTATCATCCATTAATAGCAGATTCCTGAGATCGTTTGGAGACGAAAATGTATTTATAACAAAATGTCGAGGCTACAGTAAGTTTTAAATGCGACGTGTTTAAAGTTGATCAATCAGAGTGTCAAAAATTTACGCACTCTCAGGCATGTCGCATATTGATTTTTTTATATTCTTATTATACGAGAAACCTCAGAAATCTGCTATTAATAAGTGATACTGTTAGTCTAAAATATCTTGTATATTTTACACTATTTTTAAATTTATTCCTTTAATGATATTAAAATAAAACAATTTGAATTGACTTACTAGCGTGCGCAGCAGCGAAATTATTCACAAGTTGATCTGTAACGTACGAAGTACATCCAAATTACAGTTAACGTTTAAAATTGGGCTCAGATTCGAACACATTGTATGTTTGATCCGTTTGGACAGTTCAAATAAAAAAGAAATGTTTGAACTTTTCAGGTAGTTTGAACTTAAATCGTGATCGATCCGTAATGTCAATTTTGTTACGCTGAAAATTCGGACAGTAAAGAAGATATGGGCAATTGCAAAGAAAAAGCGAATAGCCTTTTGAAGTCTTTTATTTTAAACTAACTTTACTCAAATATACGCAGTATATACGCGAATATACGATATGTCGAGAGATTTGGAGAAAATAAAAAACAGAATAACAGAAAATATAAAAATTGAAAAAAATTTGCAGAAAATGAAGTAGAAAGAGTAAGGAATAAAAAAAAAAAGATTAGGAGTAAAAAAATAAGAGAGAATTGATACTATTGTTTTAAAATATTTTATTATTTAACAATAATTCTACACAAGTAATTAAACACTTTGCATTTAAAACTTACTGTAGCCTCGACATTTTGTTACAAACATTCGTTTTCAAACTCAGAACTTCAGACCTCAGAAATATGCTATTGGCGGCTGGTTTGGGACGTTCTGTATTGTTATGTATTTGATATTATTATATATAATTATTGAAAATTTATACTTAATATAAAATTTGAAAAGTATGCAAAGAAGCACAAATAAGAACTGATAATAAATAAAAAGTTCGATATTTTATTCTTTACGAGTGTCGTTAAAAATCACTTTACATGATGTAACAGTTTTGAAAAATTTTGCTGTGTGTACAGCCGGCCATTCCAATATTTCTAATCGATGTTACGATTAGAAATATTAGAGTACAACTTATAAAATGAAAAAAAATGACGATTTTCGGCGTGCAATGTTACGATAACGGTTACGATCCGTTATAGTCGTGGCTGCGTAACAAAATATTGGATATATCGATAGAAAAACGTATATCTACAATAGAATTTTATAACTCATACAAATTTAATACTTCTCTCATATATAACTTTATATATTCTTTATCAATATTTAATCCAATGTTTATTTTAAACGCTTAGATTTTTCTTAAATTCTTGAATATGCAAATAATTATTTGTTACTATACAAAAATTGTTATTATTTAAGAACATTGCTACATTATTAATGTTACATATTTTATCTTATATAACCGTCTACTTTTTCGTCAAATCGTATGCAGTAGTTTCCGTATATTTTCATGAAGAATAAGCGTTTTTTATTCGGATTAGCGTTTAATATATTGAAAAAAATAACAAAGCGCAAGTGAGTTTCTTTTTCAAATTAACTTTGATATTTTCGTGAAAGTGCTTTTCCATTATCTGATTTATTACAACTTACTCTCAGGTCGCTACATATCGGTCTGTTTGAAGGTAGGAAAAAAAGAATGAGTCGTTAGATTTTAACTGCTCTGGAAATAATGCCGTGTTGTTACAACGTATGGTAGTGCACTTTGTTTAGAGTGTGTTTTATGGCTTTCACATATATGTATTTCTATTATTTTGCTGTGGCATGTGTTGCGTGCGTGCGTGCGTGCGTGCGTGCGTGTATGTAATGTTCTCTATAACAAAATAATAGTAATATTTTATCGGGGTAAAAAAACGCTTATTCTTCACGAAAGTATACGGAAACTGCTGCATGCATTTTGACAAAAAAGTAGACAGTTATATAAGATACATAATATATCAATAACGTAGCAATGTTTCTAAATAATGGCAATTTTTTTAGAGTTACCGGTTAAAAATAATTATTCAAGACTTAAGAAAAATCTAAGCGTTTAAAATAAATGTTGAATTAAATATAAAGTTAAAAAAGTATCAAATTTGTATGAGTATTTTATCAATAAAAAATTTTCGGTTGCAGTATTTTATCTAAAGTCTTCATCGATACGTGCATTCTCATTAAAATAGATAGAAACAAACTCAATTTTTATTTTTTGCTTTAAACAAATAATTATTTTATTCCGTTTGATATATATTCTGGGTACAGCTCGTAATTCTTATACCGATATTTTATTGTACTGAATGGCGCTGGTTCGCAAAACGTTTCGTTGTTCGATAAATATGCGTTGCATCGCTTTCCGATTGCCGCATTTATATTTATATTTATATAAAAGAACGACACGTTTGACAAACGAAAATACGTTTATCGATCCATTCGTCTTCCGTTAACGCTACGGCGGGCACCGGGAGAGTTTGACCAAGTACATATTGTATAAGCGTTGTACGCGAAAGTACATAACAATTATTATCCGACACTGCCGACAAAGTAACATGGTAACACGCGTTTGTCGCTGACAGGAAGGACCGTAATCCGAACTGAGGAAAGTTGTCAGCGTCGTGCGCTAATTATAAGTTCGTTAATTGCGAAGTGGACTCTCCGCGAGGTCCATACGTGTCAGATCATGCTCGGAGGAAGCGAAAGTCAAACTTTGATCGACGCAGGTATCACGATCGCGATTATTAATTTAAAAGCACGCGATACGTGCTCTCTTTTTTTAAAAGAAAACTTATTTATATTCTCACACATTCGATGCAATTTGTAATCACGACGTTGCATTGGCTTGTCGTACAAAAGTATCCGACGAGATCGTCTCGCTTGTGTCAATAGATAGCTACTATTGTTCTCTCACCTTCGTGAGATAATTTATATTACATGGTTATTGCATTCTTGTTGGAAACAACGTTGATAACTTTCAAGGGTGGTTTATGGACGGCGCCTTTGAGCCTTCGGCGGAGAACATTCATTAGTTTTATATGGAAACTATAAGAGTTTATTATGAGCTATGTCAGGAAATTTGCTAGATTCCTTTCCTCTTAGCTCTTTCAACATCTCGCTGTATTAATAAATCAATATTCTAAAAATACTACAAGTTGCAAACTTTTCCGACTATGCATATTCATCAAATAAATAATAATAATAATAATTCACGGGATCGATAAAGAGACATGTGTGATCGAGAAAAATAAAAAGTATAGAAAACAAAAAAAAAACGGTATAAAAAAGTCAAAAATTTATTTATTTAATCCTTATAAATTCTAAAATATTGGTTTTTGTTCACTTTTTTTATAATCTCATATTAACATATTTATCACTGGACGAATCGTTACTTCGCAGTCTGTGAAAAATGTAGCGGGTCTTTAATCTCGAATATTACAAACTTTTTGATTATTGAAAAATATTATAACGAGGATTGAGAGCTTTTTACACCAAATTTGTCTGTGAATTGACGGTTCCAGCTAACTCACAAAAGCTGATACGGTGCCGCGAAAAAACGATGGCCGATATTTCTCGCAACGGCGGTTGGACGTTCGTTTTGAGATGAACAAATTGAAAAAATGATTTTTTGACGCGTAGACCCTTTGTCTTCGCCACCACCCGATTAAAATATTTCAAATAGACAGAGGCAATGTGTTTTTTGGCCGTTTAGAATCGTCGTTGCGCATGTAAACACAACGCTACAGGCGACATCGCTCGAATGCGCTACAATTTCAATGGTCGCCCATCGAAACAGAATTTATAGTTTTTAGTGTGTGGTGATGGATAACTTTTCCAACCACAAAACACAGGCTTTTGAGCAATTTTCGCAACGTGTCCAATACACGAATGGCAGTTTCGACGGAAATCATTTTACATAGCAACACCCGTATACTCGATAAATACAATTTATCTTCTTAATATTTATGGAAATAAATTTCATAAATATAAAGAGGATGGGCTGTGGAATAGAGAAAGTAGGAAAAAGAGAAGAGAACCATAACACTATAATACTGATTATTATGATTCTCAAATTGATTAGAGTTATAATATTAACTGTAATTCTAATTAAAAATGATCAATTTTTGTATACAAAAATATAAAGTGGCACTCTAATCTTTAGACTTCTACTTTTCATATTCAATTTTATTTAAATTTAGATTTTTCTTTAAGTATGTAAGATGCTCTAGAAATTTGCCGAACTGCTAAAATTCTATCAATTATATTGAAATTCTAACAATAGGCTGTTAATAAAGTTAAATTTAATTAAATATAATATCGTGAATAAAATCAAATGTTTTATTAGGGAGGAAAAACATTTATAATATCTGATGCAAGAATACATCTTATCGACAACGCTGAGAAAAAATTATCGTCGATATTCCGAAACGTTATGTCGATGAGAAACTTTTTAGGAGAGACTCAAAGCACTGCTATTCGATATTCCGCACAAAGGCCTACGTCCGATACGAAACAACGCCATTAAAGTGATGGCGGAACGAAATGAGAATAATCGAGCAGCTCTTTCCGCGCTTTCGTGTCCACTCGATCGGAATGTCGATGAAGAACTTTTGATTTAAAGGGCCGACGCTCTCTCGAATAGCCGCGTCGTCGACTCTGCGCTGCGATTTGTACAGGAAAAAAGAGATATTTTTATTAAGTTATATATTACAGATTTTATATTATAAAATAATTTACAAAGCACTTTTATGGAAAGATATTTTTTTTGGACAATGACAATTTTGTATGAATCAAATGCACGTCCGGATAAAAACAGCACTTTAACATTAAAATACGATTTAAAAAGTCACACAAAATCATATAATTATCGCGATTCTTGTTATTTCGGAAAATTAATATTTTATATTGAATGTGATATTGAAGCATGGTACACAAAGAGATTTCTTTATATTAATAATATTTGTCAAAAAGCTGATATGGTGCGTAATGAATTAATTAATTGGATTCTTTTGTCAAAGAGACGCCGCATAATATTGTATTCTTTTATCGTTTTACTCGATTAGTTTTATATTTCTTTCCAATTCTACAACGTTTATACATCAGTGATGTAGCAAACTATTTTTCTGTCCATTTGTTCGTTACCTTTTTCTTTCTTCTCGCAGAAAGTCGAAAAGCGGAAACAGAAAGGAGAAAGAAATCGGTGAGAAAGAAGTCCTCGAGGGATATTTCCCTCTGCAGAGTTTCTTGCAATTTTTAAGATCTAAACCGAGATCAAAAAGTCCGAAGTTTCCGCTCGGTCTCTGTCAAAGTTGAGATTTTCCCTGCACTCTTCGGATTCATCTCTGTCGATATATTGACACTAATTACTAGTAGCGTAGTTAATCGACGTTAAATTCTTTGACTGATGAAAGCAGCTTCTAGAGTAGGAAAACGGAAGTTTCCAAGAAATTCTTGATTGAAATTTATAACTTGATTTATTAAGAGGTTTAATATTGGTTAAGAAATTACCGGCAAAAAGTTAGCGCGTCGATGGTACGAGCGCGAATTTCTTCTACGATTTTATATAAACGATTATATGTAGTCCGTTATGTGTGCGGAATAAAACAGTAACCCGAGTGTCCTTGGCGTAATATTTCGCAAAGACGAATTAATTCAAATATTGAATTGCAATTACGCCGCGACGTTCGTTTCGATAATCATATTTGACTTTCTCAGCAGCCGCGCTTACTAATTTACTGCTCTTTCATCCTCCGAGAGTAAGGAGCAAATAAGTCACGACCTCTTCCGCTCGATTCGAAATTTTTTAAATCTACACAGTGACCGTAAGTTTTATTCCAGCCAGAAGAACTTTTATCAGAAGTCTTCGGAGTATCGCCCGGCATCTATTTCTGTTTTTCCGCGTGCCGAAACTTCTTTACGAGACTTGAAAAGATGGTTCCTCTTACGGAGACATGTCTAAGAAAAAAACTTACCAATCATAAAATGTGGTAGTTACATTGCGAAGAATACGCGGAGTTTATAAATATAACGTAATCGCACAAAAATTCAATAATGAAAATATTTGAAGTTTCAAGGAACAACAAGTGTCGAGCATTTTAATACTGAAGTGATCTAGAAATCCTAAATGCGCGCTTAATCGATGTAAACTGCGCGTCACGAATTTCAGAAGAGCGTTATTTTTGCTTTTCTCACGGTTGCCCGTCGACTTCCTCGAACGCGAAAGAAACCTTTCTATCGCTTTTGGAATTCTCCGTTCTTGGAGGACAACAATTTCTAATCTCATCCCAAGGGATACGCGCGGTGAAAAGTTGTCAAAGGAAAGCAGCGGGAGCTTTTGTGCTGGCACACGCGTCAAGATGTACGGGCGATCGCGAGATTCTAAACGATTTCGGGAAGCCTAAAATTTCGGTCCGCCGCCGGTATGCGAGCGCAAAACTATGCGAACGGCGAAAACTATCACTCGCTCGCGCTTCCAGTCATTTGTTTAGGTCGGCAGCTAAGCGTGAAAGTTGTTAAGTGTATATTGGCGCGATCACTCGCGTCGGCAGTCAATTAAAAACCTACACAGCGGATGGATTATGTATTTCGCTGTGATACAGATTTTCGATGTGCAGGAATTCGTTTAAAAAATTGATTAACGCATCGCGACTGCCAAAATAGATTTTTGCGGGGAAAGTCGAGAAAGGGGGAGAAAGAGAGACGCGGCTGTAAATAAAAAGTGAGGTTAAAAATAAAAGCAGCTCGTTCCGCCGACTATCGCGAGCTCTTATTTCCGGGTGATCAGCTTTAAAATCCACAAAGCCGAAGCCTGTAGGTCTCGCCGGGAGAATGGGGTACAAATTGGATGTAACGTCATCACTTTAGGGGATTCAGTGCTTATTATTAGCTGCGTTATTGATTTTACCCTCCCCCTCCCCCCGTCTTTGTAACCTTCAGGCGCACTACACTAACGCGGGCCAAAGGTTATCGTTCGACGGTTATTCCCCGACCACCCGTCTCCCGCTCTTATCGCAGACATTTTTATCTTAATGATAATGTTCGGTGAAGTATAGGGCACATTGATGGTAAACTACCCGGCGAGGCGAATATTTTATATTCACGAACTCCCGTGATGAGACTGAATCGAGAGATACCGCCCGGTCAAGCTGATTTTTTTTATGAAACACTCGCTCGGCATGAAGAGCGCAAAGAAGTAACTGCACGCGGGAGAAAGAGCAGGCGCGCAGACGAGAGCAGTAAAAGCATGGAAAACAATGTGACGATGCGGGAGCAACTTTATGTTGCATTATGTCCTCGAGGACACTGCGGATTTATCCACTGCACCCCAAGTGTATGTCTCCAGGCTTTACTGCGGGCATAAGTGCTCGATATAATTTTTAGAGAAGAGGGACACGCCATCAGCGACGTCGCAGTGCCGCGTCCCCGCTGTTTTATTCGCGTCACTTCTTCGATTTTAGATAACAGATTTTCTGCGTTTTCCTCGCAAAAATAGCGCTCACTCAACATAATAATATATTTCACGCGGTTCAACAATTTCACTTCGCGTCTTTTAAGCTTCGTACTTTGGAAAATATCAATAATCCAGCGGAAACGGAATAAATAGATGAGAGAACTCGAGTAAACGAGCACTCGCGACTGTTTGAGCATTCCGAAAAAAAAAAATAAATAAAACTGGTTGCAAAAAAACTTCCAAATTCAATTAACAGCTTCTGCCTCGACGGAATTAAAGCTGATCGTCGCGATGTTAAGAAGTCGGCACGAGAGTAGCGTGCTGCCGCTGTGAGTGCTAACTTCGCGCCGACATAATCGGGTTAGCATCATTAACTCGAATCGCTTTTACTTTAATTGCCTCAGGTATCGCGCGGATAACGAATTTGCATCGCCGGATCTTCTTCCTCTTCGAAGGAAGAAAAATTATTCCAGCAGCCCCGCGTGCTAACGAGGCAGATAAGCTTGTCGAAGGTTAGTACTGGATTTTCCGATAGCATGCCAGATTATGGCGGAACTACCGTCGCCGCCGTCATCCACCGCTGCACTCCGGGGCTGCATTAAAGATTCTGCAGATCCCCGATATCTTTGTCATCGTCCTGAAAGAACGCCGGCTTCACGGTAAATGCATTGTCAGCAAAAAAAAAGAAGGAATTAACCGAATAAAAATAAGGACACGAGAGTCTCGATAATCCGACAAGGAAATTTCGACGATGTCGAAATTCGCAAATTTCGAGAACTGAACCGCGAGTTAAAATCAATGGCTGTGTTTCGCACAGGCACACAAGGACGAAATTCGTAGGTAGGTAGATCCGCAATGTATCCTTCGTGTCCTCGGATCCCTTCGTTAAACATCGCGGTGTTATATTTGCTCAATTAAGAGCGCGCGTATACACGAATTCGGAATTACTTCGTGCGCCCGACATCGTGTAATTTCGAGCAGTGCAGTATATAATCATAACTATGCGGAGGGTTAGTGCAAACATGTGTTAACAGCGTGTTGGCGCGAGTGTGTAACGCTTGTCGGGCCGTTTCTTCTCGTTATCCGGCGTAATGTTTTTACAACTAGGAAAAGGACGATTTTTCACCCACTCGCTGCCAGAAACGCGCCGTATCACGGTTTCCGCGAGTGATCGTCCTGCCGGAGTTCTTGCGGCATTAAAAGAAATCGGCTGCTGACAAACGCGACGCGACGCGACTGGCCGGTCGGCCGGGGACGGCTTTCGCGCAATTACGACAAAGCCACTTACTAATTTCGCTGGCTGATATCCATTATCTCTCGACCATGTGGGCTCTTCGCCTGTGTACGTACTAATCCCCGGGCTCTGACTTTTGGCGGCGATAGCACGTCGACCCTCGTTCCGCCGCTTCCACGTTGAAATTTGCTCGCGCTGTAGCGACGCCACGTCCGACCAGTGCCGTACTATCTCTACTGCGCGTCCCGACAGCATCTCGGTTATCTTATATTCATGTAATTCACGCTCGACTTGTGGATTGGTTGCAACATTTTTGTCATCTTTTTCCGAGATCGTACAATTCTAATAGCTCTGTAAATTTTTTAACGTTTTTTTCTCTTGAAATTAGAGCATTTTTTAATTTTTTGATACTCGGTTTCAATTTTGTGAACTTGCAATTAGTTTCCGCTGTCTTGGTGTTAATAAATTTTTTGCTCATACATAATAAATTTTACATAAACTTTGAAATAAATATTTAAATTATCGAAGGGAAGAAATTATGCAGTGTCTAAATAATTTTGAATGATATGTAATATATATCTCTGTAGCTTTCAAATAATTGTCCTTGATATGATTTTCAAGGAGAAGATACGCAAATATCTGTAAATAAATGTAGGAATCCCTTAAGACTTCATCTCGTGTGGTTTGGCATATCGTTGCTCCAAGTTCCAAAATTTTCGGACCTCCAAGTTCCACAAGACTCTCGGTTGCCAGATCAGAGTATCCGGGAAACCATTTTAAATGAATAAATCAATATGTAAATGTATGTTTGTTAAGGTGCGTTCTAAAATTCCTTTTTATCCTCCGCTGCCATACTCTGTTACTCTCTCCACTCGTTCCCGACGATATCATGAAAGATTCATAGTCGCAGTCTCCGCCAAATAATACATGACGCGGTTTATTGTTCGGCGCTGTAATATCGTACAGTAACGGAATGCCGAAGTTTTCTTGCTATACCGTTTACTGCCGCAGACAAGTAACTGGTCGCGATCGATAATCACCGATATAATATTATAGTTCAAGCATTTACTTTATCGTCGCGCTCTGCTTGAATGTGAATCCAGTTTAAAATTGAATGCCATTTTAATCGCGAAATCTGATTACTTCACATATGAGACTCCGACTATTTATAGTGATTTATAATTTTACGGAGGAAATATTAATTTTTCAGATTAAATTTCCTGTGATATAAATTCTTATTTAATCGAAACAAATTTTGAATTATTTGTAGTCGAGTTAGCGAACAAATTGATTTATCTAATAGCTGCAATGCATAAATGTGTTTAGCGTCTTGAAAATACTCAGCAATTTATGCCAAGCACTTTTATCGATTTTACGATTCTTTATTTCTTGTTTATCTGCATGGAGAAATGTACGAGTTGCTGTTCACTATCGCGAGATTAACTTTGCATCCGGCTTTCTTGCGGCTGTATTTTACCTTGACTGTTCCTCAGCCCGTTTCGCTTTCAGGAAATTTAATCTCAGTACGCAATGGACCGGATTTGTATTTATATACTTGCACATGTATATGCGTCTGATGTTCGCGGAAAAGAAAC